>NC_133403.1:24795710-25136254 GCF_047511655.1 Castor canadensis
ACTCCATTGAAATAGCTAAACAAATTGTTAGACCCTCGTTTTTGTAACCTTTCTAGTTCTCCTACAAGACGTACAGTACTTCTTCCCTTCCTTCAAAGGGGCAACCTTGCGCCAAAATGATATTCCTCACACTACAAAACCCTGAGGTAAAGGTGGTATTCCTTCTAAAACCG
This sequence comes from Castor canadensis, assembly GCF_047511655.1. NCBI lineage: Eukaryota > Metazoa > Chordata > Mammalia > Rodentia > Castoridae > Castor > Castor canadensis. The sequence goes on from NC_133403.1 coordinate 24,795,884, forward strand.
CCATCTCTTCCCACTGCTAAAGAAGGTGCTAGACCCTCTTGCTTCTATCATTAATGGTCCCATTACAAGAGACCCAGTGCTTCTTCGATTCACTTTAAGGTGGTTATTTTGCCCATAGTGGATATCCCTCACCCATGAAGACACTGAGAGGCAGGCAGTATTCCTTTCAACAAGTATCTCAATTCTCCTAGGAAAACAAAGTTCTTCACCCTCCTGCTTCTACCATCCACAGTTCTCTTACAATCTATGCAGTGCTGGTTGCATTCACTTGAAAGAGGTGATTTTGCACAAAGGTGATGTTCCACATGCACTCATTGCTAGGCAGTATTAACTTAAACAGCTAAGTCAATTCACAGTGCTAAAAAGGTGCCTGAACCTTTTCCTTCTAACTTTCATGATTCTCTTAAAAGAGAAACAGAGCTTCTTCCATCCATGTGAAAAGGGCTATTTTGCACCAAGATATATTCTTCATACTTTAAAACCTTTGAGACAGGCAGTATTCTTTTTAAAAGTTAACTCAATTCTCAGTTCTAAACAAAGTGCTGCTAACATTAATGGTTTCCTTACATGATAAATTGGGCATGTTCCATTTACTTGAAGTTACCTATATGGCACAAGGGTGATGTTCTTGACTCACAAAAAATCTCAGTAATAGGCAGTATTCCTTTCACCAGGTAACTCATTTCTCTTCGGAGAGAAGTTGGAATACATCCCTACCTCTAACACATTGCATCCAGCCATCAGATAAAAGTGTTTGTCCCTTTTGTTTGAAGTGCATGTTTTTCAAAGAGTGAGTGATTCTCCACTGCAAAAGGCTTTTGTTTGGCAAGCGTTTCTTTCACATGGTAACTGAATGATCTCAGGGAAACAATGCTCTAGAACCTCCTGCTGCAAGCCTTGACATCTGCTTCCAAGACAGAGAGGGCATCTTCCATACCTTTCAAATGGTCTCTTTTGCACACAGCTTGTATGCCTCACACTTTAAAACCCTGAGAGGTACGCAGTACTCTTTCTAAAAGCTAACTCAACTTCAACAGTGAAACAAAGTGCTAGACCCCTCTTACTTGTAAGCTTTTTAGTTCTCCTCTAAAACGTACAGTAATTCTTCCCTTCACTGAAAGCAGAGTTCCTTTCAAAAGTTAACTCAATTCCCTCTGCTTAACAAGGTGCGCAATTCTGTGACTGGTAACATTAATTGTTTCCTTGCAGGAGATACACTGCTCCTTCCATTCACTTGAATGGGGCTATGTTGCACACAGAATACGTTCTTCACACTTCAAAAGAATGAGAAGTACTCAGTATTTCTTAGGAAAGTTAACTCCGTTCTCACTGCTAAACAAACTGCTAGATTCTAACATTAATGATTTTCTTACATGATAAACGGGGCCTGATCCATTTACTTGAAGGCAACTATTTGGCACAAGGGTGATGTTCCTCACACCTAAAAAACCTTAGTGTGTGGCACGAATCCTTTCAACAGAGCACTCATTTCTCATAGGGAGACAAGGTGCAAGACACTCCTGCTGCCTTGCACACATTGCATCTTGCCGTCACATAAGAGTGTGTGTCCATTTCGTCTGAAGCGTGTATATTCAAAGAGTGAGTGATTCTCCACTTTAAAACGCTTTCGTTTGGCAAGCATTCCTTTCACCTACTACCTCAATCTTCAAAGAGAAACAGTGTGCTAGAACCTCTTGCTGAAAACCTTGACATCTGCTTACAAGCATTGAGTGCCTCTTATATTCACTTGAAAGGGTCTCTTTTGCCCAAAGATTGTACTCCTCACACTCTGAAATCCTCAGAGGTATGCACTACTCCTTTTAAAAGCTAACTCCATTGAAATAGCTAAACAAAGTGTTAGACCCTCGTTTTTGTAACCTTTCTGGTTCTCCTACAAGACATACAGTAACTCTTCCCTTCCTTGAAAGGGGCAACCTTGCACCAAAATGATATTCCTCATACTACAAAACCCTGAGGTAAAGGTCCTATTCTTTTTAAAACTGCAATCTATTCCCACTGCTAAACAAGGTGCCAGACCCATTGCTTTTATCATTAATGGTCCCATTCTAAGAGACCCAGTGCTTCTTGAATTCACTTTAAGGTGGTTATTTTGCCCACAGTTGATATTCCTCACCCATGAAGATGCTGATAGGCAGGCACTATTCCTTTCAACAAGTATCTCAGTTTTCCTAGGAAAACAAAATGCTTCAGCCTCCTGCTTCTACCATCCACAGTTCTCTTACAATCTGTGCAGTGCTTGTTGCATTCACTTGAAACAGGTGATTTTGCTCAAAGGTGATGTTCCTCATGCACTCAGAGCTAGGCAGTAGTCCTTTAAACAGCTAAGTCAATTCACAATGCTAAGCAAGGGGCTAGACCCTCTTGCTTCCAACAGTAATGATTCTCTCGCAAGATCTGCAGTACTTCCTTGATTCACTTGAAAGGTTGATTTTGCAAAAAGCTGATGTTCCTCTCCCATGAAAACACTGAGAGGTAAGCAGTATTCCTTTAAAGAGCTAAATGAATTGACAAGGCTAAACAACTTGCTAGACCGTCTTGCTTCTAACATTCACGATTCTCTTACAAGAGCTACAGTGCTTCTCCCATTCACTTGTAAGGGCGACTTGGAACAATGGTGATGTTCCTGACCCTTGAAAACACTGAGAGGTAGACAGCATTCCTTTCAACAGCTAACTCAATTCAAAGTGCTAAACAAGGTGCATGTCCCTGTTGCTTCTAACACTTCTGATTCTCTTCCAAGAGCTTCAGTGCTTCTGCATTCACTTCAAAAGGCCACTTTTCCACAAGGTTTCTGTTCCTCAGGCATGCAAAGGCTGAGAGATAGGCCGTATTCCTTTAAGCAGCTAAGTCATTTCACAATGCTAAAGAAGGTGCTTGACTCTCTTGCTTTTAACATGAATGGTTCTCTTACAGGAGAAACAGTGCTTCTTCCATTCACTTGAAAAGGGCTATGTTGCCCAGAGGTAAAGGTCTTTACCCCTTCAAAGCCTGAGGGACAGGCAGTATTTCCTTTAAAAGTTAACTCAATTCTCACTGGTATACAACATGCTAGTCCCTCTTCCTTCCAGCAATCATGGTTTTATTAAAAAAGAAACAGTGCTTCTTCTTCCTCTTGCCTTTAACAAGTTTGTAAAAAGGTGATGTTTCACCCACTTGAAAACACTGAGGCTACCCAGTGTCTCGTTCAGTGAGTAACCCAATTCTCACTGAGAAACAAGGTGCTAGGCCCTCCTGATCCTACCATTGATAGTTTTCTTCCAAACATACAGTGCTTGTTCCACCATTGAATTGAACTCTTTGACACAAAGGTGATGTTCCTTACACTTTAAAACCCTGAGGGATAAGGAGTGTTCCTTCCAAAAGCTAACTCAATTCCCTCTGCTTAACAAGGTGCGAAAATCTGTGGCTGGTAATGTTAATAGTTTCCTTGCAGGAGATACACTGCTCCTTCCATTCACTCGAATGGGGCTATTTTGCACACAGAATATGTTCTTCACACTTTCAAAGAATGAGAAATAGGCAGTATTCCTTTGGAAAGTTAACTCGTTCTCACTGCTAAACAAACTGCTAGCTTCTAACATTAATGATTTCCTTACATGATAAACGGGGCGTGATCCATTCACTTGAAGGCATCTAGTTGACACAAGGGTGATGTTCCTTACACCTGACAAAACTCAGTGTTGGGCACTAATCCTGTCAACAGGGAACTCATTTCTCATAGGGAGACAAGGTGCAAGAAATTCCTGCTGCCTTGCATACATTGCATCCTGCCATCAGATAAGAGTGTGTGCCCATTTCGTCTGAAGCGGGTATATTCAAAGAGTGAGTGAATGTCCAGTTTTAAACGCTTTCGTTTGGCAAGCATTCCTTTCAGCTACTACCTCAATCCTCACAAGGAAACAGTGTGCTAGAACCTCCTGCTGCAATCCATGACATCTGCTTACAAGAGATAGAGTGTCTCTTCCATTCACTTGAAAGTGTCTCTTTTGCCCAAAGATTGTACTCCTCACACTCTGAAATCCTCAGAGGTATGCAGTACTCCTTTCAAAAGCTAACTCCATTGAAATAGCTAAACAAATTGTTAGACCCTCGTTTTTGTAACCTTTCTAGTTCTCCTACAAGACGTACAGTACTTCTTCCCTTCCTTCAAAGGGGCAACCTTGCGCCAAAATGATATTCCTCACACTACAAAACCCTGAGGTAAAGGTGGTATTCCTTCTAAAACCGCCATCTCTTCCCACTGCTAAAGAAGGTGCTAGACCCTCTTGCTTCTATCATTAATGGTCCCATTACAAGAGACCCAGTGCTTCTTCGATTCACTTTAAGGTGGTTATTTTGCCCATAGTGGATATCCCTCACCCATGAAGACACTGAGAGGCAGGCAGTATTCCTTTCAACAAGTATCTCAATTCTCCTAGGAAAACAAAGTTCTTCACCCTCCTGCTTCTACCATCCACAGTTCTCTTACAATCTATGCAGTGCTGGTTGCATTCACTTGAAAGAGGTGATTTTGCACAAAGGTGATGTTCCACATGCACTCATTGCTAGGCAGTATTAACTTAAACAGCTAAGTCAATTCACAGTGCTAAAAAGGTGCCTGAACCTTTTCCTTCTAACTTTCATGATTCTCTTAAAAGAGAAACAGAGCTTCTTCCATCCATGTGAAAAGGGCTATTTTGCACCAAGATATATTCTTCATACTTTAAAACCTTTGAGACAGGCAGTATTCTTTTTAAAAGTTAACTCAATTCTCAGCTCTAAACAAAGTGCTGCTAACATTAATGGTTTCCTTACATGATAAATTGGGCATGGTCCATTTACTTGAAGTTACCTATATGGCACAAGGGTGATGTTCTTGACTCACAAAAAATCTCAGTAATAGGCAGTATTCCTTTCACCAGGTAACTCATTTCTCTTCGGAGAGAAGTTGGAATACATCCCTACCTCTAACACATTGCATCCAGCCATCAGATAAAAGTGTTTGTCCCTTTTGTTTGAAGTGCATGTTTTTCAAAGAGTGAGTGATTCTCCACTGCAAAAGGCTTTTGTTTGGCAAGCGTTTCTTTCACATGGTAACTGAATGATCTCAGAGAAACAATGCTCTAGAACCTCCTGCTGCAAGCCTTGACATCTGCTTCCAAGACAGAGAGGGCATCTTCCATACCTTTCAAATGGTCTCTTTTGCACACAGCTTGTATGCCTCACACTTTAAAACCCTGAGAGGTACGCAGTACTCTTTCTAAAAGCTAACTCAACTTCAACAGTGAAACAAAGTGCTAGACCCCTCTTACTTGTAAGCTTTTTAGTTCTCCTCTAAAACGTACAGTAATTCTTCCCTTCACTGAAAGCAGAGTTCCTTTCAAAAGTTAACTCAATTCCCTCTGCTTAACAAGGTGTGCAATTCTGTGACTGGTAACATTAATTGTTTCCTTGCAGGAGATACACTGCTCCTTCCATTCACTTGAATGGGGCTATGTTGCACACAGAATACGTTCTTCACACTTCAAAAGAATGAGAAGTACTCAGTATTTCTTAGGAAAGTTAACTCCGTTCTCACTGCTAAACAAACTGCTAGATTCTAACATTAATGATTTTCTTACATGATAAACGGGGCCTGATCCATTTACTTGAAGGCAACTATTTGGCACAAGGGTGATGTTCCTCACACCTAAAAAACCTTAGTGTGTGGCACGAATCCTTTCAACAGAGCACTCATTTCTCATAGGGAGACAAGGTGCAAGACACTCCTGCTGCCTTGCACACATTGCATCTTGCCGTCACATAAGAGTGTGTGTCCATTTCGTCTGAAGCGTGTATATTCAAAGAGTGAGTGATTCTCCACTTTAAAACGCTTTCGTTTGGCAAGCATTCCTTTCACCTACTACCTCAATCTTCAAAGAGAAACAGTGTGCTAGAACCTCTTGCTGAAAACCTTGACATCTGCTTACAAGCATTGAGTGCCTCTTATATTCACTTGAAAGGGTCTCTTTCGCCCAAAGATTGTACTCCTCACACTCTGAAATCCTCAGAGGTATGCACTACTCCTTTTAAAAGCTAACTCCATTGAAATAGCTAAACAAAGTGTTAGACCCTCGTTTTTGTAACCTTTCTGGTTCTCCTACAAGACATACAGTAATTCTTCCCTTCCTTGAAAGGGGCAACCTTGCACCAAAATGATATTCCTCATACTACAAAACCCTGAGGTAAAGGTCCTATTCTTTTTAAAACTGCAATCTATTCCCACTGCTAAACAAGGTGCCAGACCCATTGCTTTTATCATTAATGGTCCCATTCTAAGAGACCCAGTGCTTCTTGAATTCACTTTAAGGTGGTTATTTTGCCCACAGTTGATATTCCTCACCCATGAAGATGCTGAGAGGCAGGCACTATTCCTTTCAACAAGTATCTCAGTTTTCCTAGGAAAACAAAATGCTTCAGCCTCCTGCTTCTACCATCCACAGTTCTCTTACAATCTGTGCAGTGCTTGTTGCATTCACTTGAAACAGGTGATTTTGCTCAAAGGTGATGTTCCTCATGCACTCAGAGCTAGGCAGTAGTCCTTTAAACAGCTAAGTCAATTCACAATGCTAAGCAAGGGGCTAGACCCTCTTGCTTCCAACAGTAATGATTCTCTCGCAAGATCTGCAGTACTTCTTTGATTCACTTGAAAGGTTGATTTTGCAAAAAGCTGATGTTCCTCTCCCATGAAAACACTGAGAGGTAAGCAGTATTCCTTTAAAGAGCTAAATGAATTGACAAGGCTAAACAACTTGCTAGACCGTCTTGCTTCTAACATTCACGATTCTCTTACAAGAGCTACAGTGCTTCTCCCATTCACTTGTAAGGGCGACTTGGAACAATGGTGATGTTCCTGACCCTTGAAAACACTGAGAGGTAGACAGCATTCCTTTCAACAGCTAACTCAATTCAAAGTGCTAAACAAGGTGCATGTCCCTGTTGCTTCTAACACTTCTGATTCTCTTCCAAGAGCTTCAGTGCTTCTGCATTCACTTCAAAAGGCCACTTTTCCACAAGGTTTCTGTTCCTCAGGCATGCAAAGGCTGAGAGATAGGCCGTATTCCTTTAAGCAGCTAAGTCATTTCACAATGCTAAAGAAGGTGCTTGACTCTCTTGCTTTTAACATGAATGGTTCTCTTACAGGAGAAACAGTGCTTCTTCCATTCACTTGAAAAGGGCTATGTTGCCCAGAGGTAAAGGTCTTTACCCCTTCAAAGCCTGAGGGACAGGCAGTATTTCCTTTAAAAGTTAACTCAATTCTCACTGGTATACAACATGCTAGTCCCTCTTCCTTCCAGCAATCATGGTTTTATTAAAAAAGAAACAGTGCTTCTTCTTCCTCTTGCCTTTAACAAGTTTGTAAAAAGGTGATGTTTCACCCACTTGAAAACACTGAGGCTACCCAGTGTCTCGTTCAGTGAGTAACCCAATTCTCACTGAGAAACAAGGTGCTAGGCCCTCCTGATCCTACCATTGATAGTTTTCTTCCAAACATACAGTGCTTGTTCCACCATTGAATTGAACTCTTTGACACAAAGGTGATGTTCCTTACACTTGAAAACCCTGAGGGATAAGGAGTGTTCCTTCCAAAAGCTAACTCAATTCCCTCTGCTTAACAAGGTGCGAAAATCTGTGGCTGGTAATGTTAATAGTTTCCTTGCAGGAGATACACTGCTCCTTCCATTCACTCGAATGGGGCTATTTTGCACACAGAATATGTTCTTCACACTTTCAAAGAATGAGAAATAGGCAGTATTCCTTTGGAAAGTTAACTCGTTCTCACTGCTAAACAAACTGCTAGCTTCTAACATTAATGATTTCCTTACATGATAAACGGGGCGTGATCCATTCACTTGAAGGCATCTAGTTGACACAAGGGTGATGTTCCTTACACCTGACAAAACTCAGTGTTGGGCACTAATCCTGTCAACAGGGAACTCATTTCTCATAGGGAGACAAGGTGCAAGAAATTCCTGCTGCCTTGCATACATTGCATCCTGCCATCAGATAAGAGTGTGTGCCCATTTCGTCTGAAGCGGGTATATTCAAAGAGTGAGTGAATGTGCAGTTTTAAACGCTTTCGTTTGGCAAGCATTCCTTTCAGCTACTACCTCAATCCTCACAAGGAAACAGTGTGCTAGAACCTCCTGCTGCAATCCATGACATCTGCTTACAAGAGATAGAGTGTCTCTTCCATTCACTTGAAAGTGTCTCTTTTGCCCAAAGATTGTACTCCTCACACTCTGAAATCCTCAGAGGTATGCAGTACTCCTTTCAAAAGCTAACTCCATTGAAATAGCTAAACAAATTGTTAGACCCTCGTTTTTGTAACCTTTCTAGTTCTCCTACAAGACGTACAGTACTTCTTCCCTTCCTTCAAAGGGGCAACCTTGCGCCAAAATGATATTCCTCACACTACAAAACCCTGAGGTAAAGGTGGTATTCCTTCTAAAACCGCCATCTCTTCCCACTGCTAAAGAAGGTGCTAGACCCTCTTGCTTCTATCATTAATGGTCCCATTACAAGAGACCCAGTGCTTCTTCGATTCACTTTAAGGTGGTTATTTTGCCCATAGTGGATATCCCTCACCCATGAAGACACTGAGAGGCAGGCAGTATTCCTTTCAACAAGTATCTCAATTCTCCTAGGAAAACAAAGTTCTTCACCCTCCTGCTTCTACCATCCACAGTTCTCTTACAATCTATGCAGTGCTGGTTGCATTCACTTGAAAGAGGTGATTTTGCACAAAGGTGATGTTCCACATGCACTCATTGCTAGGCAGTATTAACTTAAACAGCTAAGTCAATTCACAGTGCTAAAAAGGTGCCTGAACCTTTTCCTTCTAACTTTCATGATTCTCTTAAAAGAGAAACAGAGCTTCTTCCATCCATGTGAAAAGGGCTATTTTGCACCAAGATATATTCTTCATACTTTAAAACCTTTGAGACAGGCAGTATTCTTTTTAAAAGTTAACTCAATTCTCAGTTCTAAACAAAGTGCTGCTAACATTAATGGTTTCCTTACATGATAAATTGGGCATGTTCCATTTACTTGAAGTTACCTATATGGCACAAGGGTGATGTTCTTGACTCACAAAAAATCTCAGTAATAGGCAGTATTCCTTTCACCAGGTAACTCATTTCTCTTCGGAGAGAAGTTGGAATACATCCCTACCTCTAACACATTGCATCCAGCCATCAGATAAAAGTGTTTGTCCCTTTTGTTTGAAGTGCATGTTTTTCAAAGAGTGAGTGATTCTCCACTGCAAAAGGCTTTTGTTTGGCAAGCGTTTCTTTCACATGGTAACTGAATGATCTCAGGGAAACAATGCTCTAGAACCTCCTGCTGCAAGCCTTGACATCTGCTTCCAAGACAGAGAGGGCATCTTCCATACCTTTCAAATGGTCTCTTTTGCACACAGCTTGTATGCCTCACACTTTAAAACCCTGAGAGGTACGCAGTACTCTTTCTAAAAGCTAACTCAACTTCAACAGTGAAACAAAGTGCTAGACCCCTCTTACTTGTAAGCTTTTTAGTTCTCCTCTAAAACGTACAGTAATTCTTCCCTTCACTGAAAGCAGAGTTCCTTTCAAAAGTTAACTCAATTCCCTCTGCTTAACAAGGTGTGCAATTCTGTGACTGGTAACATTAATTGTTTCCTTGCAGGAGATACACTGCTCCTTCCATTCACTTGAATGGGGCTATGTTGCACACAGAATACGTTCTTCACACTTCAAAAGAATGAGAAGTACTCAGTATTTCTTAGGAAAGTTAACTCCGTTCTCACTGCTAAACAAACTGCTAGATTCTAACATTAATGATTTTCTTACATGATAAACGGGGCCTGATCCATTTACTTGAAGGCAACTATTTGGCACAAGGGTGATGTTCCTCACACCTAAAAAACCTTAGTGTGTGGCACGAATCCTTTCAACAGAGCACTCATTTCTCATAGGGAGACAAGGTGCAAGACACTCCTGCTGCCTTGCACACATTGCATCTTGCCGTCACATAAGAGTGTGTGTCCATTTCGTCTGAAGCGTGTATATTCAAAGAGTGAGTGATTCTCCACTTTAAAACGCTTTCGTTTGGCAAGCATTCCTTTCACCTACTACCTCAATCTTCAAAGAGAAACAGTGTGCTAGAACCTCTTGCTGAAAACCTTGACATCTGCTTACAAGCATTGAGTGCCTCTTATATTCACTTGAAAGGGTCTCTTTCGCCCAAAGATTGTACTCCTCACACTCTGAAATCCTCAGAGGTATGCACTACTCCTTTTAAAAGCTAACTCCATTGAAATAGCTAAACAAAGTGTTAGACCCTCGTTTTTGTAACCTTTCTGGTTCTCCTACAAGACATACAGTAATTCTTCCCTTCCTTGAAAGGGGCAACCTTGCACTAAAATGATATTCCTCATACTACAAAACCCTGAGGTAAAGGTCCTATTCTTTTTAAAACTGCAATCTATTCCCACTGCTAAACAAGGTGCCAGACCCATTGCTTTTATCATTAATGGTCCCATTCTAAGAGACCCAGTGCTTCTTGAATTCACTTTAAGGTGGTTATTTTGCCCACAGTTGATATTCCTCACCCATGAAGATGCTGAGAGGCAGGCACTATTCCTTTCAACAAGTATCTCAGTTTTCCTAGGAAAACAAAATGCTTCAGCCTCCTGCTTCTACCATCCACAGTTCTCTTACAATCTGTGCAGTGCTTGTTGCATTCACTTGAAACAGGTGATTTTGCTCAAAGGTGATGTTCCTCATGCACTCAGAGCTAGGCAGTAGTCCTTTAAACAGCTAAGTCAATTCACAATGCTAAGCAAGGGGCTAGACCCTCTTGCTTCCAACAGTAATGATTCTCTCGCAAGATCTGCAGTACTTCTTTGATTCACTTGAAAGGTTGATTTTGCAAAAAGCTGATGTTCCTCTCCCATGAAAACACTGAGAGGTAAGCAGTATTCCTTTAAAGAGCTAAATGAATTGACAAGGCTAAACAACTTGCTAGACCGTCTTGCTTCTAACATTCACGATTCTCTTACAAGAGCTACAGTGCTTCTCCCATTCACTTGTAAGGGCGACTTGGAACAATGGTGATGTTCCTGACCCTTGAAAACACTGAGAGGTAGACAGCATTCCTTTCAACAGCTAACTCAATTCAAAGTGCTAAACAAGGTGCATGTCCCTGTTGCTTCTAACACTTCTGATTCTCTTCCAAGAGCTTCAGTGCTTCTGCATTCACTTCAAAAGGCCACTTTTCCACAAGGTTTCTGTTCCTCAGGCATGCAAAGGCTGAGAGATAGGCCGTATTCCTTTAAGCAGCTAAGTCATTTCACAATGCTAAAGAAGGTGCTTGACTCTCTTGCTTTTAACATGAATGGTTCTCTTACAGGAGAAACAGTGCTTCTTCCATTCACTTGAAAAGGGCTATGTTGCCCAGAGGTAAAGGTCTTTACCCCTTCAAAGCCTGAGGGACAGGCAGTATTTCCTTTAAAAGTTAACTCAATTCTCACTGGTATACAACATGCTAGTCCCTCTTCCTTCCAGCAATCATGGTTTTATTAAAAAAGAAACAGTGCTTCTTCTTCCTCTTGCCTTTAACAAGTTTGTAAAAAGGTGATGTTTCACCCACTTGAAAACACTGAGGCTACCCAGTGTCTCGTTCAGTGAGTAACCCAATTCTCACTGAGAAACAAGGTGCTAGGCCCTCCTGATCCTACCATTGATAGTTTTCTTCCAAACATACAGTGCTTGTTCCACCATTGAATTGAACTCTTTGACACAAAGGTGATGTTCCTTACACTTTAAAACCCTGAGGGATAAGGAGTGTTCCTTCCAAAAGCTAACTCAATTCCCTCTGCTTAACAAGGTGCGAAAATCTGTGGCTGGTAATGTTAATAGTTTCCTTGCAGGAGATACACTGCTCCTTCCATTCACTCGAATGGGGCTATTTTGCACACAGAATATGTTCTTCACACTTTCAAAGAATGAGAAATAGGCAGTATTCCTTTGGAAAGTTAACTCGTTCTCACTGCTAAACAAACTGCTAGCTTCTAACATTAATGATTTCCTTACATGATAAACGGGGCGTGATCCATTCACTTGAAGGCATCTAGTTGACACAAGGGTGATGTTCCTTACACCTGACAAAACTCAGTGTTGGGCACTAATCCTGTCAACAGGGAACTCATTTCTCATAGGGAGACAAGGTGCAAGAAATTCCTGCTGCCTTGCATACATTGCATCCTGCCATCAGATAAGAGTGTGTGCCCATTTCGTCTGAAGCGGGTATATTCAAAGAGTGAGTGAATGTCCAGTTTTAAACGCTTTCGTTTGGCAAGCATTCCTTTCAGCTACTACCTCAATCCTCACAAGGAAACAGTGTGCTAGAACCTCCTGCTGCAATCCATGACATCTGCTTACAAGAGATAGAGTGTCTCTTCCATTCACTTGAAAGTGTCTCTTTTGCCCAAAGATTGTACTCCTCACACTCTGAAATCCTCAGAGGTATGCAGTACTCCTTTCAAAAGCTAACTCCATTGAAATAGCTAAACAAATTGTTAGACCCTCGTTTTTGTAACCTTTCTAGTTCTCCTACAAGACGTACAGTACTTCTTCCCTTCCTTCAAAGGGGCAACCTTGCGCCAAAATGATATTCCTCACACTACAAAACCCTGAGGTAAAGGTGGTATTCCTTCTAAAACCGCCATCTCTTCCCACTGCTAAAGAAGGTGCTAGACCCTCTTGCTTCTATCATTAATGGTCCCATTACAAGAGACCCAGTGCTTCTTCGATTCACTTTAAGGTGGTTATTTTGCCCATAGTGGATATCCCTCACCCATGAAGACACTGAGAGGCAGGCAGTATTCCTTTCAACAAGTATCTCAATTCTCCTAGGAAAACAAAGTTCTTCACCCTCCTGCTTCTACCATCCACAGTTCTCTTACAATCTATGCAGTGCTGGTTGCATTCACTTGAAAGAGGTGATTTTGCACAAAGGTGATGTTCCACATGCACTCATTGCTAGGCAGTATTAACTTAAACAGCTAAGTCAATTCACAGTGCTAAAAAGGTGCCTGAACCTTTTCCTTCTAACTTTCATGATTCTCTTAAAAGAGAAACAGAGCTTCTTCCATCCATGTGAAAAGGGCTATTTTGCACCAAGATATATTCTTCATACTTTAAAACCTTTGAGACAGGCAGTATTCTTTTTAAAAGTTAACTCAATTCTCAGTTCTAAACAAAGTGCTGCTAACATTAATGGTTTCCTTACATGATAAATTGGGCATGTTCCATTTACTTGAAGTTACCTATATGGCACAAGGGTGATGTTCTTGACTCACAAAAAATCTCAGTAATAGGCAGTATTCCTTTCACCAGGTAACTCATTTCTCTTCGGAGAGAAGTTGGAATACATCCCTACCTCTAACACATTGCATCCAGCCATCAGATAAAAGTGTTTGTCCCTTTTGTTTGAAGTGCATGTTTTTCAAAGAGTGAGTGATTCTCCACTGCAAAAGGCTTTTGTTTGGCAAGCGTTTCTTTCACATGGTAACTGAATGATCTCAGGGAAACAATGCTCTAGAACCTCCTGCTGCAAGCCTTGACATCTGCTTCCAAGACAGAGAGGGCATCTTCCATACCTTTCAAATGGTCTCTTTTGCACACAGCTTGTATGCCTCACACTTTAAAACCCTGAGAGGTACGCAGTACTCTTTCTAAAAGCTAACTCAACTTCAACAGTGAAACAAAGTGCTAGACCCCTCTTACTTGTAAGCTTTTTAGTTCTCCTCTAAAACGTACAGTAATTCTTCCCTTCACTGAAAGCAGAGTTCCTTTCAAAAGTTAACTCAATTCCCTCTGCTTAACAAGGTGTGCAATTCTGTGACTGGTAACATTAATTGTTTCCTTGCAGGAGATACACTGCTCCTTCCATTCACTTGAATGGGGCTATGTTGCACACAGAATACGTTCTTCACACTTCAAAAGAATGAGAAGTACTCAGTATTTCTTAGGAAAGTTAACTCCGTTCTCACTGCTAAACAAACTGCTAGATTCTAACATTAATGATTTTCTTACATGATAAACGGGGCCTGATCCATTTACTTGAAGGCAACTATTTGGCACAAGGGTGATGTTCCTCACACCTAAAAAACCTTAGTGTGTGGCACGAATCCTTTCAACAGAGCACTCATTTCTCATAGGGAGACAAGGTGCAAGACACTCCTGCTGCCTTGCACACATTGCATCTTGCCGTCACATAAGAGTGTGTGTCCATTTCGTCTGAAGCGTGTATATTCAAAGAGTGAGTGATTCTCCACTTTAAAACGCTTTCGTTTGGCAAGCATTCCTTTCACCTACTACCTCAATCTTCAAAGAGAAACAGTGTGCTAGAACCTCTTGCTGAAAACCTTGACATCTGCTTACAAGCATTGAGTGCCTCTTATATTCACTTGAAAGGGTCTCTTTCGCCCAAAGATTGTACTCCTCACACTCTGAAATCCTCAGAGGTATGCACTACTCCTTTTAAAAGCTAACTCCATTGAAATAGCTAAACAAAGTGTTAGACCCTCGTTTTTGTAACCTTTCTGGTTCTCCTACAAGACATACAGTAATTCTTCCCTTCCTTGAAAGGGGCAACCTTGCACCAAAATGATATTCCTCATACTACAAAACCCTGAGGTAAAGGTCCTATTCTTTTTAAAACTGCAATCTATTCCCACTGCTAAACAAGGTGCCAGACCCATTGCTTTTATCATTAATGGTACCATTCTAAGAGACCCAGTGCTTCTTGAATTCACTTTAAGGTGGTTATTTTGCCCACAGTTGATATTCCTCACCCATGAAGATGCTGAGAGGCAGGCACTATTCCTTTCAACAAGTATCTCAGTTTTCCTAGGAAAACAAAATGCTTCAGCCTCCTGCTTCTACCATCCACAGTTCTCTTACAATCTGTGCAGTGCTTGTTGCATTCACTTGAAACAGGTGATTTTGCTCAAAGGTGATGTTCCTCATGCACTCAGAGCTAGGCAGTAGTCCTTTAAACAGCTAAGTCAATTCACAATGCTAAGCAAGGGGCTAGACCCTCTTGCTTCCAACAGTAATGATTCTCTCGCAAGATCTGCAGTACTTCTTTGATTCACTTGAAAGGTTGATTTTGCAAGAAGCTGATGTTCCTCTCCCATGAAAACACTGAGAGGTAAGCAGTATTCCTTTAAAGAGCTAAATGAATTGACAAGGCTAAACAACTTGCTAGACCGTCTTGCTTCTAACATTCACGATTCTCTTACAAGAGCTACAGTGCTTCTCCCATTCACTTGTAAGGGCGACTTGGAACAAAGGTGATGTTCCTGACCCTTGAAAACACTGAGAGGTAGACAGCATTCCTTTCAACAGCTAACTCAATTCAAAGTGCTAAACAAGGTGCATGTCCCTGTTGCTTCTAACACTTCTGATTCTCTTCCAAGAGCTTCAGTGCTTCTGCATTCACTTCAAAAGGCCACTTTTCCACAAGGTTTCTGTTCCTCAGGCATGCAAAGGCTGAGAGATAGGCCGTATTCCTTTAAGCAGCTAAGTCATTTCACAATGCTAAAGAAGGTGCTTGACTCTCTTGCTTTTAACATGAATGGTTCTCTTACAGGAGAAACAGTGCTTCTTCCATTCACTTGAAAAGGGCTATGTTGCCCAGAGGTAAAGGTCTTTACCCCTTCAAAGCCTGAGGGACAGGCAGTATTTCCTTTAAAAGTTAACTCAATTCTCCCTGGTATACAACATGCTAGTCCCTCTTCCTTCCAGCAATCATGGTTTTATTAAAAAAGAAACAGTGCTTCTTCTTCCTCTTGCCTTTAACAAGTTTGTAAAAAGGTGATGTTTCACCCACTTGAAAACACTGAGGCTACCCAGTGTCTCGTTCAGTGAGTAACGCAATTCTCACTGAGAAACAAGGTGCTAGGCCCTCCTGATCCTCCCATTGATAGTTTTCTTCCAAACATACAGTGCTTGTTCCACCATTGAATTGAACTCTTTGACACAAAGGTGATGTTCCTCACACTTTAAAACCCTGAGGGATAAGCAGTGTTCCTTTCAAAAGCTAACTCAATTCCCTCTGCTTAACAAGGTGCGAAAATCTGTGGCTGGTAATGTTAATAGTTTCCTTGCAAGAGATACACTGCTCCTTCCATTCACTCGAATGGGGCTATTTTGCACACAGAATATGTTCTTCACACTTTCAAAGAATGAGAAATAGGCAGTATTCCTTTGGAAAGTTAACTCGTTCTCACTGCTAAACAAACTGCTAGCTTCTAACATTAATGATTTCCTTACATGATAAACGGGGCGTGATCCATTCACTTGAAGGCATCTAGTTGACACAAGGGTGATGTTCCTTACACCTGACAAAACTCAGTGTTGGGCACTAATCCTGTCAACAGGGAACTCATTTCTCATAGGGAGACAAGGTGCAAGAAATTCCTGCTGCCTTGCATACATTGCATCCTGCCATCAGATAAGAGTGTGTGCCCATTTCGTCTGAAGCGGGTATATTCAAAGAGTGAGTGAATGTCCAGTTTTAAACGCTTTCGTTTGGCAAGCATTCCTTTCAGCTACTACCTCAATCCTCACAAGGAAACAGTGTGCTAGAACCTCCTGCTGCAATCCATGACATCTGCTTACAAGAGATAGAGTGTCTCTTCCATTCACTTGAAAGTGTCTCTTTTGCCCAAAGATTGTACTCCTCACACTCTGAAATCCTCAGAGGTATGCAGTACTCCTTTCAAAAGCTAACTCCATTGAAATAGCTAAACAAATTGTTAGACCCTCGTTTTTGTAACCTTTCTAGTTCTCCTACAAGACGTACAGTACTTCTTCCCTTCCTTCAAAGGGGCAACCTTGCGCCAAAATGATATTCCTCACACTACAAAACCCTGAGGTAAAGGTGGTATTCCTTCTAAAACCGCCATCTCTTCCCACTGCTAAAGAAGGTGCTAGACCCTCTTGCTTCTATCATTAATGGTCCCATTACAAGAGACCCAGTGCTTCTTCGATTCACTTTAAGGTGGTTATTTTGCCCATAGTGGATATCCCTCACCCATGAAGACACTGAGAGGCAGGCAGTATTCCTTTCAACAAGTATCTCAATTCTCCTAGGAAAACAAAGTTCTTCACCCTCCTGCTTCTACCATCCACAGTTCTCTTACAATCTATGCAGTGCTGGTTGCATTCACTTGAAAGAGGTGATTTTGCACAAAGGTGATGTTCCACATGCACTCATTGCTAGGCAGTATTAACTTAAACAGCTAAGTCAATTCACAGTGCTAAAAAGGTGCCTGAACCTTTTCCTTCTAACTTTCATGATTCTCTTAAAAGAGAAACAGAGCTTCTTCCATCCATGTGAAAAGGGCTATTTTGCACCAAGATATATTCTTCATACTTTAAAACCTTTGAGACAGGCAGTATTCTTTTTAAAAGTTAACTCAATTCTCAGTTCTAAACAAAGTGCTGCTAACATTAATGGTTTCCTTACATGATAAATTGGGCATGTTCCATTTACTTGAAGTTACCTATATGGCACAAGGGTGATGTTCTTGACTCACAAAAAATCTCAGTAATAGGCAGTATTCCTTTCACCAGGTAACTCATTTCTCTTCGGAGAGAAGTTGGAATACATCCCTACCTCTAACACATTGCATCCAGCCATCAGATAAAAGTGTTTGTCCCTTTTGTTTGAAGTGCATGTTTTTCAAAGAGTGAGTGATTCTCCACTGCAAAAGGCTTTTGTTTGGCAAGCGTTTCTTTCACATGGTAACTGAATGATCTCAGGGAAACAATGCTCTAGAACCTCCTGGTGCAAGCCTTGACATCTGCTTCCAAGACAGAGAGGGCATCTTCCATACCTTTCAAATGGTCTCTTTTGCACACAGCTTGTATGCCTCACACTTTAAAACCCTGAGAGGTACGCAGTACTCTTTCTAAAAGCTAACTCAACTTCAACAGTGAAACAAAGTGCTAGACCCCTCTTACTTGTAAGCTTTTTAGTTCTCCTCTAAAACGTACAGTAATTCTTCCCTTCACTGAAAGCAGAGTTCCTTTCAAAAGTTAACTCAATTCCCTCTGCTTAACAAGGTGTGCAATTCTGTGACTGGTAACATTAATTGTTTCCTTGCAGGAGATACACTGCTCCTTCCATTCACTTGAATGGGGCTATGTTGCACACAGAATACGTTCTTCACACTTCAAAAGAATGAGAAGTACTCAGTATTTCTTAGGAAAGTTAACTCCGTTCTCACTGCTAAACAAACTGCTAGATTCTAACATTAATGATTTTCTTACATGATAAACGGGGCCTGATCCATTTACTTGAAGGCAACTATTTGGCACAAGGGTGATGTTCCTCACACCTAAAAAACCTTAGTGTGTGGCACGAATCCTTTCAACAGAGCACTCATTTCTCATAGGGAGACAAGGTGCAAGACACTCCTGCTGCCTTGCACACATTGCATCTTGCCGTCACATAAGAGTGTGTGTCCATTTCGTCTGAAGCGTGTATATTCAAAGAGTGAGTGATTCTCCACTTTAAAACGCTTTCGTTTGGCAAGCATTCCTTTCACCTACTACCTCAATCTTCAAAGAGAAACAGTGTGCTAGAACCTCTTGCTGAAAACCTTGACATCTGCTTACAAGCATTGAGTGCCTCTTATATTCACTTGAAAGGGTCTCTTTCGCCCAAAGATTGTACTCCTCACACTCTGAAATCCTCAGAGGTATGCACTACTCCTTTTAAAAGCTAACTCCATTGAAATAGCTAAACAAAGTGTTAGACCCTCGTTTTTGTAACCTTTCTGGTTCTCCTACAAGACATACAGTAATTCTTCCCTTCCTTGAAAGGGGCAACCTTGCACCAAAATGATATTCCTCATACTACAAAACCCTGAGGTAAAGGTCCTATTCTTTTTAAAACTGCAATCTATTCCCACTGCTAAACAAGGTGCCAGACCCATTGCTTTTATCATTAATGGTACCATTCTAAGAGACCCAGTGCTTCTTGAATTCACTTTAAGGTGGTTATTTTGCCCACAGTTGATATTCCTCACCCATGAAGATGCTGAGAGGCAGGCACTATTCCTTTCAACAAGTATCTCAGTTTTCCTAGGAAAACAAAATGCTTCAGCCTCCTGCTTCTACCATCCACAGTTCTCTTACAATCTGTGCAGTGCTTGTTGCATTCACTTGAAACAGGTGATTTTGCTCAAAGGTGATGTTCCTCATGCACTCAGAGCTAGGCAGTAGTCCTTTAAACAGCTAAGTCAATTCACAATGCTAAGCAAGGGGCTAGACCCTCTTGCTTCCAACAGTAATGATTCTCTCGCAAGATCTGCAGTACTTCTTTGATTCACTTGAAAGGTTGATTTTGCAAGAAGCTGATGTTCCTCTCCCATGAAAACACTGAGAGGTAAGCAGTATTCCTTTAAAGAGCTAAATGAATTGACAAGGCTAAACAACTTGCTAGACCGTCTTGCTTCTAACATTCACGATTCTCTTACAAGAGCTACAGTGCTTCTCCCATTCACTTGTAAGGGCGACTTGGAACAAAGGTGATGTTCCTGACCCTTGAAAACACTGAGAGGTAGACAGCATTCCTTTCAACAGCTAACTCAATTCAAAGTGCTAAACAAGGTGCATGTCCCTGTTGCTTCTAACACTTCTGATTCTCTTCCAAGAGCTTCAGTGCTTCTGCATTCACTTCAAAAGGCCACTTTTCCACAAGGTTTCTGTTCCTCAGGCATGCAAAGGCTGAGACATAGGCCGTATTCCTTTAAGCAGCTAAGTCATTTCACAATGCTAAAGAAGGTGCTTGACTCTCTTGCTTTTAACATGAATGGTTCTCTTACAGGAGAAACAGTGCTTCTTCCATTCACTTGAAAAGGGCTATGTTGCCCAGAGGTAAAGGTCTTTACCCCTTCAAAGCCTGAGGGACAGGCAGTATTTCCTTTAAAAGTTAACTCAATTCTCCCTGGTATACAACATGCTAGTCCCTCTTCCTTCCAGCAATCATGGTTTTATTAAAAAAGAAACAGTGCTTCTTCTTCCTCTTGCCTTTAACAAGTTTGTAAAAAGGTGATGTTTCACCCACTTGAAAACACTGAGGCTACCCAGTGTCTCGTTCAGTGAGTAACGCAATTCTCACTGAGAAACAAGGTGCTAGGCCCTCCTGATCCTCCCATTGATAGTTTTCTTCCAAACATACAGTGCTTGTTCCACCATTGAATTGAACTCTTTGACACAAAGGTGATGTTCCTCACACTTTAAAACCCTGAGGGATAAGCAGTGTTCCTTTCAAAAGCTAACTCAATTCCCTCTGCTTAACAAGGTGCGAAAATCTGTGGCTGGTAATGTTAATAGTTTCCTTGCAAGAGATACACTGCTCCTTCCATTCACTCGAATGGGGCTATTTTGCACACAGAATATGTTCTTCACACTTTCAAAGAATGAGAAATAGGCAGTATTCCTTTGGAAAGTTAACTCGTTCTCACTGCTAAACAAACTGCTAGCTTCTAACATTAATGATTTCCTTACATGATAAACGGGGCGTGATCCATTCACTTGAAGGCATCTAGTTGACACAAGGGTGATGTTCCTTACACCTGACAAAACTCAGTGTTGGGCACTAATCCTGTCAACAGGGAACTCATTTCTCATAGGGAGACAAGGTGCAAGAAATTCCTGCTGCCTTGCATACATTGCATCCTGCCATCAGATAAGAGTGTGTGCCCATTTCGTCTGAAGCGGGTATATTCAAAGAGTGAGTGAATGTCCAGTTTTAAACGCTTTCGTTTGGCAAGCATTCCTTTCAGCTACTACCTCAATCCTCACAAGGAAACAGTGTGCTAGAACCTCCTGCTGCAATCCATGACATCTGCTTACAAGAGATAGAGTGTCTCTTCCATTCACTTGAAAGTGTCTCTTTTGCCCAAAGATTGTACTCCTCACACTCTGAAATCCTCAGAGGTATGCAGTACTCCTTTCAAAAGCTAACTCCATTGAAATAGCTAAACAAATTGTTAGACCCTCGTTTTTGTAACCTTTCTAGTTCTCCTACAAGACGTACAGTACTTCTTCCCTTCCTTCAAAGGGGCAACCTTGCGCCAAAATGATATTCCTCACACTACAAAACCCTGAGGTAAAGGTGGTATTCCTTCTAAAACCGCCATCTCTTCCCACTGCTAAAGAAGGTGCTAGACCCTCTTGCTTCTATCATTAATGGTCCCATTACAAGAGACCCAGTGCTTCTTCGATTCACTTTAAGGTGGTTATTTTGCCCATAGTGGATATCCCTCACCCATGAAGACACTGAGAGGCAGGCAGTATTCCTTTCAACAAGTATCTCAATTCTCCTAGGAAAACAAAGTTCTTCACCCTCCTGCTTCTACCATCCACAGTTCTCTTACAATCTATGCAGTGCTGGTTGCATTCACTTGAAAGAGGTGATTTTGCACAAAGGTGATGTTCCACATGCACTCATTGCTAGGCAGTATTAACTTAAACAGCTAAGTCAATTCACAGTGCTAAAAAGGTGCCTGAACCTTTTCCTTCTAACTTTCATGATTCTCTTAAAAGAGAAACAGAGCTTCTTCCATCCATGTGAAAAGGGCTATTTTGCACCAAGATATATTCTTCATACTTTAAAACCTTTGAGACAGGCAGTATTCTTTTTAAAAGTTAACTCAATTCTCAGTTCTAAACAAAGTGCTGCTAACATTAATGGTTTCCTTACATGATAAATTGGGCATGTTCCATTTACTTGAAGTTACCTATATGGCACAAGGGTGATGTTCTTGACTCACAAAAAATCTCAGTAATAGGCAGTATTCCTTTCACCAGGTAACTCATTTCTCTTCGGAGAGAAGTTGGAATACATCCCTACCTCTAACACATTGCATCCAGCCATCAGATAAAAGTGTTTGTCCCTTTTGTTTGAAGTGCATGTTTTTCAAAGAGTGAGTGATTCTCCACTGCAAAAGGCTTTTGTTTGGCAAGCGTTTCTTTCACATGGTAACTGAATGATCTCAGGGAAACAATGCTCTAGAACCTCCTGCTGCAAGCCTTGACATCTGCTTCCAAGACAGAGAGGGCATCTTCCATACCTTTCAAATGGTCTCTTTTGCACACAGCTTGTATGCCTCACACTTTAAAACCCTGAGAGGTACGCAGTACTCTTTCTAAAAGCTAACTCAACTTCAACAGTGAAACAAAGTGCTAGACCCCTCTTACTTGTAAGCTTTTTAGTTCTCCTCTAAAACGTACAGTAATTCTTCCCTTCACTGAAAGCAGAGTTCCTTTCAAAAGTTAACTCAATTCCCTCTGCTTAACAAGGTGCGCAATTCTGTGACTGGTAACATTAATTGTTTCCTTGCAGGAGATACACTGCTCCTTCCATTCACTTGAATGGGGCTATGTTGCACACAGAATACGTTCTTCACACTTCAAAAGAATGAGAAGTACTCAGTATTTCTTAGGAAAGTTAACTCCGTTCTCACTGCTAAACAAACTGCTAGATTCTAACATTAATGATTTTCTTACATGATAAACGGGGCCTGATCCATTTACTTGAAGGCAACTATTTGGCACAAGGGTGATGTTCCTCACACCTAAAAAACCTTAGTGTGTGGCACGAATCCTTTCAACAGAGCACTCATTTCTCATAGGGAGACAAGGTGCAAGACACTCCTGCTGCCTTGCACACATTGCATCTTGCCGTCAGATAAGAGTGTGTGTCCATTTCGTCTGAAGCGTGTATATTCAAAGAGTGAGTGATTCTCAACTTTAAAACGCTTTCGTTTGGCAAGCATTCCTTTCACCTACTACCTCAATCTTCAAAGAGAAACAGTGTGCTAGAACCTCTTGCTGAAAACCTTGACATCTGCTTACAAGCATTGAGTGCCTCTTATATTCACTTGAAAGGGTCTCTTTCGCCCAAAGATTGTACTCCTCACACTCTGAAATCCTCAGAGGTATGCACTACTCCTTTTAAAAGCTAACTCCATTGAAATAGCTAAACAAAGTGTTAGACCCTCGTTTTTGTAACCTTTCTGGTTCTCCTACAAGACATACAGTAATTCTTCCCTTCCTTGAAAGGGGCAACCTTGCACCAAAATGATATTCCTCATACTACAAAACCCTGAGGTAAAGGTCCTATTCTTTTTAAAACTGCAATCTATTCCCACTGCTAAACAAGGTGCCAGACCCATTGCTTTTATCATTAATGGTCCCATTCTAAGAGACCCAGTGCTTCTTGAATTCACTTTAAGGTGGTTATTTTGCCCACAGTTGATATTCCTCACCCATGAAGATGCTGAGAGGCAGGCACTATTCCTTTCAACAAGTATCTCAATTTTCCTAGGAAAACAAAATGCTTCAGCCTCCTGCTTCTACCATCCACAGTTCTCTTACAATCTGTGCAGTGCTTGTTGCATTCACTTGAAACAGGTGATTTTGCTCAAAGGTGATGTTCCTCATGCACTCAGAGCTAGGCAGTAGTCCTTTAAACAGCTAAGTCAATTCACAATGCTAAGCAAGGGGCTAGACCCTCTTGCTTCCAACAGTAATGATTCTCTCGCAAGATCTGCAGTACTTCTTTGATTCACTTGAAAGGTTGATTTTGCAAAAAGCTGATGTTCCTCTCCCATGAAAACACTGAGAGGTAAGCAGTATTCCTTTAAAGAGCTAAATGAATTGACAAGGCTAAACAACTTGCTAGACCGTCTTGCTTCTAACATTCACGATTCTCTTACAAGAGCTACAGTGCTTCTCCCATTCACTTGTAAGGGCGACTTGGAACAATGGTGATGTTCCTGACCCTTGAAAACACTGAGAGGTAGACAGCATTCCTTTCAACAGCTAACTCAATTCAAAGTGCTAAACAAGGTGCATGTCCCTGTTGCTTCTAACACTTCTGATTCTCTTCCAAGAGCTTCAGTGCTTCTGCATTCACTTCAAAAGGCCACTTTTCCACAAGGTTTCTGTTCCTCAGGCATGCAAAGGCTGAGACATAGGCCGTATTCCTTTAAGCAGCTAAGTCATTTCACAATGCTAAAGAAGGTGCTTGACTCTCTTGCTTTTAACATGAATGGTTCTCTTACAGGAGAAACAGTGCTTCTTCCATTCACTTGAAAAGGGCTATGTTGCCCAGAGGTAAAGGTCTTTACCCCTTCAAAGCCTGAGGGACAGGCAGTATTTCCTTTAAAAGTTAACTCAATTCTCACTGGTATACAACATGCTAGTCCCTCTTCCTTCCAGCAATCATGGTTTTATTAAAAAAGAAACAGTGCTTCTTCTTCCTCTTGCCTTTAACAAGTTTGTAAAAAGGTGATGTTTCACCCACTTGAAAACACTGAGGCTACCCAGTGTCTCGTTCAGTGAGTAACCCAATTCTCACTGAGAAACAAGGTGCTAGGCCCTCCTGATCCTACCATTGATAGTTTTCTTCCAAACATACAGTGCTTGTTCCACCATTGAATTGAACTCTTTGACACAAAGGTGATGTTCCTTACACTTTAAAACCCTGAGGGATAAGGAGTGTTCCTTCCAAAAGCTAACTCAATTCCCTCTGCTTAACAAGGTGCGAAAATCTGTGGCTGGTAATGTTAATAGTTTCCTTGCAGGAGATACACTGCTCCTTCCATTCACTCGAATGGGGCTATTTTGCACACAGAATATGTTCTTCACACTTTCAAAGAATGAGAAATAGGCAGTATTCCTTTGGAAAGTTAACTCGTTCTCACTGCTAAACAAACTGCTAGCTTCTAACATTAATGATTTCCTTACATGATAAACGGGGCGTGATCCATTCACTTGAAGGCATGTAGTTGACACAAGGGTGATGTTCCTTACACCTGACAAAACTCAGTGTTGGGCACTAATCCTGTCAACAGGGAACTCATTTCTCATAGGGAGACAAGGTGCAAGAAATTCCTGCTGCCTTGCATACATTGCATCCTGCCATCAGATAAGAGTGTGTGCCCATTTCGTCTGAAGCGGGTATATTCAAAGAGTGAGTGAATGTCCAGTTTTAAACGCTTTCGTTTGGCAAGCATTCCTTTCAGCTACTACCTCAATCCTCACAAGGAAACAGTGTGCTAGAACCTCCTGCTGCAATCCATGACATCTGCTTACAAGAGATAGAGTGTCTCTTCCATTCACTTGAAAGTGTCTCTTTTGCCCAAAGATTGTACTCCTCACACTCTGAAATCCTCAGAGGTATGCAGTACTCCTTTCAAAAGCTAACTCCATTGAAATAGCTAAACAAATTGTTAGACCCTCGTTTTTGTAACCTTTCTAGTTCTCCTACAAGACGTACAGTACTTCTTCCCTTCCTTCAAAGGGGCAACCTTGCGCCAAAATGATATTCCTCACACTACAAAACCCTGAGGTAAAGGTGGTATTCCTTCTAAAACCGCCATCTCTTCCCACTGCTAAAGAAGGTGCTAGACCCTCTTGCTTCTATCATTAATGGTCCCATTACAAGAGACCCAGTGCTTCTTCGATTCACTTTAAGGTGGTTATTTTGCCCATAGTGGATATCCCTCACCCATGAAGACACTGAGAGGCAGGCAGTATTCCTTTCAACAAGTATCTCAATTCTCCTAGGAAAACAAAGTTCTTCACCCTCCTGCTTCTACCATCCACAGTTCTCTTACAATCTATGCAGTGCTGGTTGCATTCACTTGAAAGAGGTGATTTTGCACAAAGGTGATGTTCCACATGCACTCATTGCTAGGCAGTATTAACTTAAACAGCTAAGTCAATTCACAGTGCTAAAAAGGTGCCTGAACCTTTTCCTTCTAACTTTCATGATTCTCTTAAAAGAGAAACAGAGCTTCTTCCATCCATGTGAAAAGGGCTATTTTGCACCAAGATATATTCTTCATACTTTAAAACCTTTGAGACAGGCAGTATTCTTTTTAAAAGTTAACTCAATTCTCAGTTCTAAACAAAGTGCTGCTAACATTAATGGTTTCCTTACATGATAAATTGGGCATGTTCCATTTACTTGAAGTTACCTATATGGCACAAGGGTGATGTTCTTGACTCACAAAAAATCTCAGTAATAGGCAGTATTCCTTTCACCAGGTAACTCATTTCTCTTCGGAGAGAAGTTGGAATACATCCCTACCTCTAACACATTGCATCCAGCCATCAGATAAAAGTGTTTGTCCCTTTTGTTTGAAGTGCATGTTTTTCAAAGAGTGAGTGATTCTCCACTGCAAAAGGCTTTTGTTTGGCAAGCGTTTCTTTCACATGGTAACTGAATGATCTCAGGGAAACAATGCTCTAGAACCTCCTGCTGCAAGCCTTGACATCTGCTTCCAAGACAGAGAGGGCATCTTCCATACCTTTCAAATGGTCTCTTTTGCACACAGCTTGTATGCCTCACACTTTAAAACCCTGAGAGATACGCAGTACTCTTTCTAAAAGCTAACTCAACTTCAACAGTGAAACAAAGTGCTAGACCCCTCTTACTTGTAAGCTTTTTAGTTCTCCTCTAAAACGTACAGTAATTCTTCCCTTCACTGAAAGCAGAGTTCCTTTCAAAAGTTAACTCAATTCCCTCTGCTTAACAAGGTGTGCAATTCTGTGACTGGTAACATTAATTGTTTCCTTGCAGGAGATACACTGCTCCTTCCATTCACTTGAATGGGGCTATGTTGCACACAGAATACGTTCTTCACACTTCAAAAGAATGAGAAGTACTCAGTATTTCTTAGGAAAGTTAACTCCGTTCTCACTGCTAAACAAACTGCTAGATTCTAACATTAATGATTTTCTTACATGATAAACGGGGCCTGATCCATTTACTTGAAGGCAACTATTTGGCACAAGGGTGATGTTCCTCACACCTAAAAAACCTTAGTGTGTGGCACGAATCCTTTCAACAGAGCACTCATTTCTCATAGGGAGACAAGGTGCAAGACACTCCTGCTGCCTCGCACACATTGCATCTTGCCGTCACATAAGAGTGTGTGTCCATTTCGTCTGAAGCGTGTATATTCAAAGAGTGAGTGATTCTCCACTTTAAAACGCTTTTGTTTGGCAAGCATTCCTTTCACCTACTACCTCAATCTTCAAAGAGAAACAGTGTGCTAGAACCTCTTGCTGAAAACCTTGACATCTGCTTACAAGCATTGAGTGCCTCTTATATTCACTTGAAAGGGTCTCTTTCGCCCAAAGATTGTACTCCTCACACTCTGAAATCCTCAGAGGTATGCACTACTCCTTTTAAAAGCTAACTCCATTGAAATAGCTAAACAAAGTGTTAGACCCTCGTTTTTGTAACCTTTCTGGTTCTCCTACAAGACATACAGTAATTCTTCCCTTCCTTGAAAGGGGCAACCTTGCACCAAAATGATATTCCTCATACTACAAAACCCTGAGGTAAAGGTCCTATTCTTTTTAAAACTGCAATCTATTCCCACTGCTAAACAAGGTGCCAGACCCATTGCTTTTATCATTAATGGTCCCATTCTAAGAGACCCAGTGCTTCTTGAATTCACTTTAAGGTGGTTATTTTGCCCACAGTTGATATTCCTCACCCATGAAGATGCTGAGAGGCAGGCACTATTCCTTTCAACAAGTATCTCAGTTTTCCTAGGAAAACAAAATGCTTCAGCCTCCTGCTTCTACCATCCACAGTTCTCTTACAATCTGTGCAGTGCTTGTTGCATTCACTTGAAACAGGTGATTTTGCTCAAAGGTGATGTTCCTCATGCACTCAGAGCTAGGCAGTAGTCCTTTAAACAGCTAAGTCAATTCACAATGCTAAGCAAGGGGCTAGACCCTCTTGCTTCCAACAGTAATGATTCTCTCGCAAGATCTGCAGTACTTCTTTGATTCACTTGAAAGGTTGATTTTGCAAGAAGCTGATGTTCCTCTCCCATGAAAACACTGAGAGGTAAGCAGTATTCCTTTAAAGAGCTAAATGAATTGACAAGGCTAAACAACTTGCTAGACCGTCTTGCTTCTAACATTCACGATTCTCTTACAAGAGCTACAGTGCTTCTCCCATTCACTTGTAAGGGCGACTTGGAACAAAGGTGATGTTCCTGACCCTTGAAAACACTGAGAGGTAGACAGCATTCCTTTCAACAGCTAACTCAATTCAAAGTGCTAAACAAGGTGCATGTCCCTGTTGCTTCTAACACTTCTGATTCTCTTCCAAGAGCTTCAGTGCTTCTGCATTCACTTCAAAAGGCCACTTTTCCACAAGGTTTCTGTTCCTCAGGCATGCAAAGGCTGAGAGATAGGCCGTATTCCTTTAAGCAGCTAAGTCATTTCACAATGCTAAAGAAGGTGCTTGACTCTCTTGCTTTTAACATGAATGGTTCTCTTACAGGAGAAACAGTGCTTCTTCCATTCACTTGAAAAGGGCTATGTTGCCCAGAGGTAAAGGTCTTTACCCCTTCAAAGCCTGAGGGACAGGCAGTATTTCCTTTAAAAGTTAACTCAATTCTCACTGGTATACAACATGCTAGTCCCTCTTCCTTCCAGCAATCATGGTTTTATTAAAAAAGAAACAGTGCTTCTTCTTCCTCTTGCCTTTAACAAGTTTGTAAAAAGGTGATGTTTCACCCACTTGAAAACACTGAGGCTACCCAGTGTCTCGTTCAGTGAGTAACCCAATTCTCACTGAGAAACAAGGTGCTAGGCCCTCCTGATCCTACCATTGATAGTTTTCTTCCAAACATACAGTGCTTGTTCCACCATTGAATTGAACTCTTTGACACAAAGGTGATGTTCCTCACACTTTAAAACCCTGAGGGATAAGCAGTGTTCCTTTCAAAAGCTAACTCAATTCCCTCTGCTTAACAAGGTGCGAAAATCTGTGGCTGGTAATGTTAATAGTTTCCTTGCAGGAGATACACTGCTCCTTCCATTCACTCGAATGGGGCTATTTTGCACACAGAATATGTTCTTCACACTTTCAAAGAATGAGAAATAGGCAGTATTCCTTTGGAAAGTTAACTCGTTCTCACTGCTAAACAAACTGCTAGCTTCTAACATTAATGATTTCCTTACATGATAAACGGGGCGTGATCCATTCACTTGAAGGCATCTAGTTGACACAAGGGTGATGTTCCTTACACCTGACAAAACTCAGTGTTGGGCACTAATCCTGTCAACAGGGAACTCATTTCTCATAGGGAGACAAGGTGCAAGAAATTCCTGCTGCCTTGCATACATTGCATCCTGCCATCAGATAAGAGTGTGTGCCCATTTCGTCTGAAGCGGGTATATTCAAAGAGTGAGTGAATGTCCAGTTTTAAACGCTTTCGTTTGGCAAGCATTCCTTTCAGCTACTACCTCAATCCTCACAAGGAAACAGTGTGCTAGAACCTCCTGCTGCAATCCATGACATCTGCTTACAAGAGATAGAGTGTCTCTTCCATTCACTTGAAAGTGTCTCTTTTGCCCAAAGATTGTACTCCTCACACTCTGAAATCCTCAGAGGTATGCAGTACTCCTTTCAAAAGCTAACTCCATTGAAATAGCTAAACAAATTGTTAGACCCTCGTTTTTGTAACCTTTCTAGTTCTCCTACAAGACGTACAGTACTTCTTCCCTTCCTTCAAAGGGGCAACCTTGCGCCAAAATGATATTCCTCACACTACAAAACCCTGAGGTAAAGGTGGTATTCCTTCTAAAACCGCCATCTCTTCCCACTGCTAAAGAAGGTGCTAGACCCTCTTGCTTCTATCATTAATGGTCCCATTACAAGAGACCCAGTGCTTCTTCGATTCACTTTAAGGTGGTTATTTTGCCCATAGTGGATATCCCTCACCCATGAAGACACTGAGAGGCAGGCAGTATTCCTTTCAACAAGTATCTCAATTCTCCTAGGAAAACAAAGTTCTTCACCCTCCTGCTTCTACCATCCACAGTTCTCTTACAATCTATGCAGTGCTGGTTGCATTCACTTGAAAGAGGTGATTTTGCACAAAGGTGATGTTCCACATGCACTCATTGCTAGGCAGTATTAACTTAAACAGCTAAGTCAATTCACAGTGCTAAAAAGGTGCCTGAACCTTTTCCTTCTAACTTTCATGATTCTCTTAAAAGAGAAACAGAGCTTCTTCCATCCATGTGAAAAGGGCTATTTTGCACCAAGATATATTCTTCATACTTTAAAACCTTTGAGACAGGCAGTATTCTTTTTAAAAGTTAACTCAATTCTCAGTTCTAAACAAAGTGCTGCTAACATTAATGGTTTCCTTACATGATAAATTGGGCATGTTCCATTTACTTGAAGTTACCTATATGGCACAAGGGTGATGTTCTTGACTCACAAAAAATCTCAGTAATAGGCAGTATTCCTTTCACCAGGTAACTCATTTCTCTTCGGAGAGAAGTTGGAATACATCCCTACCTCTAACACATTGCATCCAGCCATCAGATAAAAGTGTTTGTCCCTTTTGTTTGAAGTGCATGTTTTTCAAAGAGTGAGTGATTCTCCACTGCAAAAGGCTTTTGTTTGGCAAGCGTTTCTTTCACATGGTAACTGAATGATCTCAGGGAAACAATGCTCTAGAACCTCCTGCTGCAAGCCTTGACATCTGCTTCCAAGACAGAGAGGGCATCTTCCATACCTTTCAAATGGTCTCTTTTGCACACAGCTTGTATGCCTCACACTTTAAAACCCTGAGAGATACGCAGTACTCTTTCTAAAAGCTAACTCAACTTCAACAGTGAAACAAAGTGCTAGACCCCTCTTACTTGTAAGCTTTTTAGTTCTCCTCTAAAACGTACAGTAATTCTTCCCTTCACTGAAAGCAGAGTTCCTTTCAAAAGTTAACTCAATTCCCTCTGCTTAACAAGGTGCGCAATTCTGTGACTGGTAACATTAATTGTTTCCTTGCAGGAGATACACGGCTCCTTCCATTCACTTGAATGGGGCTATGTTGCACACAGAATACGTTCTTCACACTTCAAAAGAATGAGAAGTACTCAGTATTTCTTAGGAAAGTTAACTCCGTTCTCACTGCTAATCAAACTGCTAGATTCTAACATTAATGATTTTCTTACATGATAAACGGGGCCTGATCCATTTACTTGAAGGCAACTATTTGGCACAAGGGTGATGTTCCTCACACCTAAAAAACCTTAGTGTGTGGCACGAATCCTTTCAACAGAGCACTCATTTCTCATAGGGAGACAAGGTGCAAGACACTCCTGCTGCCTTGCACACATTGCATCTTGCCGTCAGATAAGAGTGTGTGTCCATTTCGTCTGAAGCGTGTATATTCAAAGAGTGAGTGATTCTCCACTTTAAAACGCTTTCGTTTGGCAAGCATTCCTTTCACCTACTACCTCAATCTTCAAAGAGAAACAGTGTGCTAGAACCTCTTGCTGAAAACCTTGACATCTGCTTACAAGCATTGAGTGCCTCTTATATTCACTTGAAAGGGTCTCTTTCGCCCAAAGATTGTACTCCTCACACTCTGAAATCCTCAGAGGTATGCACTACTCCTTTTAAAAGCTAACTCCATTGAAATAGCTAAACAAAGTGTTAGACCCTCGTTTTTGTAACCTTTCTGGTTCTCCTACAAGACATACAGTAATTCTTCCCTTCCTTGAAAGGGGCAACCTTGCACCAAAATGATATTCCTCATACTACAAAACCCTGAGGTAAAGGTCCTATTCTTTTTAAAACTGCAATCTATTCCCACTGCTAAACGAGGTGCCAGACCCATTGCTTTTATCATTAATGGTCCCATTCTAAGAGACCCAGTGCTTCTTGAATTCACTTTAAGGTGGTTATTTTGCCCACAGTTGATATTCCTCACCCATGAAGATGCTGAGAGGCAGGCACTATTCCTTTCAACAAGTATCTCAGTTTTCCTAGGAAAACAAAATGCTTCAGCCTCCTGCTTCTACCATCCACAGTTCTCTTACAATCTGTGCAGTGCTTGTTGCATTCACTTGAAACAGGTGATTTTGCTCAAAGGTGATGTTCCTCATGCACTCAGAGCTAGGCAGTAGTCCTTTAAACAGCTAAGTCAATTCACAATGCTAAGCAAGGGGCTAGACCCTCTTGCTTCCAACAGTAATGATTCTCTCGCAAGATCTGCAGTACTTCTTTGATTCACTTGAAAGGTTGATTTTGCAAGAAGCTGATGTTCCTCTCCCATGAAAACACTGAGAGGTAAGCAGTATTCCTTTAAAGAGCTAAATGAATTGACAAGGCTAAACAACTTGCTAGACCGTCTTGCTTCTAACATTCACGATTCTCTTACAAGAGCTACAGTGCTTCTCCCATTCACTTGTAAGGGCGACTTGGAACAAAGGTGATGTTCCTGACCCTTGAAAACACTGAGAGGTAGACAGCATTCCTTTCAACAGCTAACTCAATTCAAAGTGCTAAACAAGGTGCATGTCCCTGTTGCTTCTAACACTTCTGATTCTCTTCCAAGAGCTTCAGTGCTTCTGCATTCACTTCAAAAGGCCACTTTTCCACAAGGTTTCTGTTCCTCAGGCATGCAAAGGCTGAGAGATAGGCCGTATTCCTTTAAGCAGCTAAGTCATTTCACAATGCTAAAGAAGGTGCTTGACTCTCTTGCTTTTAACATGAATGGTTCTCTTACAGGAGAAACAGTGCTTCTTCCATTCACTTGAAAAGGGCTATGTTGCCCAGAGGTAAAGGTCTTTACCCCTTCAAAGCCTGAGGGACAGGCAGTATTTCCTTTAAAAGTTAACTCAATTCTCACTGGTATACAACATGCTAGTCCCTCTTCCTTCCAGCAATCATGGTTTTATTAAAAAAGAAACAGTGCTTCTTCTTCCTCTTGCCTTTAACAAGTTTGTAAAAAGGTGATGTTTCACCCACTTGAAAACACTGAGGCTACCCAGTGTCTCGTTCAGTGAGTAACCCAATTCTCACTGAGAAACAAGGTGCTAGGCCCTCCTGATCCTACCATTGATAGTTTTCTTCCAAACATACAGTGCTTGTTCCACCATTGAATTGAACTCTTTGACACAAAGGTGATGTTCCTTACACTTTAAAACCCTGAGGGATAAGGAGTGTTCCTTCCAAAAGCTAACTCAATTCCCTCTGCTTAACAAGGTGCGAAAATCTGTGGCTGGTAATGTTAATAGTTTCCTTGCAGGAGATACACTGCTCCTTCCATTCACTCGAATGGGGCTATTTTGCACACAGAATATGTTCTTCACACTTTCAAAGAATGAGAAATAGGCAGTATTCCTTTGGAAAGTTAACTCGTTCTCACTGCTAAACAAACTGCTAGCTTCTAACATTAATGATTTCCTTACATGATAAACGGGGCGTGATCCATTCACTTGAAGGCATCTAGTTGACACAAGGGTGATGTTCCTTACACCTGACAAAACTCAGTGTTGGGCACTAATCCTGTCAACAGGGAACTCATTTCTCATAGGGAGACAAGGTGCAAGAAATTCCTGCTGCCTTGCATACATTGCATCCTGCCATCAGATAAGAGTGTGTGCCCATTTCGTCTGAAGCGGGTATATTCAAAGAGTGAGTGAATGTCCAGTTTTAAACGCTTTCGTTTGGCAAGCATTCCTTTCAGCTACTACCTCAATCCTCACAAGGAAACAGTGTGCTAGAACCTCCTGCTGCAATCCATGACATCTGCTTACAAGAGATAGAGTGTCTCTTCCATTCACTTGAAAGTGTCTCTTTTGCCCAAAGATTGTACTCCTCACACTCTGAAATCCTCAGAGGTATGCAGTACTCCTTTCAAAAGCTAACTCCATTGAAATAGCTAAACAAATTGTTAGACCCTCGTTTTTGTAACCTTTCTAGTTCTCCTACAAGACGTACAGTACTTCTTCCCTTCCTTCAAAGGGGCAACCTTGCGCCAAAATGATATTCCTCACACTACAAAACCCTGAGGTAAAGGTGGTATTCCTTCTAAAACCGCCATCTCTTCCCACTGCTAAAGAAGGTGCTAGACCCTCTTGCTTCTATCATTAATGGTCCCATTACAAGAGACCCAGTGCTTCTTCGATTCACTTTAAGGTGGTTATTTTGCCCATAGTGGATATCCCTCACCCATGAAGACACTGAGAGGCAGGCAGTATTCCTTTCAACAAGTATCTCAATTCTCCTAGGAAAACAAAGTTCTTCACCCTCCTGCTTCTACCATCCACAGTTCTCTTACAATCTATGCAGTGCTGGTTGCATTCACTTGAAAGAGGTGATTTTGCACAAAGGTGATGTTCCACATGCACTCATTGCTAGGCAGTATTAACTTAAACAGCTAAGTCAATTCACAGTGCTAAAAAGGTGCCTGAACCTTTTCCTTCTAACTTTCATGATTCTCTTAAAAGAGAAACAGAGCTTCTTCCATCCATGTGAAAAGGGCTATTTTGCACCAAGATATATTCTTCATACTTTAAAACCTTTGAGACAGGCAGTATTCTTTTTAAAAGTTAACTCAATTCTCAGTTCTAAACAAAGTGCTGCTAACATTAATGGTTTCCTTACATGATAAATTGGGCATGTTCCATTTACTTGAAGTTACCTATATGGCACAAGGGTGATGTTCTTGACTCACAAAAAATCTCAGTAATAGGCAGTATTCCTTTCACCAGGTAACTCATTTCTCTTCGGAGAGAAGTTGGAATACATCCCTACCTCTAACACATTGCATCCAGCCATCAGATAAAAGTGTTTGTCCCTTTTGTTTGAAGTGCATGTTTTTCAAAGAGTGAGTGATTCTCCACTGCAAAAGGCTTTTGTTTGGCAAGCGTTTCTTTCACATGGTAACTGAATGATCTCAGGGAAACAATGCTCTAGAACCTCCTGCTGCAAGCCTTGACATCTGCTTCCAAGACAGAGAGGGCATCTTCCATACCTTTCAAATGGTCTCTTTTGCACACAGCTTGTATGCCTCACACTTTAAAACCCTGAGAGATACGCAGTACTCTTTCTAAAAGCTAACTCAACTTCAACAGTGAAACAAAGTGCTAGACCCCTCTTACTTGTAAGCTTTTTAGTTCTCCTCTAAAACGTACAGTAATTCTTCCCTTCACTGAAAGCAGAGTTCCTTTCAAAAGTTAACTCAATTCCCTCTGCTTAACAAGGTGCGCAATTCTGTGACTGGTAACATTAATTGTTTCCTTGCAGGAGATACACGGCTCCTTCCATTCACTTGAATGGGGCTATGTTGCACACAGAATACGTTCTTCACACTTCAAAAGAATGAGAAGTACTCAGTATTTCTTAGGAAAGTTAACTCCGTTCTCACTGCTAATCAAACTGCTAGATTCTAACATTAATGATTTTCTTACATGATAAACGGGGCCTGATCCATTTACTTGAAGGCAACTATTTGGCACAAGGGTGATGTTCCTCACACCTAAAAAACCTTAGTGTGTGGCACGAATCCTTTCAACAGAGCACTCATTTCTCATAGGGAGACAAGGTGCAAGACACTCCTGCTGCCTTGCACACATTGCATCTTGCCGTCAGATAAGAGTGTGTGTCCATTTCGTCTGAAGCGTGTATATTCAAAGAGTGAGTGATTCTCCACTTTAAAACGCTTTCGTTTGGCAAGCATTCCTTTCACCTACTACCTCAATCTTCAAAGAGAAACAGTGTGCTAGAACCTCTTGCTGAAAACCTTGACATCTGCTTACAAGCATTGAGTGCCTCTTATATTCACTTGAAAGGGTCTCTTTCGCCCAAAGATTGTACTCCTCACACTCTGAAATCCTCAGAGGTATGCACTACTCCTTTTAAAAGCTAACTCCATTGAAATAGCTAAACAAAGTGTTAGACCCTCGTTTTTGTAACCTTTCTGGTTCTCCTACAAGACATACAGTAATTCTTCCCTTCCTTGAAAGGGGCAACCTTGCACCAAAATGATATTCCTCATACTACAAAACCCTGAGGTAAAGGTCCTATTCTTTTTAAAACTGCAATCTATTCCCACTGCTAAACAAGGTGCCAGACCCATTGCTTTTATCATTAATGGTCCCATTCTAAGAGACCCAGTGCTTCTTGAATTCACTTTAAGGTGGTTATTTTGCCCACAGTTGATATTCCTCACCCATGAAGATGCTGAGAGGCAGGCACTATTCCTTTCAACAAGTATCTCAGTTTTCCTAGGAAAACAAAATGCTTCAGCCTCCTGCTTCTACCATCCACAGTTCTCTTACAATCTGTGCAGTGCTTGTTGCATTCACTTGAAACAGGTGATTTTGCTCAAAGGTGATGTTCCTCATGCACTCAGAGCTAGGCAGTAGTCCTTTAAACAGCTAAGTCAATTCACAATGCTAAGCAAGGGGCTAGACCCTCTTGCTTCCAACAGTAATGATTCTCTCGCAAGATCTGCAGTACTTCTTTGATTCACTTGAAAGGTTGATTTTGCAAGAAGCTGATGTTCCTCTCCCATGAAAACACTGAGAGGTAAGCAGTATTCCTTTAAAGAGCTAAATGAATTGACAAGGCTAAACAACTTGCTAGACCGTCTTGCTTCTAACATTCACGATTCTCTTACAAGAGCTACAGTGCTTCTCCCATTCACTTGTAAGGGCGACTTGGAACAAAGGTGATGTTCCTGACCCTTGAAAACACTGAGAGGTAGACAGCATTCCTTTCAACAGCTAACTCAATTCAAAGTGCTAAACAAGGTGCATGTCCCTGTTGCTTCTAACACTTCTGATTCTCTTCCAAGAGCTTCAGTGCTTCTGCATTCACTTCAAAAGGCCACTTTTCCACAAGGTTTCTGTTCCTCAGGCATGCAAAGGCTGAGAGATAGGCCGTATTCCTTTAAGCAGCTAAGTCATTTCACAATGCTAAAGAAGGTGCTTGACTCTCTTGCTTTTAACATGAATGGTTCTCTTACAGGAGAAACAGTGCTTCTTCCATTCACTTGAAAAGGGCTATGTTGCCCAGAGGTAAAGGTCTTTACCCCTTCAAAGCCTGAGGGACAGGCAGTATTTCCTTTAAAAGTTAACTCAATTCTCACTGGTATACAACATGCTAGTCCCTCTTCCTTCCAGCAATCATGGTTTTATTAAAAAAGAAACAGTGCTTCTTCTTCCTCTTGCCTTTAACAAGTTTGTAAAAAGGTGATGTTTCACCCACTTGAAAACACTGAGGCTACCCAGTGTCTCGTTCAGTGAGTAACCCAATTCTCACTGAGAAACAAGGTGCTAGGCCCTCCTGATCCTACCATTGATAGTTTTCTTCCAAACATACAGTGCTTGTTCCACCATTGAATTGAACTCTTTGACACAAAGGTGATGTTCCTTACACTTTAAAACCCTGAGGGATAAGGAGTGTTCCTTCCAAAAGCTAACTCAATTCCCTCTGCTTAACAAGGTGCGAAAATCTGTGGCTGGTAATGTTAATAGTTTCCTTGCAGGAGATACACTGCTCCTTCCATTCACTCGAATGGGGCTATTTTGCACACAGAATATGTTCTTCACACTTTCAAAGAATGAGAAATAGGCAGTATTCCTTTGGAAAGTTAACTCGTTCTCACTGCTAAACAAACTGCTAGCTTCTAACATTAATGATTTCCTTACATGATAAACGGGGCGTGATCCATTCACTTGAAGGCATCTAGTTGACACAAGGGTGATGTTCCTTACACCTGACAAAACTCAGTGTTGGGCACTAATCCTGTCAACAGGGAACTCATTTCTCATAGGGAGACAAGGTGCAAGAAATTCCTGCTGCCTTGCATACATTGCATCCTGCCATCAGATAAGAGTGTGTGCCCATTTCGTCTGAAGCGGGTATATTCAAAGAGTGAGTGAATGTCCAGTTTTAAACGCTTTCGTTTGGCAAGCATTCCTTTCAGCTACTACCTCAATCCTCACAAGGAAACAGTGTGCTAGAACCTCCTGCTGCAATCCATGACATCTGCTTACAAGAGATAGAGTGTCTCTTCCATTCACTTGAAAGTGTCTCTTTTGCCCAAAGATTGTACTCCTCACACTCTGAAATCCTCAGAGGTATGCAGTACTCCTTTCAAAAGCTAACTCCATTGAAATAGCTAAACAAATTGTTAGACCCTCGTTTTTGTAACCTTTCTAGTTCTCCTACAAGACGTACAGTACTTCTTCCCTTCCTTCAAAGGGGCAACCTTGCGCCAAAATGATATTCCTCACACTACAAAACCCTGAGGTAAAGGTGGTATTCCTTCTAAAACCGCCATCTCTTCCCACTGCTAAAGAAGGTGCTAGACCCTCTTGCTTCTATCATTAATGGTCCCATTACAAGAGACCCAGTGCTTCTTCGATTCACTTTAAGGTGGTTATTTTGCCCATAGTGGATATCCCTCACCCATGAAGACACTGAGAGGCAGGCAGTATTCCTTTCAACAAGTATCTCAATTCTCCTAGGAAAACAAAGTTCTTCACCCTCCTGCTTCTACCATCCACAGTTCTCTTACAATCTATGCAGTGCTGGTTGCATTCACTTGAAAGAGGTGATTTTGCACAAAGGTGATGTTCCACATGCACTCATTGCTAGGCAGTATTAACTTAAACAGCTAAGTCAATTCACAGTGCTAAAAAGGTGCCTGAACCTTTTCCTTCTAACTTTCATGATTCTCTTAAAAGAGAAACAGAGCTTCTTCCATCCATGTGAAAAGGGCTATTTTGCACCAAGATATATTCTTCATACTTTAAAACCTTTGAGACAGGCAGTATTCTTTTTAAAAGTTAACTCAATTCTCAGTTCTAAACAAAGTGCTGCTAACATTAATGGTTTCCTTACATGATAAATTGGGCATGTTCCATTTACTTGAAGTTACCTATATGGCACAAGGGTGATGTTCTTGACTCACAAAAAATCTCAGTAATAGGCAGTATTCCTTTCACCAGGTAACTCATTTCTCTTCGGAGAGAAGTTGGAATACATCCCTACCTCTAACACATTGCATCCAGCCATCAGATAAAAGTGTTTGTCCCTTTTGTTTGAAGTGCATGTTTTTCAAAGAGTGAGTGATTCTCCACTGCAAAAGGCTTTTGTTTGGCAAGCGTTTCTTTCACATGGTAACTGAATGATCTCAGGGAAACAATGCTCTAGAACCTCCTGCTGCAAGCCTTGACATCTGCTTCCAAGACAGAGAGGGCATCTTCCATACCTTTCAAATGGTCTCTTTTGCACACAGCTTGTATGCCTCACACATTAAAACCCTGAGAGATACGCAGTACTCTTTCTAAAAGCTAACTCAACTTCAACAGTGAAACAAAGTGCTAGACCCCTCTTACTTGTAAGCTTTTTAGTTCTCCTCTAAAACGTACAGTAATTCTTCCCTTCACTGAAAGCAGAGTTCCTTTCAAAAGTTAACTCAATTCCCTCTGCTTAACAAGGTGCGCAATTCTGTGACTGGTAACATTAATTGTTTCCTTGCAGGAGATACACGGCTCCTTCCATTCACTTGAATGGGGCTATGTTGCACACAGAATACGTTCTTCACACTTCAAAAGAATGAGAAGTACTCAGTATTTCTTAGGAAAGTTAACTCCGTTCTCACTGCTAATCAAACTGCTAGATTCTAACATTAATGATTTTCTTACATGATAAACGGGGCCTGATCCATTTACTTGAAGGCAACTATTTGGCACAAGGGTGATGTTCCTCACACCTAAAAAACCTTAGTGTGTGGCACGAATCCTTTCAACAGAGCACTCATTTCTCATAGGGAGACAAGGTGCAAGACACTCCTGCTGCCTTGCACACATTGCATCTTGCCGTCAGATAAGAGTGTGTGTCCATTTCGTCTGAAGCGTGTATATTCAAAGAGTGAGTGATTCTCCACTTTAAAACGCTTTCGTTTGGCAAGCATTCCTTTCACCTACTACCTCAATCTTCAAAGAGAAACAGTGTGCTAGAACCTCTTGCTGAAAACCTTGACATCTGCTTACAAGCATTGAGTGCCTCTTATATTCACTTGAAAGGGTCTCTTTCGCCCAAAGATTGTACTCCTCACACTCTGAAATCCTCAGAGGTATGCACTACTCCTTTTAAAAGCTAACTCCATTGAAATAGCTAAACAAAGTGTTAGACCCTCGTTTTTGTAACCTTTCTGGTTCTCCTACAAGACATACAGTAATTCTTCCCTTCCTTGAAAGGGGCAACCTTGCACCAAAATGATATTCCTCATACTACAAAACCCTGAGGTAAAGGTCCTATTCTTTTTAAAACTGCAATCTATTCCCACTGCTAAACGAGGTGCCAGACCCATTGCTTTTATCATTAATGGTCCCATTCTAAGAGACCCAGTGCTTCTTGAATTCACTTTAAGGTGGTTATTTTGCCCACAGTTGATATTCCTCACCCATGAAGATGCTGAGAGGCAGGCACTATTCCTTTCAACAAGTATCTCAGTTTTCCTAGGAAAACAAAATGCTTCAGCCTCCTGCTTCTACCATCCACAGTTCTCTTACAATCTGTGCAGTGCTTGTTGCATTCACTTGAAACAGGTGATTTTGCTCAAAGGTGATGTTCCTCATGCACTCAGAGCTAGGCAGTAGTCCTTTAAACAGCTAAGTCAATTCACAATGCTAAGCAAGGGGCTAGACCCTCTTGCTTCCAACAGTAATGATTCTCTCGCAAGATCTGCAGTACTTCTTTGATTCACTTGAAAGGTTGATTTTGCAAGAAGCTGATGTTCCTCTCCCATGAAAACACTGAGAGGTAAGCAGTATTCCTTTAAAGAGCTAAATGAATTGACAAGGCTAAACAACTTGCTAGACCGTCTTGCTTCTAACATTCACGATTCTCTTACAAGAGCTACAGTGCTTCTCCCATTCACTTGTAAGGTTGACTTGGAACAAAGGTGATGTTCCTGACCCTTGAAAACACTGAGAGGTAGACAGCATTCCTTTCAACAGCTAACTCAATTCAAAGTGCTAAACAAGGTGCATGTCCCTGTTGCTTCTAACACTTCTGATTCTCTTCCAAGAGCTTCAGTGCTTCTGCATTCACTTCAAAAGGCCACTTTTCCACAAGGTTTCTGTTCCTCAGGCATGCAAAGGCTGAGAGATAGGCCGTATTCCTTTAAGCAGCTAAGTCATTTCACAATGCTAAAGAAGGTGCTTGACTCTCTTGCTTTTAACATGAATGGTTCTCTTACAGGAGAAACAGTGCTTCTTCCATTCACTTGAAAAGGGCTATGTTGCCCAGAGGTAAAGGTCTTTACCCCTTCAAAGCCTGAGGGACAGGCAGTATTTCCTTTAAAAGTTAACTCAATTCTCACTGGTATACAACATGCTAGTCCCTCTTCCTTCCAGCAATCATGGTTTTATTAAAAAAGAAACAGTGCTTCTTCTTCCTCTTGCCTTTAACAAGTTTGTAAAAAGGTGATGTTTCACCCACTTGAAAACACTGAGGCTACCCAGTGTCTCGTTCAGTGAGTAACCCAATTCTCACTGAGAAACAAGGTGCTAGGCCCTCCTGATCCTACCATTGATAGTTTTCTTCCAAACATACAGTGCTTGTTCCACCATTGAATTGAACTCTTTGACACAAAGGTGATGTTCCTTACACTTTAAAACCCTGAGGGATAAGGAGTGTTCCTTCCAAAAGCTAACTCAATTCCCTCTGCTTAACAAGGTGCGAAAATCTGTGGCTGGTAATGTTAATAGTTTCCTTGCAGGAGATACACTGCTCCTTCCATTCACTCGAATGGGGCTATTTTGCACACAGAATATGTTCTTCACACTTTCAAAGAATGAGAAATAGGCAGTATTCCTTTGGAAAGTTAACTCGTTCTCACTGCTAAACAAACTGCTAGCTTCTAACATTAATGATTTCCTTACATGATAAACGGGGCGTGATCCATTCACTTGAAGGCATCTAGTTGACACAAGGGTGATGTTCCTTACACCTGACAAAACTCAGTGTTGGGCACTAATCCTGTCAACAGGGAACTCATTTCTCATAGGGAGACAAGGTGCAAGAAATTCCTGCTGCCTTGCATACATTGCATCCTGCCATCAGATAAGAGTGTGTGCCCATTTCGTCTGAAGCGGGTATATTCAAAGAGTGAGTGAATGTCCAGTTTTAAACGCTTTCGTTTGGCAAGCATTCCTTTCAGCTACTACCTCAATCCTCACAAGGAAACAGTGTGCTAGAACCTCCTGCTGCAATCCATGACATCTGCTTACAAGAGATAGAGTGTCTCTTCCATTCACTTGAAAGTGTCTCTTTTGCCCAAAGATTGTACTCCTCACACTCTGAAATCCTCAGAGGTATGCAGTACTCCTTTCAAAAGCTAACTCCATTGAAATAGCTAAACAAATTGTTAGACCCTCGTTTTTGTAACCTTTCTAGTTCTCCTACAAGACGTACAGTACTTCTTCCCTTCCTTCAAAGGGGCAACCTTGCGCCAAAATGATATTCCTCACACTACAAAACCCTGAGGTAAAGGTGGTATTCCTTCTAAAACCGCCATCTCTTCCCACTGCTAAAGAAGGTGCTAGACCCTCTTGCTTCTATCATTAATGGTCCCATTACAAGAGACCCAGTGCTTCTTCGATTCACTTTAAGGTGGTTATTTTGCCCATAGTGGATATCCCTCACCCATGAAGACACTGAGAGGCAGGCAGTATTCCTTTCAACAAGTATCTCAATTCTCCTAGGAAAACAAAGTTCTTCACCCTCCTGCTTCTACCATCCACAGTTCTCTTACAATCTATGCAGTGCTGGTTGCATTCACTTGAAAGAGGTGATTTTGCACAAAGGTGATGTTCCACATGCACTCATTGCTAGGCAGTATTAACTTAAACAGCTAAGTCAATTCACAGTGCTAAAAAGGTGCCTGAACCTTTTCCTTCTAACTTTCATGATTCTCTTAAAAGAGAAACAGAGCTTCTTCCATCCATGTGAAAAGGGCTATTTTGCACCAAGATATATTCTTCATACTTTAAAACCTTTGAGACAGGCAGTATTCTTTTTAAAAGTTAACTCAATTCTCAGTTCTAAACAAAGTGCTGCTAACATTAATGGTTTCCTTACATGATAAATTGGGCATGTTCCATTTACTTGAAGTTACCTATATGGCACAAGGGTGATGTTCTTGACTCACAAAAAATCTCAGTAATAGGCAGTATTCCTTTCACCAGGTAACTCATTTCTCTTCGGAGAGAAGTTGGAATACATCCCTACCTCTAACACATTGCATCCAGCCATCAGATAAAAGTGTTTGTCCCTTTTGTTTGAAGTGCATGTTTTTCAAAGAGTGAGTGATTCTCCACTGCAAAAGGCTTTTGTTTGGCAAGCGTTTCTTTCACATGGTAACTGAATGATCTCAGGGAAACAATGCTCTAGAACCTCCTGCTGCAAGCCTTGACATCTGCTTCCAAGACAGAGAGGGCATCTTCCATACCTTTCAAATGGTCTCTTTTGCACACAGCTTGTATGCCTCACACTTTAAAACCCTGAGAGATACGCAGTACTCTTTCTAAAAGCTAACTCAACTTCAACAGTGAAACAAAGTGCTAGACCCCTCTTACTTGTAAGCTTTTTAGTTCTCCTCTAAAACGTACAGTAATTCTTCCCTTCACTGAAAGCAGAGTTCCTTTCAAAAGTTAACTCAATTCCCTCTGCTTAACAAGGTGCGCAATTCTGTGACTGGTAACATTAATTGTTTCCTTGCAGGAGATACACGGCTCCTTCCATTCACTTGAATGGGGCTATGTTGCACACAGAATACGTTCTTCACACTTCAAAAGAATGAGAAGTACTCAGTATTTCTTAGGAAAGTTAACTCCGTTCTCACTGCTAATCAAACTGCTAGATTCTAACATTAATGATTTTCTTACATGATAAACGGGGCCTGATCCATTTACTTGAAGGCAACTATTTGGCACAAGGGTGATGTTCCTCACACCTAAAAAACCTTAGTGTGTGGCACGAATCCTTTCAACAGAGCACTCATTTCTCATAGGGAGACAAGGTGCAAGACACTCCTGCTGCCTTGCACACATTGCATCTTGCCGTCAGATAAGAGTGTGTGTCCATTTCGTCTGAAGCGTGTATATTCAAAGAGTGAGTGATTCTCCACTTTAAAACGCTTTCGTTTGGCAAGCATTCCTTTCACCTACTACCTCAATCTTCAAAGAGAAACAGTGTGCTAGAACCTCTTGCTGAAAACCTTGACATCTGCTTACAAGCATTGAGTGCCTCTTATATTCACTTGAAAGGGTCTCTTTCGCCCAAAGATTGTACTCCTCACACTCTGAAATCCTCAGAGGTATGCACTACTCCTTTTAAAAGCTAACTCCATTGAAATAGCTAAACAAAGTGTTAGACCCTCGTTTTTGTAACCTTTCTGGTTCTCCTACAAGACATACAGTAATTCTTCCCTTCCTTGAAAGGGGCAACCTTGCACCAAAATGATATTCCTCATACTACAAAACCCTGAGGTAAAGGTCCTATTCTTTTTAAAACTGCAATCTATTCCCACTGCTAAACAAGGTGCCAGACCCATTGCTTTTATCATTAATGGTCCCATTCTAAGAGACCCAGTGCTTCTTGAATTCACTTTAAGGTGGTTATTTTGCCCACAGTTGATATTCCTCACCCATGAAGATGCTGAGAGGCAGGCACTATTCCTTTCAACAAGTATCTCAGTTTTCCTAGGAAAACAAAATGCTTCAGCCTCCTGCTTCTACCATCCACAGTTCTCTTACAATCTGTGCAGTGCTTGTTGCATTCACTTGAAACAGGTGATTTTGCTCAAAGGTGATGTTCCTCATGCACTCAGAGCTAGGCAGTAGTCCTTTAAACAGCTAAGTCAATTCACAATGCTAAGCAAGGGGCTAGACCCTCTTGCTTCCAACAGTAATGATTCTCTCGCAAGATCTGCAGTACTTCTTTGATTCACTTGAAAGGTTGATTTTGCAAGAAGCTGATGTTCCTCTCCCATGAAAACACTGAGAGGTAAGCAGTAT
This sequence comes from Castor canadensis, assembly GCF_047511655.1. Classification (NCBI taxonomy): domain Eukaryota; kingdom Metazoa; phylum Chordata; class Mammalia; order Rodentia; family Castoridae; genus Castor; species Castor canadensis. The sequence goes on from NC_133403.1 coordinate 24,840,868, forward strand.
TCCTTTAAAGAGCTAAATGAATTGACAAGGCTAAACAACTTGCTAGACCGTCTTGCTTCTAACATTCACGATTCTCTTACAAGAGCTACAGTGCTTCTCCCATTCACTTGTAAGGGTGACTTGGAACAAAGGTGATGTTCCTGACCCTTGAAAACACTGAGAGGTAGACAGCATTCCTTTCAACAGCTAACTCAATTCAAAGTGCTAAACAAGGTGCATGTCCCTGTTGCTTCTAACACTTCTGATTCTCTTCCAAGAGCTTCAGTGCTTCTGCATTCACTTCAAAAGGCCACTTTTCCACAAGGTTTCTGTTCCTCAGGCATGCAAAGGCTGAGACATAGGCCGTATTCCTTTAAGCAGCTAAGTCATTTCACAATGCTAAAGAAGGTGCTTGACTCTCTTGCTTTTAACATGAATGGTTCTCTTACAGGAGAAACAGTGCTTCTTCCATTCACTTGAAAAGGGCTATGTTGCCCAGAGGTAAAGGTCTTTACCCCTTCAAAGCCTGAGGGACAGGCAGTATTTCCTTTAAAAGTTAACTCAATTCTCACTGGTATACAACATGCTAGTCCCTCTTCCTTCCAGCAATCATGGTTTTATTAAAAAAGAAACAGTGCTTCTTCTTCCTCTTGCCTTTAACAAGTTTGTAAAAAGGTGATGTTTCACCCACTTGAAAACACTGAGGCTACCCAGTGTCTCGTTCAGTGAGTAACCCAATTCTCACTGAGAAACAAGGTGCTAGGCCCTCCTGATCCTACCATTGATAGTTTTCTTCCAAACATACAGTGCTTGTTCCACCATTGAATTGAACTCTTTGACACAAAGGTGATGTTCCTTACACTTTAAAACCCTGAGGGATAAGGAGTGTTCCTTCCAAAAGCTAACTCAATTCCCTCTGCTTAACAAGGTGCGAAAATCTGTGGCTGGTAATGTTAATAGTTTCCTTGCAGGAGATACACTGCTCCTTCCATTCACTCGAATGGGGCTATTTTGCACACAGAATATGTTCTTCACACTTTCAAAGAATGAGAAATAGGCAGTATTCCTTTGGAAAGTTAACTCGTTCTCACTGCTAAACAAACTGCTAGCTTCTAACATTAATGATTTCCTTACATGATAAACGGGGCGTGATCCATTCACTTGAAGGCATCTAGTTGACACAAGGGTGATGTTCCTTACACCTGACAAAACTCAGTGTTGGGCACTAATCCTGTCAACAGGGAACTCATTTCTCATAGGGAGACAAGGTGCAAGAAATTCCTGCTGCCTTGCATACATTGCATCCTGCCATCAGATAAGAGTGTGTGCCCATTTCGTCTGAAGCGGGTATATTCAAAGAGTGAGTGAATGTCCAGTTTTAAACGCTTTCGTTTGGCAAGCATTCCTTTCAGCTACTACCTCAATCCTCACAAGGAAACAGTGTGCTAGAACCTCCTGCTGCAATCCATGACATCTGCTTACAAGAGATAGAGTGTCTCTTCCATTCACTTGAAAGTGTCTCTTTTGCCCAAAGATTGTACTCCTCACACTCTGAAATCCTCAGAGGTATGCAGTACTCCTTTCAAAAGCTAACTCCATTGAAATAGCTAAACAAATTGTTAGACCCTCGTTTTTGTAACCTTTCTAGTTCTCCTACAAGACGTACAGTACTTCTTCCCTTCCTTCAAAGGGGCAACCTTGCGCCAAAATGATATTCCTCACACTACAAAACCCTGAGGTAAAGGTGGTATTCCTTCTAAAACCGCCATCTCTTCCCACTGCTAAAGAAGGTGCTAGACCCTCTTGCTTCTATCATTAATGGTCCCATTACAAGAGACCCAGTGCTTCTTCGATTCACTTTAAGGTGGTTATTTTGCCCATAGTGGATATCCCTCACCCATGAAGACACTGAGAGGCAGGCAGTATTCCTTTCAACAAGTATCTCAATTCTCCTAGGAAAACAAAGTTCTTCACCCTCCTGCTTCTACCATCCACAGTTCTCTTACAATCTATGCAGTGCTGGTTGCATTCACTTGAAAGAGGTGATTTTGCACAAAGGTGATGTTCCACATGCACTCATTGCTAGGCAGTATTAACTTAAACAGCTAAGTCAATTCACAGTGCTAAAAAGGTGCCTGAACCTTTTCCTTCTAACTTTCATGATTCTCTTAAAAGAGAAACAGAGCTTCTTCCATCCATGTGAAAAGGGCTATTTTGCACCAAGATATATTCTTCATACTTTAAAACCTTTGAGACAGGCAGTATTCTTTTTAAAAGTTAACTCAATTCTCAGTTCTAAACAAAGTGCTGCTAACATTAATGGTTTCCTTACATGATAAATTGGGCATGTTCCATTTACTTGAAGTTACCTATATGGCACAAGGGTGATGTTCTTGACTCACAAAAAATCTCAGTAATAGGCAGTATTCCTTTCACCAGGTAACTCATTTCTCTTCGGAGAGAAGTTGGAATACATCCCTACCTCTAACACATTGCATCCAGCCATCAGATAAAAGTGTTTGTCCCTTTTGTTTGAAGTGCATGTTTTTCAAAGAGTGAGTGATTCTCCACTGCAAAAGGCTTTTGTTTGGCAAGCGTTTCTTTCACATGGTAACTGAATGATCTCAGGGAAACAATGCTCTAGAACCTCCTGCTGCAAGCCTTGACATCTGCTTCCAAGACAGAGAGGGCATCTTCCATACCTTTCAAATGGTCTCTTTTGCACACAGCTTGTATGCCTCACACTTTAAAACCCTGAGAGATACGCAGTACTCTTTCTAAAAGCTAACTCAACTTCAACAGTGAAACAAAGTGCTAGACCCCTCTTACTTGTAAGCTTTTTAGTTCTCCTCTAAAACGTACAGTAATTCTTCCCTTCACTGAAAGCAGAGTTCCTTTCAAAAGTTAACTCAATTCCCTCTGCTTAACAAGGTGCGCAATTCTGTGACTGGTAACATTAATTGTTTCCTTGCAGGAGATACACGGCTCCTTCCATTCACTTGAATGGGGCTATGTTGCACACAGAATACGTTCTTCACACTTCAAAAGAATGAGAAGTACTCAGTATTTCTTAGGAAAGTTAACTCCGTTCTCACTGCTAATCAAACTGCTAGATTCTAACATTAATGATTTTCTTACATGATAAACGGGGCCTGATCCATTTACTTGAAGGCAACTATTTGGCACAAGGGTGATGTTCCTCACACCTAAAAAACCTTAGTGTGTGGCACGAATCCTTTCAACAGAGCACTCATTTCTCATAGGGAGACAAGGTGCAAGACACTCCTGCTGCCTTGCACACATTGCATCTTGCCGTCAGATAAGAGTGTGTGTCCATTTCGTCTGAAGCGTGTATATTCAAAGAGTGAGTGATTCTCCACTTTAAAACGCTTTCGTTTGGCAAGCATTCCTTTCACCTACTACCTCAATCTTCAAAGAGAAACAGTGTGCTAGAACCTCTTGCTGAAAACCTTGACATCTGCTTACAAGCATTGAGTGCCTCTTATATTCACTTGAAAGGGTCTCTTTCGCCCAAAGATTGTACTCCTCACACTCTGAAATCCTCAGAGGTATGCACTACTCCTTTTAAAAGCTAACTCCATTGAAATAGCTAAACAAAGTGTTAGACCCTCGTTTTTGTAACCTTTCTGGTTCTCCTACAAGACATACAGTAATTCTTCCCTTCCTTGAAAGGGGCAACCTTGCACCAAAATGATATTCCTCATACTACAAAACCCTGAGGTAAAGGTCCTATTCTTTTTAAAACTGCAATCTATTCCCACTGCTAAACGAGGTGCCAGACCCATTGCTTTTATCATTAATGGTCCCATTCTAAGAGACCCAGTGCTTCTTGAATTCACTTTAAGGTGGTTATTTTGCCCACAGTTGATATTCCTCACCCATGAAGATGCTGAGAGGCAGGCACTATTCCTTTCAACAAGTATCTCAGTTTTCCTAGGAAAACAAAATGCTTCAGCCTCCTGCTTCTACCATCCACAGTTCTCTTACAATCTGTGCAGTGCTTGTTGCATTCACTTGAAACAGGTGATTTTGCTCAAAGGTGATGTTCCTCATGCACTCAGAGCTAGGCAGTAGTCCTTTAAACAGCTAAGTCAATTCACAATGCTAAGCAAGGGGCTAGACCCTCTTGCTTCCAACAGTAATGATTCTCTCGCAAGATCTGCAGTACTTCTTTGATTCACTTGAAAGGTTGATTTTGCAAGAAGCTGATGTTCCTCTCCCATGAAAACACTGAGAGGTAAGCAGTATTCCTTTAAAGAGCTAAATGAATTGACAAGGCTAAACAACTTGCTAGACCGTCTTGCTTCTAACATTCACGATTCTCTTACAAGAGCTACAGTGCTTCTCCCATTCACTTGTAAGGGTGACTTGGAACAAAGGTGATGTTCCTGACCCTTGAAAACACTGAGAGGTAGACAGCATTCCTTTCAACAGCTAACTCAATTCAAAGTGCTAAACAAGGTGCATGTCCCTGTTGCTTCTAACACTTCTGATTCTCTTCCAAGAGCTTCAGTGCTTCTGCATTCACTTCAAAAGGCCACTTTTCCACAAGGTTTCTGTTCCTCAGGCATGCAAAGGCTGAGACATAGGCCGTATTCCTTTAAGCAGCTAAGTCATTTCACAATGCTAAAGAAGGTGCTTGACTCTCTTGCTTTTAACATGAATGGTTCTCTTACAGGAGAAACAGTGCTTCTTCCATTCACTTGAAAAGGGCTATGTTGCCCAGAGGTAAAGGTCTTTACCCCTTCAAAGCCTGAGGGACAGGCAGTATTTCCTTTAAAAGTTAACTCAATTCTCACTGGTATACAACATGCTAGTCCCTCTTCCTTCCAGCAATCATGGTTTTATTAAAAAAGAAACAGTGCTTCTTCTTCCTCTTGCCTTTAACAAGTTTGTAAAAAGGTGATGTTTCACCCACTTGAAAACACTGAGGCTACCCAGTGTCTCGTTCAGTGAGTAACCCAATTCTCACTGAGAAACAAGGTGCTAGGCCCTCCTGATCCTACCATTGATAGTTTTCTTCCAAACATACAGTGCTTGTTCCACCATTGAATTGAACTCTTTGACACAAAGGTGATGTTCCTTACACTTTAAAACCCTGAGGGATAAGGAGTGTTCCTTCCAAAAGCTAACTCAATTCCCTCTGCTTAACAAGGTGCGAAAATCTGTGGCTGGTAATGTTAATAGTTTCCTTGCAGGAGATACACTGCTCCTTCCATTCACTCGAATGGGGCTATTTTGCACACAGAATATGTTCTTCACACTTTCAAAGAATGAGAAATAGGCAGTATTCCTTTGGAAAGTTAACTCGTTCTCACTGCTAAACAAACTGCTAGCTTCTAACATTAATGATTTCCTTACATGATAAACGGGGCGTGATCCATTCACTTGAAGGCATCTAGTTGACACAAGGGTGATGTTCCTTACACCTGACAAAACTCAGTGTTGGGCACTAATCCTGTCAACAGGGAACTCATTTCTCATAGGGAGACAAGGTGCAAGAAATTCCTGCTGCCTTGCATACATTGCATCCTGCCATCAGATAAGAGTGTGTGCCCATTTCGTCTGAAGCGGGTATATTCAAAGAGTGAGTGAATGTCCAGTTTTAAACGCTTTCGTTTGGCAAGCATTCCTTTCAGCTACTACCTCAATCCTCACAAGGAAACAGTGTGCTAGAACCTCCTGCTGCAATCCATGACATCTGCTTACAAGAGATAGAGTGTCTCTTCCATTCACTTGAAAGTGTCTCTTTTGCCCAAAGATTGTACTCCTCACACTCTGAAATCCTCAGAGGTATGCAGTACTCCTTTCAAAAGCTAACTCCATTGAAATAGCTAAACAAATTGTTAGACCCTCGTTTTTGTAACCTTTCTAGTTCTCCTACAAGACGTACAGTACTTCTTCCCTTCCTTCAAAGGGGCAACCTTGCGCCAAAATGATATTCCTCACACTACAAAACCCTGAGGTAAAGGTGGTATTCCTTCTAAAACCGCCATCTCTTCCCACTGCTAAAGAAGGTGCTAGACCCTCTTGCTTCTATCATTAATGGTCCCATTACAAGAGACCCAGTGCTTCTTCGATTCACTTTAAGGTGGTTATTTTGCCCATAGTGGATATCCCTCACCCATGAAGACACTGAGAGGCAGGCAGTATTCCTTTCAACAAGTATCTCAATTCTCCTAGGAAAACAAAGTTCTTCACCCTCCTGCTTCTACCATCCACAGTTCTCTTACAATCTATGCAGTGCTGGTTGCATTCACTTGAAAGAGGTGATTTTGCACAAAGGTGATGTTCCACATGCACTCATTGCTAGGCAGTATTAACTTAAACAGCTAAGTCAATTCACAGTGCTAAAAAGGTGCCTGAACCTTTTCCTTCTAACTTTCATGATTCTCTTAAAAGAGAAACAGAGCTTCTTCCATCCATGTGAAAAGGGCTATTTTGCACCAAGATATATTCTTCATACTTTAAAACCTTTGAGACAGGCAGTATTCTTTTTAAAAGTTAACTCAATTCTCAGTTCTAAACAAAGTGCTGCTAACATTAATGGTTTCCTTACATGATAAATTGGGCATGTTCCATTTACTTGAAGTTACCTATATGGCACAAGGGTGATGTTCTTGACTCACAAAAAATCTCAGTAATAGGCAGTATTCCTTTCACCAGGTAACTCATTTCTCTTCGGAGAGAAGTTGGAATACATCCCTACCTCTAACACATTGCATCCAGCCATCAGATAAAAGTGTTTGTCCCTTTTGTTTGAAGTGCATGTTTTTCAAAGAGTGAGTGATTCTCCACTGCAAAAGGCTTTTGTTTGGCAAGCGTTTCTTTCACATGGTAACTGAATGATCTCAGGGAAACAATGCTCTAGAACCTCCTGCTGCAAGCCTTGACATCTGCTTCCAAGACAGAGAGGGCATCTTCCATACCTTTCAAATGGTCTCTTTTGCACACAGCTTGTATGCCTCACACTTTAAAACCCTGAGAGATACGCAGTACTCTTTCTAAAAGCTAACTCAACTTCAACAGTGAAACAAAGTGCTAGACCCCTCTTACTTGTAAGCTTTTTAGTTCTCCTCTAAAACGTACAGTAATTCTTCCCTTCACTGAAAGCAGAGTTCCTTTCAAAAGTTAACTCAATTCCCTCTGCTTAACAAGGTGCGCAATTCTGTGACTGGTAACATTAATTGTTTCCTTGCAGGAGATACACGGCTCCTTCCATTCACTTGAATGGGGCTATGTTGCACACAGAATACGTTCTTCACACTTCAAAAGAATGAGAAGTACTCAGTATTTCTTAGGAAAGTTAACTCCGTTCTCACTGCTAATCAAACTGCTAGATTCTAACATTAATGATTTTCTTACATGATAAACGGGGCCTGATCCATTTACTTGAAGGCAACTATTTGGCACAAGGGTGATGTTCCTCACACCTAAAAAACCTTAGTGTGTGGCACGAATCCTTTCAACAGAGCACTCATTTCTCATAGGGAGACAAGGTGCAAGACACTCCTGCTGCCTTGCACACATTGCATCTTGCCGTCAGATAAGAGTGTGTGTCCATTTCGTCTGAAGCGTGTATATTCAAAGAGTGAGTGATTCTCCACTTTAAAACGCTTTCGTTTGGCAAGCATTCCTTTCACCTACTACCTCAATCTTCAAAGAGAAACAGTGTGCTAGAACCTCTTGCTGAAAACCTTGACATCTGCTTACAAGCATTGAGTGCCTCTTATATTCACTTGAAAGGGTCTCTTTCGCCCAAAGATTGTACTCCTCACACTCTGAAATCCTCAGAGGTATGCACTACTCCTTTTAAAAGCTAACTCCATTGAAATAGCTAAACAAAGTGTTAGACCCTCGTTTTTGTAACCTTTCTGGTTCTCCTACAAGACATACAGTAATTCTTCCCTTCCTTGAAAGGGGCAACCTTGCACCAAAATGATATTCCTCATACTACAAAACCCTGAGGTAAAGGTCCTATTCTTTTTAAAACTGCAATCTATTCCCACTGCTAAACGAGGTGCCAGACCCATTGCTTTTATCATTAATGGTCCCATTCTAAGAGACCCAGTGCTTCTTGAATTCACTTTAAGGTGGTTATTTTGCCCACAGTTGATATTCCTCACCCATGAAGATGCTGAGAGGCAGGCACTATTCCTTTCAACAAGTATCTCAGTTTTCCTAGGAAAACAAAATGCTTCAGCCTCCTGCTTCTACCATCCACAGTTCTCTTACAATCTGTGCAGTGCTTGTTGCATTCACTTGAAACAGGTGATTTTGCTCAAAGGTGATGTTCCTCATGCACTCAGAGCTAGGCAGTAGTCCTTTAAACAGCTAAGTCAATTCACAATGCTAAGCAAGGGGCTAGACCCTCTTGCTTCCAACAGTAATGATTCTCTCGCAAGATCTGCAGTACTTCTTTGATTCACTTGAAAGGTTGATTTTGCAAGAAGCTGATGTTCCTCTCCCATGAAAACACTGAGAGGTAAGCAGTATTCCTTTAAAGAGCTAAATGAATTGACAAGGCTAAACAACTTGCTAGACCGTCTTGCTTCTAACATTCACGATTCTCTTACAAGAGCTACAGTGCTTCTCCCATTCACTTGTAAGGGTGACTTGGAACAAAGGTGATGTTCCTGACCCTTGAAAACACTGAGAGGTAGACAGCATTCCTTTCAACAGCTAACTCAATTCAAAGTGCTAAACAAGGTGCATGTCCCTGTTGCTTCTAACACTTCTGATTCTCTTCCAAGAGCTTCAGTGCTTCTGCATTCACTTCAAAAGGCCACTTTTCCACAAGGTTTCTGTTCCTCAGGCATGCAAAGGCTGAGACATAGGCCGTATTCCTTTAAGCAGCTAAGTCATTTCACAATGCTAAAGAAGGTGCTTGACTCTCTTGCTTTTAACATGAATGGTTCTCTTACAGGAGAAACAGTGCTTCTTCCATTCACTTGAAAAGGGCTATGTTGCCCAGAGGTAAAGGTCTTTACCCCTTCAAAGCCTGAGGGACAGGCAGTATTTCCTTTAAAAGTTAACTCAATTCTCACTGGTATACAACATGCTAGTCCCTCTTCCTTCCAGCAATCATGGTTTTATTAAAAAAGAAACAGTGCTTCTTCTTCCTCTTGCCTTTAACAAGTTTGTAAAAAGGTGATGTTTCACCCACTTGAAAACACTGAGGCTACCCAGTGTCTCGTTCAGTGAGTAACCCAATTCTCACTGAGAAACAAGGTGCTAGGCCCTCCTGATCCTACCATTGATAGTTTTCTTCCAAACATACAGTGCTTGTTCCACCATTGAATTGAACTCTTTGACACAAAGGTGATGTTCCTTACACTTTAAAACCCTGAGGGATAAGGAGTGTTCCTTCCAAAAGCTAACTCAATTCCCTCTGCTTAACAAGGTGCGAAAATCTGTGGCTGGTAATGTTAATAGTTTCCTTGCAGGAGATACACTGCTCCTTCCATTCACTCGAATGGGGCTATTTTGCACACAGAATATGTTCTTCACACTTTCAAAGAATGAGAAATAGGCAGTATTCCTTTGGAAAGTTAACTCGTTCTCACTGCTAAACAAACTGCTAGCTTCTAACATTAATGATTTCCTTACATGATAAACGGGGCGTGATCCATTCACTTGAAGGCATCTAGTTGACACAAGGGTGATGTTCCTTACACCTGACAAAACTCAGTGTTGGGCACTAATCCTGTCAACAGGGAACTCATTTCTCATAGGGAGACAAGGTGCAAGAAATTCCTGCTGCCTTGCATACATTGCATCCTGCCATCAGATAAGAGTGTGTGCCCATTTCGTCTGAAGCGGGTATATTCAAAGAGTGAGTGAATGTCCAGTTTTAAACGCTTTCGTTTGGCAAGCATTCCTTTCAGCTACTACCTCAATCCTCACAAGGAAACAGTGTGCTAGAACCTCCTGCTGCAATCCATGACATCTGCTTACAAGAGATAGAGTGTCTCTTCCATTCACTTGAAAGTGTCTCTTTTGCCCAAAGATTGTACTCCTCACACTCTGAAATCCTCAGAGGTATGCAGTACTCCTTTCAAAAGCTAACTCCATTGAAATAGCTAAACAAATTGTTAGACCCTCGTTTTTGTAACCTTTCTAGTTCTCCTACAAGACGTACAGTACTTCTTCCCTTCCTTCAAAGGGGCAACCTTGCGCCAAAATGATATTCCTCACACTACAAAACCCTGAGGTAAAGGTGGTATTCCTTCTAAAACCGCCATCTCTTCCCACTGCTAAAGAAGGTGCTAGACCCTCTTGCTTCTATCATTAATGGTCCCATTACAAGAGACCCAGTGCTTCTTCGATTCACTTTAAGGTGGTTATTTTGCCCATAGTGGATATCCCTCACCCATGAAGACACTGAGAGGCAGGCAGTATTCCTTTCAACAAGTATCTCAATTCTCCTAGGAAAACAAAGTTCTTCACCCTCCTGCTTCTACCATCCACAGTTCTCTTACAATCTATGCAGTGCTGGTTGCATTCACTTGAAAGAGGTGATTTTGCACAAAGGTGATGTTCCACATGCACTCATTGCTAGGCAGTATTAACTTAAACAGCTAAGTCAATTCACAGTGCTAAAAAGGTGCCTGAACCTTTTCCTTCTAACTTTCATGATTCTCTTAAAAGAGAAACAGAGCTTCTTCCATCCATGTGAAAAGGGCTATTTTGCACCAAGATATATTCTTCATACTTTAAAACCTTTGAGACAGGCAGTATTCTTTTTAAAAGTTAACTCAATTCTCAGTTCTAAACAAAGTGCTGCTAACATTAATGGTTTCCTTACATGATAAATTGGGCATGTTCCATTTACTTGAAGTTACCTATATGGCACAAGGGTGATGTTCTTGACTCACAAAAAATCTCAGTAATAGGCAGTATTCCTTTCACCAGGTAACTCATTTCTCTTCGGAGAGAAGTTGGAATACATCCCTACCTCTAACACATTGCATCCAGCCATCAGATAAAAGTGTTTGTCCCTTTTGTTTGAAGTGCATGTTTTTCAAAGAGTGAGTGATTCTCCACTGCAAAAGGCTTTTGTTTGGCAAGCGTTTCTTTCACATGGTAACTGAATGATCTCAGGGAAACAATGCTCTAGAACCTCCTGCTGCAAGCCTTGACATCTGCTTCCAAGACAGAGAGGGCATCTTCCATACCTTTCAAATGGTCTCTTTTGCACACAGCTTGTATGCCTCACACTTTAAAACCCTGAGAGATACGCAGTACTCTTTCTAAAAGCTAACTCAACTTCAACAGTGAAACAAAGTGCTAGACCCCTCTTACTTGTAAGCTTTTTAGTTCTCCTCTAAAACGTACAGTAATTCTTCCCTTCACTGAAAGCAGAGTTCCTTTCAAAAGTTAACTCAATTCCCTCTGCTTAACAAGGTGCGCAATTCTGTGACTGGTAACATTAATTGTTTCCTTGCAGGAGATACACGGCTCCTTCCATTCACTTGAATGGGGCTATGTTGCACACAGAATACGTTCTTCACACTTCAAAAGAATGAGAAGTACTCAGTATTTCTTAGGAAAGTTAACTCCGTTCTCACTGCTAATCAAACTGCTAGATTCTAACATTAATGATTTTCTTACATGATAAACGGGGCCTGATCCATTTACTTGAAGGCAACTATTTGGCACAAGGGTGATGTTCCTCACACCTAAAAAACCTTAGTGTGTGGCACGAATCCTTTCAACAGAGCACTCATTTCTCATAGGGAGACAAGGTGCAAGACACTCCTGCTGCCTTGCACACATTGCATCTTGCCGTCAGATAAGAGTGTGTGTCCATTTCGTCTGAAGCGTGTATATTCAAAGAGTGAGTGATTCTCCACTTTAAAACGCTTTCGTTTGGCAAGCATTCCTTTCACCTACTACCTCAATCTTCAAAGAGAAACAGTGTGCTAGAACCTCTTGCTGAAAACCTTGACATCTGCTTACAAGCATTGAGTGCCTCTTATATTCACTTGAAAGGGTCTCTTTCGCCCAAAGATTGTACTCCTCACACTCTGAAATCCTCAGAGGTATGCACTACTCCTTTTAAAAGCTAACTCCATTGAAATAGCTAAACAAAGTGTTAGACCCTCGTTTTTGTAACCTTTCTGGTTCTCCTACAAGACATACAGTAATTCTTCCCTTCCTTGAAAGGGGCAACCTTGCACCAAAATGATATTCCTCATACTACAAAACCCTGAGGTAAAGGTCCTATTCTTTTTAAAACTGCAATCTATTCCCACTGCTAAACGAGGTGCCAGACCCATTGCTTTTATCATTAATGGTCCCATTCTAAGAGACCCAGTGCTTCTTGAATTCACTTTAAGGTGGTTATTTTGCCCACAGTTGATATTCCTCACCCATGAAGATGCTGAGAGGCAGGCACTATTCCTTTCAACAAGTATCTCAGTTTTCCTAGGAAAACAAAATGCTTCAGCCTCCTGCTTCTACCATCCACAGTTCTCTTACAATCTGTGCAGTGCTTGTTGCATTCACTTGAAACAGGTGATTTTGCTCAAAGGTGATGTTCCTCATGCACTCAGAGCTAGGCAGTAGTCCTTTAAACAGCTAAGTCAATTCACAATGCTAAGCAAGGGGCTAGACCCTCTTGCTTCCAACAGTAATGATTCTCTCGCAAGATCTGCAGTACTTCTTTGATTCACTTGAAAGGTTGATTTTGCAAGAAGCTGATGTTCCTCTCCCATGAAAACACTGAGAGGTAAGCAGTATTCCTTTAAAGAGCTAAATGAATTGACAAGGCTAAACAACTTGCTAGACCGTCTTGCTTCTAACATTCACGATTCTCTTACAAGAGCTACAGTGCTTCTCCCATTCACTTGTAAGGGTGACTTGGAACAAAGGTGATGTTCCTGACCCTTGAAAACACTGAGAGGTAGACAGCATTCCTTTCAACAGCTAACTCAATTCAAAGTGCTAAACAAGGTGCATGTCCCTGTTGCTTCTAACACTTCTGATTCTCTTCCAAGAGCTTCAGTGCTTCTGCATTCACTTCAAAAGGCCACTTTTCCACAAGGTTTCTGTTCCTCAGGCATGCAAAGGCTGAGACATAGGCCGTATTCCTTTAAGCAGCTAAGTCATTTCACAATGCTAAAGAAGGTGCTTGACTCTCTTGCTTTTAACATGAATGGTTCTCTTACAGGAGAAACAGTGCTTCTTCCATTCACTTGAAAAGGGCTATGTTGCCCAGAGGTAAAGGTCTTTACCCCTTCAAAGCCTGAGGGACAGGCAGTATTTCCTTTAAAAGTTAACTCAATTCTCACTGGTATACAACATGCTAGTCCCTCTTCCTTCCAGCAATCATGGTTTTATTAAAAAAGAAACAGTGCTTCTTCTTCCTCTTGCCTTTAACAAGTTTGTAAAAAGGTGATGTTTCACCCACTTGAAAACACTGAGGCTACCCAGTGTCTCGTTCAGTGAGTAACCCAATTCTCACTGAGAAACAAGGTGCTAGGCCCTCCTGATCCTACCATTGATAGTTTTCTTCCAAACATACAGTGCTTGTTCCACCATTGAATTGAACTCTTTGACACAAAGGTGATGTTCCTTACACTTTAAAACCCTGAGGGATAAGGAGTGTTCCTTCCAAAAGCTAACTCAATTCCCTCTGCTTAACAAGGTGCGAAAATCTGTGGCTGGTAATGTTAATAGTTTCCTTGCAGGAGATACACTGCTCCTTCCATTCACTCGAATGGGGCTATTTTGCACACAGAATATGTTCTTCACACTTTCAAAGAATGAGAAATAGGCAGTATTCCTTTGGAAAGTTAACTCGTTCTCACTGCTAAACAAACTGCTAGCTTCTAACATTAATGATTTCCTTACATGATAAACGGGGCGTGATCCATTCACTTGAAGGCATCTAGTTGACACAAGGGTGATGTTCCTTACACCTGACAAAACTCAGTGTTGGGCACTAATCCTGTCAACAGGGAACTCATTTCTCATAGGGAGACAAGGTGCAAGAAATTCCTGCTGCCTTGCATACATTGCATCCTGCCATCAGATAAGAGTGTGTGCCCATTTCGTCTGAAGCGGGTATATTCAAAGAGTGAGTGAATGTCCAGTTTTAAACGCTTTCGTTTGGCAAGCATTCCTTTCAGCTACTACCTCAATCCTCACAAGGAAACAGTGTGCTAGAACCTCCTGCTGCAATCCATGACATCTGCTTACAAGAGATAGAGTGTCTCTTCCATTCACTTGAAAGTGTCTCTTTTGCCCAAAGATTGTACTCCTCACACTCTGAAATCCTCAGAGGTATGCAGTACTCCTTTCAAAAGCTAACTCCATTGAAATAGCTAAACAAATTGTTAGACCCTCGTTTTTGTAACCTTTCTAGTTCTCCTACAAGACGTACAGTACTTCTTCCCTTCCTTCAAAGGGGCAACCTTGCGCCAAAATGATATTCCTCACACTACAAAACCCTGAGGTAAAGGTGGTATTCCTTCTAAAACCGCCATCTCTTCCCACTGCTAAAGAAGGTGCTAGACCCTCTTGCTTCTATCATTAATGGTCCCATTACAAGAGACCCAGTGCTTCTTCGATTCACTTTAAGGTGGTTATTTTGCCCATAGTGGATATCCCTCACCCATGAAGACACTGAGAGGCAGGCAGTATTCCTTTCAACAAGTATCTCAATTCTCCTAGGAAAACAAAGTTCTTCACCCTCCTGCTTCTACCATCCACAGTTCTCTTACAATCTATGCAGTGCTGGTTGCATTCACTTGAAAGAGGTGATTTTGCACAAAGGTGATGTTCCACATGCACTCATTGCTAGGCAGTATTAACTTAAACAGCTAAGTCAATTCATAGTGCTAAAAAGGTGCCTGAACCTTTTCCTTCTAACTTTCATGATTCTCTTAAAAGAGAAACAGAGCTTCTTCCATCCATGTGAAAAGGGCTATTTTGCACCAAGATATATTCTTCATACTTTAAAACCTTTGAGACAGGCAGTATTCTTTTTAAAAGTTAACTCAATTCTCAGTTCTAAACAAAGTGCTGCTAACATTAATGGTTTCCTTACATGATAAATTGGGCATGTTCCATTTACTTGAAGTTACCTATATGGCACAAGGGTGATGTTCTTGACTCACAAAAAATCTCAGTAATAGGCAGTATTCCTTTCACCAGGTAACTCATTTCTCTTCGGAGAGAAGTTGGAATACATCCCTACCTCTAACACATTGCATCCAGCCATCAGATAAAAGTGTTTGTCCCTTTTGTTTGAAGTGCATGTTTTTCAAAGAGTGAGTGATTCTCCACTGCAAAAGGCTTTTGTTTGGCAAGCGTTTCTTTCACATGGTAACTGAATGATCTCAGGGAAACAATGCTCTAGAACCTCCTGCTGCAAGCCTTGACATCTCCTTCCAAGACAGAGAGGGCATCTTCCATACCTTTCAAATGGTCTCTTTTGCACACAGCTTGTATGCCTCACACTTTAAAACCCTGAGAGGTACGCAGTACTCTTTCTAAAAGCTAACTCAACTTCAACAGTGAAACAAAGTGCTAGACCCCTCTTACTTGTAAGCTTTTTAGTTCTCCTCTAAAACGTACAGTAATTCTTCCCTTCACTGAAAGCAGAGTTCCTTTCAAAAGTTAACTCAATTCCCTCTGCTTAACAAGGTGCGCAATTCTGTGACTGGTAACATTAATTGTTTCCTTGCAGGAGATACACGGCTCCTTCCATTCACTTGAATGGGGCTATGTTGCACACAGAATACGTTCTTCACACTTCAAAAGAATGAGATGTACTCAGTATTTCTTAGGAAAGTTAACTCCGTTCTCACTGCTAATCAAACTGCTAGATTCTAACATTAATGATTTTCTTACATGATAAACGGGGCCTGATCCATTTACTTGAAGGCAACTATTTGGCACAAGGGTGATGTTCCTCACACCTAAAAAACCTTAGTGTGTGGCACGAATCCTTTCAACAGAGCACTCATTTCTCATAGGGAGACAAGGTGCAAGACACTCCTGCTGCCTTGCACACATTGCATCTTGCCGTCAGATAAGAGTGTGTGTCCATTTCGTCTGAAGCGTGTATATTCAAAGAGTGAGTGATTCTCCACTTTAAAACGCTTTCGTTTGGCAAGCATTCCTTTCACCTACTACCTCAATCTTCAAAGAGAAACAGTGTGCTAGAACCTCTTGCTGAAAACCTTGACATCTGCTTACAAGCATTGAGTGCCTCTTATATTCACTTGAAAGGGTCTCTTTCGCCCAAAGATTGTACTCCTCACACTCTGAAATCCTCAGAGGTATGCACTACTCCTTTTAAAAGCTAACTCCATTGAAATAGCTAAACAAAGTGTTAGACCCTCGTTTTTGTAACCTTTCTGGTTCTCCTACAAGACATACAGTAATTCTTCCCTTCCTTGAAAGGGGCAACCTTGCACCAAAATGATATTCCTCATACTACAAAACCCTGAGGTAAAGGTCCTATTCTTTTTAAAACTGCAATCTATTCCCACTGCTAAACAAGGTGCCAGACCCATTGCTTTTATCATTAATGGTCCCATTCTAAGAGACCCAGTGCTTCTTGAATTCACTTTAAGGTGGTTATTTTGCCCACAGTTGATATTCCTCACCCATGAAGATGCTGAGAGGCAGGCACTATTCCTTTCAACAAGTATCTCAGTTTTCCTAGGAAAACAAAATGCTTCAGCCTCCTGCTTCTACCATCCACAGTTCTCTTACAATCTGTGCAGTGCTTGTTGCATTCACTTGAAACAGGTGATTTTGCTCAAAGGTGATGTTCCTCATGCACTCAGAGCTAGGCAGTAGTCCTTTAAACAGCTAAGTCAATTCACAATGCTAAGCAAGGGGCTAGACCCTCTTGCTTCCAACAGTAATGATTCTCTCGCAAGATCTGCAGTACTTCTTTGATTCACTTGAAAGGTTGATTTTGCAAGAAGCTGATGTTCCTCTCCCATGAAAACACTGAGAGGTAAGCAGTATTCCTTTAAAGAGCTAAATGAATTAACAAGGCTAAACAACTTGCTAGACCGTCTTGCTTCTAACATTCACGATTCTCTTACAAGAGCTACAGTGCTTCTCCCATTCACTTGTAAGGGCGACTTGGAACAAAGGTGATGTTCCTGACCCTTGAAAACACTGAGAGGTAGACAGCATTCCTTTCAACAGCTAACTCAATTCAAAGTGCTAAACAAGGTGCATGTCCCTGTTGCTTCTAACACTTCTGATTCTCTTCCAAGAGCTTCAGTGCTTCTGCATTCACTTCAAAAGGCCACTTTTCCACAAGGTTTCTGTTCCTCAGGCATGCAAAGGCTGAGACATAGGCCGTATTCCTTTAAGCAGCTAAGTCATTTCACAATGCTAAAGAAGGTGCTTGACTCTCTTGCTTTTAACATGAATGGTTCTCTTACAGGAGAAACAGTGCTTCTTCCATTCACTTGAAAAGGGCTATGTTGCCCAGAGGTAAAGGTCTTTACCCCTTCAAAGCCTGAGGGACAGGCAGTATTTCCTTTAAAAGTTAACTCAATTCTCACTGGTATACAACATGCTAGTCCCTCTTCCTTCCAGCAATCATGGTTTTATTAAAAAAGAAACAGTGCTTCTTCTTCCTCTTGCCTTTAACAAGTTTGTAAAAAGGTGATGTTTCACCCACTTGAAAACACTGAGGCTACCCAGTGTCTCGTTCAGTGAGTAACCCAATTCTCACTGAGAAACAAGGTGCTAGGCCCTCCTGATCCTACCATTGATAGTTTTCTTCCAAACATACAGTGCTTGTTCCACCATTGAATTGAACTCTTTGACACAAAGGTGATGTTCCTTACACTTTAAAACCCTGAGGGATAAGGAGTGTTCCTTCCAAAAGCTAACTCAATTCCCTCTGCTTAACAAGGTGCGAAAATCTGTGGCTGGTAATGTTAATAGTTTCCTTGCAGGAGATACACTGCTCCTTCCATTCACTCGAATGGGGCTATTTTGCACACAGAATATGTTCTTCACACTTTCAAAGAATGAGAAATAGGCAGTATTCCTTTGGAAAGTTAACTCGTTCTCACTGCTAAACAAACTGCTAGCTTCTAACATTAATGATTTCCTTACATGATAAACGGGGCGTGATCCATTCACTTGAAGGCATCTAGTTGACACAAGGGTGATGTTCCTTACACCTGACAAAACTCAGTGTTGGGCACTAATCCTGTCAACAGGGAACTCATTTCTCATAGGGAGACAAGGTGCAAGAAATTCCTGCTGCCTTGCATACATTGCATCCTGCCATCAGATAAGAGTGTGTGCCCATTTCGTCTGAAGCGGGTATATTCAAAGAGTGAGTGAATGTCCAGTTTTAAACGCTTTCGTTTGGCAAGCATTCCTTTCAGCTACTACCTCAATCCTCACAAGGAAACAGTGTGCTAGAACCTCCTGCTGCAATCCAGGACATCTGCTTACAAGAGATAGAGTGTCTCTTCCATTCACTTGAAAGTGTCTCTTTTGCCCAAAGATTGTACTCCTCACACTCTGAAATCCTCAGAGGTATGCAGTACTCCTTTCAAAAGCTAACTCCATTGAAATAGCTAAACAAATTGTTAGACCCTCGTTTTTGTAACCTTTCTAGTTCTCCTACAAGACGTACAGTACTTCTTCCCTTCCTTCAAAGGGGCAACCTTGCGCCAAAATGATATTCCTCACACTACAAAACCCTGAGGTAAAGGTGGTATTCCTTCTAAAACCGCCATCTCTTCCCACTGCTAAAGAAGGTGCTAGACCCTCTTGCTTCTATCATTAATGGTCCCATTACAAGAGACCCAGTGCTTCTTCGATTCACTTTAAGGTGGTTATTTTGCCCATAGTGGATATCCCTCACCCATGAAGACACTGAGAGGCAGGCAGTATTCCTTTCAACAAGTATCTCAATTCTCCTAGGAAAACAAAGTTCTTCACCCTCCTGCTTCTACCATCCACAGTTCTCTTACAATCTATGCAGTGCTGGTCGCATTCACTTGAAAGAGGTGATTTTGCACAAAGGTGATGTTCCACATGCACTCATTGCTAGGCAGTATTAACTTAAACAGCTAAGTCAATTCACAGTGCTAAAAAGGTGCCTGAACCTTTTCCTTCTAACTTTCATGATTCTCTTAAAAGAGAAACAGAGCTTCTTCCATCCATGTGAAAAGGGCTATTTTGCACCAAGATATATTCTTCATACTTTAAAACCTTTGAGACAGGCAGTATTCTTTTTAAAAGTTAACTCAATTCTCAGTTCTAAACAAAGTGCTGCTAACATTAATGGTTTCCTTACATGATAAATTGGGCATGTTCCATTTACTTGAAGTTACCTATATGGCACAAGGGTGATGTTCTTGACTCACAAAAAATCTCAGTAATAGGCAGTATTCCTTTCACCAGGTAACTCATTTCTCTTCGGAGAGAAGTTGGAATACATCCCTACCTCTAACACATTGCATCCAGCCATCAGATAAAAGTGTTTGTCCCTTTTGTTTGAAGTGCATGTTTTTCAAAGAGTGAGTGATTCTCCACTGCAAAAGGCTTTTGTTTGGCAAGCGTTTCTTTCACATGGTAACTGAATGATCTCAGGGAAACAATGCTCTAGAACCTCCTGCTGCAAGCCTTGACATCTGCTTCCAAGACAGAGAGGGCATCTTCCATACCTTTCAAATGGTCTCTTTTGCACACAGCTTGTATGCCTCACACTTTAAAACCCTGAGAGGTACGCAGTACTCTTTCTAAAAGCTAACTCAACTTCAACAGTGAAACAAAGTGCTAGACCCCTCTTACTTGTAAGCTTTTTAGTTCTCCTCTAAAACGTACAGTAATTCTTCCCTTCACTGAAAGCAGAGTTCCTTTCAAAAGTTAACTCAATTCCCTCTGCTTAACAAGGTGCGCAATTCTGTGACTGGTAACATTAATTGTTTCCTTGCAGGAGATACACTGCTCCTTCCATTCACTTGAATGGGGCTATGTTGCACACAGAATACGTTCTTCACACTTCAAAAGAATGAGATGTACTCAGTATTTCTTAGGAAAGTTAACTCCGTTCTCACTGCTAAACAAACTGCTAGATTCTAACATTAATGATTTTCTTACATGATAAACGGGGCCTGATCCATTTACTTGAAGGCAACTATTTGGCACAAGGGTGATGTTCCTCACACCTAAAAAACCTTAGTGTGTGGCACGAATCCTTTCAACAGAGCACTCATTTCTCATAGGGAGACAAGGTGCAAGACACTCCTGCTGCCTTGCACACATTGCATCTTGCCGTCAGATAAGAGTGTGTGTCCATTTCGTCTGAAGCGTGTATATTCAAAGAGTGAGTGATTCTCCACTTTAAAACGCTTTCGTTTGGCAAGCATTCCTTTCACCTACTACCTCAATCTTCAAAGAGAAACAGTGTGCTAGAACTTCTTGCTGAAAACCTTGACATCTGCTTACAAGCATTGAGTGCCTCTTATATTCACTTGAAAGGGTCTCTTTCGCCCAAAGATTGTACTCCTCACACTCTGAAATCCTCAGAGGTATGCACTACTCCTTTTAAAAGCTAACTCCATTGAAATAGCTAAACAAAGTGTTAGACCCTCGTTTTTGTAACCTTTCTGGTTCTCCTACAAGACATACAGTAATTCTTCCCTTCCTTGAAAGGGGCAACCTTGCACCAAAATGATATTCCTCATACTACAAAACCCTGAGGTAAAGGTCCTATTCTTTTTAAAACTGCAATCTATTCCCACTGCTAAACAAGGTGCCAGACCCATTGCTTTTATCATTAATGGTCCCATTCTAAGAGACCCAGTGCTTCTTGAATTCACTTTAAGGTGGTTATTTTGCCCACAGTTGATATTCCTCACCCATGAAGATGCTGAGAGGCAGGCACTATTCCTTTCAACAAGTATCTCAGTTTTCCTAGGAAAACAAAATGCTTCAGCCTCCTGCTTCTACCATCCACAGTTCTCTTACAATCTGTGCAGTGCTTGTTGCATTCACTTGAAACAGGTGATTTTGCTCAAAGGTGATGTTCCTCATGCACTCAG
Source organism: Castor canadensis (assembly GCF_047511655.1). Classification (NCBI taxonomy): domain Eukaryota; kingdom Metazoa; phylum Chordata; class Mammalia; order Rodentia; family Castoridae; genus Castor; species Castor canadensis. The sequence goes on from NC_133403.1 coordinate 24,861,921, forward strand.
AGCTAGGCAGTAGTCCTTTAAACAGCTAAGTCAATTCACAATGCTAAGCAAGGGGCTAGACCCTCTTGCTTCCAACAGTAATGATTCTCTCGCAAGATCTGCAGTACTTCTTTGATTCACTTGAAAGGTTGATTTTGCAAGAAGCTGATGTTCCTCTCCCATGAAAACACTGAGAGGTAAGCAGTATTCCTTTAAAGAGCTAAATGAATTGACAAGGCTAAACAACTTGCTAGACCGTCTTGCTTCTAACATTCACGATTCTCTTACAAGAGCTACAGTGCTTCTCCCATTCACTTGTAAGGGCGACTTGGAACAAAGGTGATGTTCCTGACCCTTGAAAACACTGAGAGGTAGATTCCTTTCAACAGCTAACTCAATTCAAAGTGCTAAACAAGGTGCATGTCCCTGTTGCTTCTAACACTTCTGATTCTCTTCCAAGAGCTTCAGTGCTTCTGCATTCACTTCAAAAGGCCACTTTTCCACAAGGTTTCTGTTCCTCAGGCATGCAAAGGCTGAGAGATAGGCCGTATTCCTTTAAGCAGCTAAGTCATTTCACAATGCTAAAGAAGGTGCTTGACTCTCTTGCTTTTAACATGAATGGTTCTCTTACAGGAGAAACAGTGCTTCTTCCATTCACTTGAAAAGGGCTATGTTGCCCAGAAGTAAAGGTCTTTATCCCTTCAAAGCCTGAGGGACAGGCAGTATTTCCTTTAAAAGTTAACTCAATTCTCACTGGTATACAACATGCTAGTCCCTCTTCCTTCCAGCAATCATGGTTTTATTAAAAAAGAAACAGTGCTTCTTCTTCCTCTTGCCTTTAACAAGTTTGTAAAAAGGTGATGTTTCACCCACTTGAAAACACTGAGGCTACCCAGTGTCTCGTTCAGTGAGTAACCCAATTCTCACTGAGAAACAAGGTGCTAGGCCCTCCTGATCCTACCATTGATAGTTTTCTTCCAAACATACAGTGCTTGTTCCACCATTGAATTGAACTCTTTGACACAAAGGTGATGTTCCTTACACTTTAAAACCCTGAGGGATAAGGAGTGTTCCTTCCAAAAGCTAACTCAATTCCCTCTGCTTAACAAGGTGCGAAAATCTGTGGCTGGTAATGTTAATAGTTTCCTTGCAGGAGATACACTGCTCCTTCCATTCACTCGAATGGGGCTATTTTGCACACAGAATATGTTCTTCACACTTTCAAAGAATGAGAAATAGGCAGTATTCCTTTGGAAAGTTAACTCGTTCTCACTGCTAAACAAACTGCTAGCTTCTAACATTAATGATTTCCTTACATGATAAACGGGGCGTGATCCATTCACTTGAAGGCATCTAGTTGACACAAGGGTGATGTTCCTTACACCTGACAAAACTCAGTGTTGGGCACTAATCCTGTCAACAGGGAACTCATTTCTCATAGGGAGACAAGGTGCAAGAAATTCCTGCTGCCTTGCATACATTGCATCCTGCCATCAGATAAGAGTGTGTGCCCATTTCGTCTGAAGCGGGTATATTCAAAGAGTGAGTGAATGTCCAGTTTTAAACGCTTTCGTTTGGCAAGCATTCCTTTCAGCTACTACCTCAATCCTCACAAGGAAACAGTGTGCTAGAACCTCCTGCTGCAATCCAGGACATCTGCTTACAAGAGATAGAGTGTCTCTTCCATTCACTTGAAAGTGTCTCTTTTGCCCAAAGATTGTACTCCTCACACTCTGAAATCCTCAGAGGTATGCAGTACTCCTTTCAAAAGCTAACTCCATTGAAATAGCTAAACAAATTGTTAGACCCTCGTTTTTGTAACCTTTCTAGTTCTCCTACAAGACGTACAGTACTTCTTCCCTTCCTTCAAAGGGGCAACCTTGCGCCAAAATGATATTCCTCACACTACAAAACCCTGAGGTAAAGGTGGTATTCCTTCTAAAACCGCCATCTCTTCCCACTGCTAAAGAAGGTGCTAGACCCTCTTGCTTCTATCATTAATGGTCCCATTACAAGAGACCCAGTGCTTCTTCGATTCACTTTAAGGTGGTTATTTTGCCCATAGTGGATATCCCTCACCCATGAAGACACTGAGAGGCAGGCAGTATTCCTTTCAACAAGTATCTCAATTCTCCTAGGAAAACAAAGTTCTTCACCCTCCTGCTTCTACCATCCACAGTTCTCTTACAATCTATGCAGTGCTGGTCGCATTCACTTGAAAGAGGTGATTTTGCACAAAGGTGATGTTCCACATGCACTCATTGCTAGGCAGTATTAACTTAAACAGCTAAGTCAATTCACAGTGCTAAAAAGGTGCCTGAACCTTTTCCTTCTAACTTTCATGATTCTCTTAAAAGAGAAACAGAGCTTCTTCCATCCATGTGAAAAGGGCTATTTTGCACCAAGATATATTCTTCATACTTTAAAACCTTTGAGACAGGCAGTATTCTTTTTAAAAGTTAACTCAATTCTCAGTTCTAAACAAAGTGCTGCTAACATTAATGGTTTCCTTACATGATAAATTGGGCATGTTCCATTTACTTGAAGTTACCTATATGGCACAAGGGTGATGTTCTTGACTCACAAAAAATCTCAGTAATAGGCAGTATTCCTTTCACCAGGTAACTCATTTCTCTTCGGAGAGAAGTTGGAATACATCCCTACCTCTAACACATTGCATCCAGCCATCAGATAAAAGTGTTTGTCCCTTTTGTTTGAAGTGCATGTTTTTCAAAGAGTGAGTGATTCTCCACTGCAAAAGGCTTTTGTTTGGCAAGCGTTTCTTTCACATGGTAACTGAATGATCTCAGGGAAACAATGCTCTAGAACCTCCTGCTGCAAGCCTTGACATCTGCTTCCAAGACAGAGAGGGCATCTTCCATACCTTTCAAATGGTCTCTTTTGCACACAGCTTGTATGCCTCACACTTTAAAACCCTGAGAGGTACGCAGTACTCTTTCTAAAAGCTAACTCAACTTCAACAGTGAAACAAAGTGCTAGACCCCTCTTACTTGTAAGCTTTTTAGTTCTCCTCTAAAACGTACAGTAATTCTTCCCTTCACTGAAAGCAGAGTTCCTTTCAAAAGTTAACTCAATTCCCTCTGCTTAACAAGGTGCGCAATTCTGTGACTGGTAACATTAATTGTTTCCTTGCAGGAGATACACTGCTCCTTCCATTCACTTGAATGGGGCTATGTTGCACACAGAATACGTTCTTCACACTTCAAAAGAATGAGATGTACTCAGTATTTCTTAGGAAAGTTAACTCCGTTCTCACTGCTAAACAAACTGCTAGATTCTAACATTAATGATTTTCTTACATGATAAACGGGGCCTGATCCATTTACTTGAAGGCAACTATTTGGCACAAGGGTGATGTTCCTCACACCTAAAAAACCTTAGTGTGTGGCACGAATCCTTTCAACAGAGCACTCATTTCTCATAGGGAGACAAGGTGCAAGACACTCCTGCTGCCTTGCACACATTGCATCTTGCCGTCAGATAAGAGTGTGTGTCCATTTCGTCTGAAGCGTGTATATTCAAAGAGTGAGTGATTCTCCACTTTAAAACGCTTTCGTTTGGCAAGCATTCCTTTCACCTACTACCTCAATCTTCAAAGAGAAACAGTGTGCTAGAACCTCTTGCTGAAAACCTTGACATCTGCTTACAAGCATTGAGTGCCTCTTATATTCACTTGAAAGGGTCTCTTTCGCCCAAAGATTGTACTCCTCACACTCTGAAATCCTCAGAGGTATGCACTACTCCTTTTAAAAGCTAACTCCATTGAAATAGCTAAACAAAGTGTTAGACCCTCGTTTTTGTAACCTTTCTGGTTCTCCTACAAGACATACAGTAATTCTTCCCTTCCTTGAAAGGGGCAACCTTGCACCAAAATGATATTCCTCATACTACAAAACCCTGAGGTAAAGGTCCTATTCTTTTTAAAACTGCAATCTATTCCCACTGCTAAACAAGGTGCCAGACCCATTGCTTTTATCATTAATGGTCCCATTCTAAGAGACCCAGTGCTTCTTGAATTCACTTTAAGGTGGTTATTTTGCCCACAGTTGATATTCCTCACCCATGAAGATGCTGAGAGGCAGGCACTATTCCTTTCAACAAGTATCTCAGTTTTCCTAGGAAAACAAAATGCTTCAGCCTCCTGCTTCTACCATCCACAGTTCTCTTACAATCTGTGCAGTGCTTGTTGCATTCACTTGAAACAGGTGATTTTGCTCAAAGGTGATGTTCCTCATGCACTCAGAGCTAGGCAGTAGTCCTTTAAACAGCTAAGTCAATTCACAATGCTAAGCAAGGGGCTAGACCCTCTTGCTTCCAACAGTAATGATTCTCTCGCAAGATCTGCAGTACTTCTTTGATTCACTTGAAAGGTTGATTTTGCAAGAAGCTGATGTTCCTCTCCCATGAAAACACTGAGAGGTAAGCAGTATTCCTTTAAAGAGCTAAATGAATTGACAAGGCTAAACAACTTGCTAGACCGTCTTGCTTCTAACATTCACGATTCTCTTACAAGAGCTACAGTGCTTCTCCCATTCACTTGTAAGGGCGACTTGGAACAAAGGTGATGTTCCTGACCCTTGAAAACACTGAGAGGTAGACAGCATTCCTTTCAACAGCTAACTCAATTCAAAGTGCTAAACAAGGTGCATGTCCCTGTTGCTTCTAACACTTCTGATTCTCTTCCAAGAGCTTCAGTGCTTCTGCATTCACTTCAAAAGGCCACTTTTCCACAAGGTTTCTGTTCCTCAGGCATGCAAAGGCTGAGAGATAGGCCGTATTCCTTTAAGCAGCTAAGTCATTTCACAATGCTAAAGAAGGTGCTTGACTCTCTTGCTTTTAACATGAATGGTTCTCTTACAGGAGAAACAGTGCTTCTTCCATTCACTTGAAAAGGGCTATGTTGCCCAGAGGTAAAGGTCTTTATCCCTTCAAAGCCTGAGGGACAGGCAGTATTTCCTTTAAAAGTTAACTCAATTCTCACTGGTATACAACATGCTAGTCCCTCTTCCTTCCAGCAATCATGGTTTTATTAAAAAAGAAACAGTGCTTCTTCTTCCTCTTGCCTTTAACAAGTTTGTAAAAAGGTGATGTTTCACCCACTTGAAAACACTGAGGCTACCCAGTGTCTCGTTCAGTGAGTAACCCAATTCTCACTGAGAAACAAGGTGCTAGGCCCTCCTGATCCTACCATTGATAGTTTTCTTCCAAACATACAGTGCTTGTTCCACCATTGAATTGAACTCTTTGACACAAAGGTGATGTTCCTTACACTTTAAAACCCTGAGGGATAAGGAGTGTTCCTTCCAAAAGCTAACTCAATTCCCTCTGCTTAACAAGGTGCGAAAATCTGTGGCTGGTAATGTTAATAGTTTCCTTGCAGGAGATACACTGCTCCTTCCATTCACTCGAATGGGGCTATTTTGCACACAGAATATGTTCTTCACACTTTCAAAGAATGAGAAATAGGCAGTATTCCTTTGGAAAGTTAACTCGTTCTCACTGCTAAACAAACTGCTAGCTTCTAACATTAATGATTTCCTTACATGATAAACGGGGCGTGATCCATTCACTTGAAGGCATCTAGTTGACACAAGGGTGATGTTCCTTACACCTGACAAAACTCAGTGTTGGGCACTAATCCTGTCAACAGGGAACTCATTTCTCATAGGGAGACAAGGTGCAAGAAATTCCTGCTGCCTTGCATACATTGCATCCTGCCATCAGATAAGAGTGTGTGCCCATTTCGTCTGAAGCGGGTATATTCAAAGAGTGAGTGAATGTCCAGTTTTAAACGCTTTCGTTTGGCAAGCATTCCTTTCAGCTACTACCTCAATCCTCACAAGGAAACAGTGTGCTAGAACCTCCTGCTGCAATCCAGGACATCTGCTTACAAGAGATAGAGTGTCTCTTCCATTCACTTGAAAGTGTCTCTTTTGCCCAAAGATTGTACTCCTCACACTCTGAAATCCTCAGAGGTATGCAGTACTCCTTTCAAAAGCTAACTCCATTGAAATAGCTAAACAAATTGTTAGACCCTCGTTTTTGTAACCTTTCTAGTTCTCCTACAAGACGTACAGTACTTCTTCCCTTCCTTCAAAGGGGCAACCTTGCGCCAAAATGATATTCCTCACACTACAAAACCCTGAGGTAAAGGTGGTATTCCTTCTAAAACCGCCATCTCTTCCCACTGCTAAAGAAGGTGCTAGACCCTCTTGCTTCTATCATTAATGGTCCCATTACAAGAGACCCAGTGCTTCTTCGATTCACTTTAAGGTGGTTATTTTGCCCATAGTGGATATCCCTCACCCATGAAGACACTGAGAGGCAGGCAGTATTCCTTTCAACAAGTATCTCAATTCTCCTAGGAAAACAAAGTTCTTCACCCTCCTGCTTCTACCATCCACAGTTCTCTTACAATCTATGCAGTGCTGGTTGCATTCACTTGAAAGAGGTGATTTTGCACAAAGGTGATGTTCCACATGCACTCATTGCTAGGCAGTATTAACTTAAACAGCTAAGTCAATTCACAGTGCTAAAAAGGTGCCTGAACCTTTTCCTTCTAACTTTCATGATTCTCTTAAAAGAGAAACAGAGCTTCTTCCATCCATGTGAAAAGGGCTATTTTGCACCAAGATATATTCTTCATACTTTAAAACCTTTGAGACAGGCAGTATTCTTTTTAAAAGTTAACTCAATTCTCAGTTCTAAACAAAGTGCTGCTAACATTAATGGTTTCCTTACATGATAAATTGGGCATGTTCCATTTACTTGAAGTTACCTATATGGCACAAGGGTGATGTTCTTGACTCACAAAAAATCTCAGTAATAGGCAGTATTCCTTTCACCAGGTAACTCATTTCTCTTCGGAGAGAAGTTGGAATACATCCCTACCTCTAACACATTGCATCCAGCCATCAGATAAAAGTGTTTGTCCCTTTTGTTTGAAGTGCATGTTTTTCAAAGAGTGAGTGATTCTCCACTGCAAAAGGCTTTTGTTTGGCAAGCGTTTCTTTCACATGGTAACTGAATGATCTCAGGGAAACAATGCTCTAGAACCTCCTGCTGCAAGCCTTGACATCTGCTTCCAAGACAGAGAGGGCATCTTCCATACCTTTCAAATGGTCTCTTTTGCACACAGCTTGTATGCCTCACACTTTAAAACCCTGAGAGGTACGCAGTACTCTTTCTAAAAGCTAACTCAACTTCAACAGTGAAACAAAGTGCTAGACCCCTCTTACTTGTAAGCTTTTTAGTTCTCCTCTAAAACGTACAGTAATTCTTCCCTTCACTGAAAGCAGAGTTCCTTTCAAAAGTTAACTCAATTCCCTCTGCTTAACAAGGTGCGCAATTCTGTGACTGGTAACATTAATTGTTTCCTTGCAGGAGATACACTGCTCCTTCCATTCACTTGAATGGGGCTATGTTGCACACAGAATACGTTCTTCACACTTCAAAAGAATGAGAAGTACTCAGTATTTCTTAGGAAAGTTAACTCCGTTCTCACTGCTAAACAAACTGCTAGATTCTAACATTAATGATTTTCTTACATGATAAACAGGGCCTGATCCATTTACTTGAAGGCAACTATTTGGCACAAGGGTGATGTTCCTCACACCTAAAAAACCTTAGTGTGTGGCACGAATCCTTTCAACAGAGCACTCATTTCTCATAGGGAGACAAGGTGCAAGACACTCCTGCTGCCTTGCACACATTGCATCTTGCCGTCACATAAGAGTGTGTGTCCATTTCGTCTGAAGCGTGTATATTCAAAGAGTGAGTGATTCTCCACTTTAAAACGCTTTCGTTTGGCAAGCATTCCTTTCACCTACTACCTCAATCTTCAAAGAGAAACAGTGTGCTAGAACCTCTTGCTGAAAACCTTGACATCTGCTTACAAGCATTGAGTGCCTCTTATATTCACTTGAAAGGGTCTCTTTCGCCCAAAGATTGTACTCCTCACACTCTGAAATCCTCAGAGGTATGCACTACTCCTTTTAAAAGCTAACTCCATTGAAATAGCTAAACAAAGTGTTAGACCCTCCTTTTTGTAACCTTTCTGGTTCTCCTACAAGACATACAGTAATTCTTCCCTTCCTTGAAAGGGGCAACCTTGCACCAAAATGATATTCCTCATACTACAAAACCCTGAGGTAAAGGTCCTATTCTTTTTAAAACTGCAATCTATTCCCACTGCTAAACAAGGTGCCAGACCCATTGCTTTTATCATTAATGGTCCCATTCTAAGAGACCCAGTGCTTCTTGAATTCACTTTAAGGTGGTTATTTTGCCCACAGTTGATATTCCTCACCCATGAAGATGCTGAGAGGCAGGCACTATTCCTTTCAACAAGTATCTCAGTTTTCCTAGGAAAACAAAATGCTTCAGCCTCCTGCTTCTACCATCCATAGTTCTCTTACAATCTGTGCAGTGCTTGTTGCATTCACTTGAAACAGGTGATTTTGCTCAAAGGTGATGTTCCTCATGCACTCAGAGCTAGGCAGTAGTCCTTTAAACAGCTAAGTCAATTCACAATGCTAAGCAAGGGGCTAGACCCTCTTGCTTCCAACAGTAATGATTCTCTCGCAAGATCTGCAGTACTTCTTTGATTCACTTGAAAGGTTGATTTTGCAAGAAGCTGATGTTCCTCTCCCATGAAAACACTGAGAGGTAAGCAGTATTCCTTTAAAGAGCTAAATGAATTGACAAGGCTAAACAACTTGCTAGACCGTCTTGCTTCTAACATTCACGATTCTCTTACAAGAGCTACAGTGCTTCTCCCATTCACTTGTAAGGGCGACTTGGAACAAAGGTGATGTTCCTGACCCTTGAAAACACTGAGAGGTAGACAGCATTCCTTTCAACAGCTAACTCAATTCAAAGTGCTAAACAAGGTGCATGTCCCTGTTGCTTCTAACACTTCTGATTCTCTTCCAAGAGCTTCAGTGCTTCTGCATTCACTTCAAAAGGCCACTTTTCCACAAGGTTTCTGTTCCTCAGGCATGCAAAGGCTGAGAGATAGGCCGTATTCCTTTAAGCAGCTAAGTCATTTCACAATGCTAAAGAAGGTGCTTGACTCTCTTGCTTTTAACATGAATGGTTCTCTTACAGGAGAAACAGTGCTTCTTCCATTCACTTGAAAAGGGCTATGTTGCCCAGAGGTAAAGGTCTTTACCCCTTCAAAGCCTGAGGGACAGGCAGTATTTCCTTTAAAAGTTAACTCAATTCTCACTGGTATACAACATGCTAGTCCCTCTTCCTTCCAGCAATCATGGTTTTATTAAAAAAGAAACAGTGCTTCTTCTTCCTCTTGCCTTTAACAAGTTTGTAAAAAGGTGATGTTTCACCCACTTGAAAACACTGAGGCTACCCAGTGTCTCGTTCAGTGAGTAACCCAATTCTCACTGAGAAACAAGGTGCTAGGCCCTCCTGATCCTACCATTGATAGTTTTCTTCCAAACATACAGTGCTTGTTCCACCATTGAATTGAACTCTTTGACACAAAGGTGATGTTCCTCACACTTTAAAACCCTGAGGGATAAGCAGTGTTCCTTTCAAAAGCTAACTCAATTCCCTCTGCTTAACAAGGTGCGAAAATCTGTGGCTGGTAATGTTAATAGTTTCCTTGCAGGAGATACACTGCTCCTTCCATTCACTCGAATGGGGCTATTTTGCACACAGAATATGTTCTTCACACTTTCAAAGAATGAGAAATAGGCAGTATTCCTTTGGAAAGTTAACTCGTTCTCACTGCTAAACAAACTGCTAGCTTCTAACATTAATGATTTCCTTACATGATAAACGGGGCGTGATCCATTCACTTGAAGGCATCTAGTTGACACAAGGGTGATGTTCCTTACACCTGACAAAACTCAGTGTTGGGCACTAATCCTGTCAACAGGGAACTCATTTCTCATAGGGAGACAAGGTGCAAGAAATTCCTGCTGCCTTGCATACATTGCATCCTGCCATCAGATAAGAGTGTGTGCCCATTTCGTCTGAAGCGGGTATATTCAAAGAGTGAGTGAATGTCCAGTTATAAACGCTTTGGTTTGGCAAGCATTCCTTTCAGCTACTACCTCAATCCTCACAAGGAAACAGTGTGCTAGAACCTCCTGCTGCAATCCATGACATCTGCTTACAAGAGATAGAGTGTCTCTTCCATTCACTTGAAAGTGTCTCTTTTGCCCAAAGATTGTACTCCTCACACTCTGAAATCCTTAGAGGTATGCTGTACTCCTTTCAAAAGCTAACTCCATTGAAATAGCTAAACAAATTGTTAGACCCTCGTTTTTGTAACCTTTCTAGTTCTCCTACAAGACGTACAGTACTTCTTCCCTTCCTTCAAAGGGGCAACCTTGCGCCAAAATGATATTCCTCACACTACAAAACCCTGAGGTAAAGGTGGTATTCCTTCTAAAACCGCCATCTCTTCCCACTGCTAAAGAAGGTGCTAGACCCTCTTGCTTCTATCATTAATGGTCCCATTACAAGAGACCCAGTGCTTCTTCGATTCACTTTAAGGTGGTTATTTTGCCCATAGTGGATATCCCTCACCCATGAAGACACTGAGAGGCAGGCAGTATTCCTTTCAACAAGTATCTCAATTCTCCTAGGAAAACAAAGTTCTTCACCCTCCTGCTTCTACCATCCACAGTTCTCTTACAATCTATGCAGTGCTGGTTGCATTCACTTGAAAGAGGTGATTTTGCACAAAGGTGATGTTCCACATGCACTCATTGCTAGGCAGTATTAACTTAAACAGCTAAGTCAATTCACAGTGCTAAAAAGGTGCCTGAACCTTTTCCTTCTAACTTTCATGATTCTCTTAAAAGAGAAACAGAGCTTCTTCCATCCATGTGAAAAGGGCTATTTTGCACCAAGATATATTCTTCATACTTTAAAACCTTTGAGACAGGCAGTATTCTTTTTAAAAGTTAACTCAATTCTCAGTTCTAAACAAAGTGCTGCTAACATTAATGGTTTCCTTACATGATAAATTGGGCATGTTCCATTTACTTGAAGTTACCTATATGGCACAAGGGTGATGTTCTTGACTCACAAAAAATCTCAGTAATAGGCAGTATTCCTTTCACCAGGTAACTCATTTCTCTTCGGAGAGAAGTTGGAATACATCCCTACCTCTAACACATTGCATCCAGCCATCAGATAAAAGTGTTTGTCCCTTTTGTTTGAAGTGCATGTTTTTCAAAGAGTGAGTGATTCTCCACTGCAAAAGGCTTTTGTTTGGCAAGCGTTTCTTTCACATGGTAACTGAATGATCTCAGGGAAACAATGCTCTAGAACCTCCTGCTGCAAGCCTTGACATCTGCTTCCAAGACAGAGAGGGCATCTTCCATACCTTTCAAATGGTCTCTTTTGCACACAGCTTGTATGCCTCACACTTTAAAACCCTGAGAGGTACGCAGTACTCTTTCTAAAAGCTAACTCAACTTCAACAGTGAAACAAAGTGCTAGACCCCTCTTACTTGTAAGCTTTTTAGTTCTCCTCTAAAACGTACAGTAATTCTTCCCTTCACTGAAAGCAGAGTTCCTTTCAAAAGTTAACTCAATTCCCTCTGCTTAACAAGGTGCGCAATTCTGTGACTGGTAACATTAATTGTTTCCTTGCAGGAGATACACTGCTCATTCCATTCACTTGAATGGGGCTATGTTGCACACAGAATACGTTCTTCACACTTCAAAAGAATGAGAAGTACTCAGTATTTCTTAGGAAAGTTAACTCCGTTCTCACTGCTAAACAAACTGCTAGATTCTAACATTAATGATTTTCTTACATGATAAACGGGGCCTGATCCATTTACTTGAAGGCAACTATTTGGCACAAGGGTGATGTTCCTCACACCTAAAAAACCTTAGTGTGTGGCACGAATCCTTTCAACAGAGCACTCATTTCTCATAGGGAGACAAGGTGCAAGACACTCCTGCTGCCTTGCACACATTGCATCTTGCCGTCAGATAAGAGTGTGTGTCCATTTCGTCTGAAGCGTGTATATTCAAAGAGTGAGTGATTCTCCACTTTAAAACGCTTTCGTTTGGCAAGCATTCCTTTCACCTACTACCTCAATCTTCAAAGAGAAACAGTGTGCTAGAACCTCTTGCTGAAAACCTTGACATCTGCTTACAAGCATTGAGTGCCTCTTATATTCACTTGAAAGGGTCTCTTTCGCCCAAAGATTGTACTCCTCACACTCTGAAATCCTCAGAGGTATGCACTACTCCTTTTAAAAGCTAACTCCATTGAAATAGCTAAACAAAGTGTTAGACCCTCCTTTTTGTAACCTTTCTGGTTCTCCTACAAGACATACAGTAATTCTTCCCTTCCTTGAAAGGGGCAACCTTGCACCAAAATGATATTCCTCATACTACAAAACCCTGAGGTAAAGGTCCTATTCTTTTTAAAACTGCAATCTATTCCCACTGCTAAACAAGGTGCCAGACCCATTGCTTTTATCATTAATGGTCCCATTCTAAGAGACCCAGTGCTTCTTGAATTCACTTTAAGGTGGTTATTTTGCCCACAGTTGATATTCCTCACCCATGAAGATGCTGAGAGGCAGGCACTATTCCTTTCAACAAGTATCTCAGTTTTCCTAGGAAAACAAAATGCTTCAGCCTCCTGCTTCTACCATCCATAGTTCTCTTACAATCTGTGCAGTGCTTGTTGCATTCACATGAAACAGGTGATTTTGCTCAAAGGTGATGTTCCTCATGCACTCAGAGCTAGGCAGTAGTCCTTTAAACAGCTAAGTCAATTCACAATGCTAAGCAAGGGGCTAGACCCTCTTGCTTCCAACAGTAATGATTCTCTCGCAAGATCTGCAGTACTTCTTTGATTCACTTGAAAGGTTGATTTTGCAAGAAGCTGATGTTCCTCTCCCATGAAAACACTGAGAGGTAAGCAGTATTCCTTTAAAGAGCTAAATGAATTGACAAGGCTAAACAACTTGCTAGACCGTCTTGCTTCTAACATTCACGATTCTCTTACAAGAGCTACAGTGCTTCTCCCATTCACTTGTAAGGGCGACTTGGAACAAAGGTGATGTTCCTGACCCTTGAAAACACTGAGAGGTAGACAGCATTCCTTTCAACAGCTAACTCAATTCAAAGTGCTAAACAAGGTGCATGTCCCTGTTGCTTCTAACACTTCTGATTCTCTTCCAAGAGCTTCAGTGCTTCTGCATTCACTTCAAAAGGCCACTTTTCCACAAGGTTTCTGTTCCTCAGGCATGCAAAGGCTGAGAGATAGGCCGTATTCCTTTAAGCAGCTAAGTCATTTCACAATGCTAAAGAAGGTGCTTGACTCTCTTGCTTTTAACATGAATGGTTCTCTTACAGGAGAAACAGTGCTTCTTCCATTCACTTGAAAAGGGCTATGTTGCCCAGAGGTAAAGGTCTTTATCCCTTCAAAGCCTGAGGGACAGGCAGTATTTCCTTTAAAAGTTAACTCAATTCTCACTGGTATACAACATGCTAGTCCCTCTTCCTTCCAGCAATCATGGTTTTATTAAAAAAGAAACAGTGCTTCTTCTTCCTCTTGCCTTTAACAAGTTTGTAAAAAGGTGATGTTTCACCCACTTGAAAACACTGAGGCTACCCAGTGTCTCGTTCAGTGAGTAACCCAATTCTCACTGAGAAACAAGGTGCTAGGCCCTCCTGATCCTACCATTGATAGTTTTCTTCCAAACATACAGTGCTTGTTCCACCATTGAATTGAACTCTTTGACACAAAGGTGATGTTCCTCACACTTTAAAACCCTGAGGGATAAGCAGTGTTCCTTTCAAAAGCTAACTCAATTCCCTCTGCTTAACAAGGTGCGAAAATCTGTGGCTGGTAATGTTAATAGTTTCCTTGCAGTAGATACACTGCTCCTTCCATTCACTCGAATGGGGCTATTTTGCACACAGAATATGTTCTTCACACTTTCAAAGAATGAGAAATAGGCAGTATTCCTTTGGAAAGTTAACTCGTTCTCACTGCTAAACAAACTGCTAGCTTCTAACATTAATGATTTCCTTACATGATAAACGGGGCGTGATCCATTCACTTGAAGGCATGTAGTTGACACAAGGGTGATGTTCCTTACACCTGACAAAACTCAGTGTTGGGCACTAATCCTGTCAACAGGGAACTCATTTCTCATAGGGAGACAAGGTGCAAGAAATTCCTGCTGCCTTGCATACATTGCATCCTGCCATCAGATAAGAGTGTGTGCCCATTTCGTCTGAAGCGGGTATATTCAAAGAGTGAGTGAATGTCCAGTTTTAAACGCTTTGGTTTATCAAGCATTCCTTTCAGCTACTACCTCAATCCTCACAAGGAAACAGTGTGCTAGAACCTCCTGCTGCAATCCATGACATCTGCTTACAAGAGATAGAGTGTCTCTTCCATTCACTTGAAAGTGTCTCTTTTGCCCAAAGATTGTACTCCTCACACTCTGAAATCCTCAGAGGTATGCAGTACTCCTTTCAAAAGCTAACTCCATTGAAATAGCTAAACAAATTGTTAGACCCTCGTTTTTGTAACCTTTCTAGTTCTCCTACAAGACGTACAGTACTTCTTCCCTTCCTTCAAAGGGGCAACCTTGCGCCAAAATGATATTCCTCACACTACAAAACCCTGAGGTAAAGGTGGTATTCCTTCTAAAACCGCCATCTCTTCCCACTGCTAAAGAAGGTGCTAGACCCTCTTGCTTCTATCATTAATGGTCCCATTACAAGAGACCCAGTGCTTCTTCGATTCACTTTAAGGTGGTTATTTTGCCCATAGTGGATATCCCTCACCCATGAAGACACTGAGAGGCAGGCAGTATTCCTTTCAACAAGTATCTCAATTCTCCTAGGAAAACAAAGTTCTTCACCCTCCTGCTTCTACCATCCACAGTTCTCTTACAATCTATGCAGTGCTGGTTGCATTCACTTGAAAGAGGTGATTTTGCACAAAGGTGATGTTCCACATGCACTCATTGCTAGGCAGTATTAACTTAAACAGCTAAGTCAATTCACAGTGCTAAAAAGGTGCCTGAACCTTTTCCTTCTAACTTTCATGATTCTCTTAAAAGAGAAACAGAGCTTCTTCCATCCATGTGAAAAGGGCTATTTTGCACCAAGATATATTCTTCATACTTTAAAACCTTTGAGACAGGCAGTATTCTTTTTAAAAGTTAACTCAATTCTCAGTTCTAAACAAAGTGCTGCTAACATTAATGGTTTCCTTACATGATAAATTGGGCATGTTCCATTTACTTGAAGTTACCTATATGGCACAAGGGTGATGTTCTTGACTCACAAAAAATCTCAGTAATAGGCAGTATTCCTTTCACCAGGTAACTCATTTCTCTTCGGAGAGAAGTTGGAATACATCCCTACCTCTAACACATTGCATCCAGCCATCAGATAAAAGTGTTTGTCCCTTTTGTTTGAAGTGCATGTTTTTCAAAGAGTGAGTGATTCTCCACTGCAAAAGGCTTTTGTTTGGCAAGCGTTTCTTTCACATGGTAACTGAATGATCTCAGGGAAACAATGCTCTAGAACCTCCTGCTGCAAGCCTTGACATCTGCTTCCAAGACAGAGAGGGCATCTTCCATACCTTTCAAATGGTCTCTTTTGCACACAGCTTGTATGCCTCACACTTTAAAACCCTGAGAGATACGCAGTACTCTTTCTAAAAGCTAACTCAACTTCAACAGTGAAACAAAGTGCTAGACCCCTCTTACTTGTAAGCTTTTTAGTTCTCCTCTAAAACGTACAGTAATTCTTCCCTTCACTGAAAGCAGAGTTCCTTTCAAAAGTTAACTCAATTCCCTCTGCTTAACAAGGTGCGCAATTCTGTGACTGGTAACATTAATTGTTTCCTTGCAGGAGATACACTGCTCCTTCCATTCACTTGAATGGGGCTATGTTGCACACAGAATACGTTCTTCACACTTCAAAAGAATGAGAAGTACTCAGTATTTCTTAGGAAAGTTAACTCCGTTCTCACTGCTAAACAAACTGCTAGATTCTAACATTAATGATTTTCTTACATGATAAACGGGGCCTGATCCATTTACTTGAAGGCAACTATTTGGCACAAGGGTGATGTTCCTCACACCTAAAAAACCTTAGTGTGTGGCACGAATCCTTTCAACAGAGCACTCATTTCTCATAGGGAGACAAGGTGCAAGACACTCCTGCTGCCTTGCACACATTGCATCTTGCCGTCACATAAGAGTGTGTGTCCATTTCGTCTGAAGCGTGTATGTTCAAAGAGTGAGTGATTCTCCACTTTAAAACGCTTTCATTTGGCAAGCATTCCTTTCACCTACTACCTCAATCTTCAAAGAGAAACAGTGTGCTAGAACCTCTTGCTGAAAACCTTGACATCTGCTTACAAGCATTGAGTGCCTCTTATATTCACTTGAAAGGGTCTCTTTCGCCCAAAGATTGTACTCCTCACACTCTGAAATCCTCAGAGGTATGCACTACTCCTTTTAAAAGCTAACTCCATTGAAATAGCTAAACAAAGTGTTAGACCCTCGTTTTTGTAACCTTTCTGGTTCTCCTACAAGACATACAGTAATTCTTCCCTTCCTTGAAAGGGGCAACCTTGCACCAAAATGATATTCCTCATACTACAAAACCCTGAGGTAAAGGTCCTATTCTTTTTAAAACTGCAATCTATTCCCACTGCTAAACAAGGTGCCAGACCCATTGCTTTTATCATTAATGGTCCCATTCTAAGAGACCCAGTGCTTCTTGAATTCACTTTAAGGTGGTTATTTTGCCCACAGTTGATATTCCTCACCCATGAAGATGCTGAGAGGCAGGCACTATTCCTTTCAACAAGTATCTCAATTTTCCTAGGAAAACAAAATGCTTCAGCCTCCTGCTTCTACCATCCACAGTTCTCTTACAATCTGTGCAGTGCTTGTTGCATTCACTTGAAACAGGTGATTTTGCTCAAAGGTGATGTTCCTCATGCACTCAGAGCTAGGCAGTAGTCCTTTAAACAGCTAAGTCAATTCACAATGCTAAGCAAGGGGCTAGACCCTCTTGCTTCCAACAGTAATGATTCTCTCGCAAGATCTGCAGTACTTCTTTGATTCACTTGAAAGGTTGATTTTGCAAGAAGCTGATGTTCCTCTCCCATGAAAACACTGAGAGGTAAGCAGTATTCCTTTAAAGAGCTAAATGAATTGACAAGGCTAAACAACTTGCTAGACCGTCTTGCTTCTAACATTCACGATTCTCTTACAAGAGCTACAGTGCTTCTCCCATTCACTTGTAAGGGCGACTTGGAACAAAGGTGATGTTCCTGACCCTTGAAAACACTGAGAGGTAGACAGCATTCCTTTCAACAGCTAACTCAATTCAAAGTGCTAAACAAGGTGCATGTCCCTGTTGCTTCTAACACTTCTGATTCTCTTCCAAGAGCTTCAGTGCTTCTGCATTCACTTCAAAGGCCACTTTTCCACAAGGTTTCTGTTCCTCAGGCATGCAAAGGCTGAGAGATAGGCCGTATTCCTTTAAGCAGCTAAGTCATTTCACAATGCTAAAGAAGGTGCTTGACTCTCTTGCTTTTAACATGAATGGTTCTCTTACAGGAGAAACAGTGCTTCTTCCATTCACTTGAAAAGGGCTATGTTGCCCAGAGGTAAAGGTCTTTACCCCTTCAAAGCCTGAGGGACAGGCAGTATTTCCTTTAAAAGTTAACTCAATTCTCACTGGTAAACAACATGCTAGTCCCTCTTCCTTCCAGCAATCATGGTTTTATTAAAAAAGAAACAGTGCTTCTTCTTCCTCTTGCCTTTAACAAGTTTGTAAAAAGGTGATGTTTCACCCACTTGAAAACACTGAGGCTACCCAGTGTCTCGTTCAGTGAGTAACCCAATTCTCACTGAGAAACAAGGTGCTAGGCACTCCTGATCCTACCATTGATAGTTTTCTTCCAAACATACAGTGCTTGTTCCACCATTGAATTGAACTCTTTGACACAAAGGTGATGTTCCTTACACTTTAAAACCCTGAGGGATAAGGAGTGTTCCTTCCAAAAGCTAACACAATTCCCTCTGCTTAACAAGGTGCGAAAATCTGTGGCTGGTAATGTTAATAGTTTCCTTGCAGGAGATACACTGCTCCTTCCATTCACTCGAATGGGGCTATTTTGCACACAGAATATGTTCTTCACACTTTCAAAGAATGAGAAATAGGCAGTATTCCTTTGGAAAGTTAACTCGTTCTCACTGCTAAACAAACTGCTAGCTTCTAACATTAATGATTTCCTTACATGATAAACGGGGCGTGATCCATTCACTTGAAGGCATGTAGTTGACACAAGGGTGATGTTCCTTACACCTGACAAAACTCAGTGTTGGGCACTAATCCTGTCAACAGGGAACTCATTTCTCATAGGGAGACAAGGTGCAAGAAATTCCTGCTGCCTTGCATACATTGCATCCTGCCATCAGATAAGAGTGTGTGCCCATTTCGTCTGAAGCGGGTATATTCAAAGAGTGAGTGAATGTCCAGTTTTAAATGCTTTCGTTTGGCAAGCATTCCTTTCAGCTACTACCTCAATCCTCACAAGGAAACAGTGTGCTAGAACCTCCTGCTGCAATCCATGACATCTGCTTACAAGAGATAGAGTGTCTCTTCCATTCACTTGAAAGTGTCTCTTTTGCCCAAAGATTGTACTCCTCACACTCTGAAATCCTCAGAGGTATGCAGTACTCCTTTCAAAAGCTAACTCCATTGAAATAGCTAAACAAATTGTTAGACCCTCGTTTTTGTAACCTTTCTAGTTCTCCTACAAGACGTACAGTACTTCTTCCCTTCCTTCAAAGGGGCAACCTTGCGCCAAAATGATATTCCTCACACTACAAAACCCTGAGGTAAAGGTGGTATTCCTTCTAAAACCGCCATCTCTTCCCACTGCTAAAGAAGGTGCTAGACCCTCTTGCTTCTATCATTAATGGTCCCATTACAAGAGACCCAGTGCTTCTTCGATTCACTTTAAGGTGGTTATTTTGCCCATAGTGGATATCCCTCACCCATGAAGACACTGAGAGGCAGGCAGTATTCCTTTCAACAAGTATCTCAATTCTCCTAGGAAAACAAAGTTCTTCACCCTCCTGCTTCTACCATCCACAGTTCTCTTACAATCTATGCAGTGCTGGTTGCATTCACTTGAAAGAGGTGATTTTGCACAAAGGTGATGTTCCACATGCACTCATTGCTAGGCAGTATTAACTTAAACAGCTAAGTCAATTCACAGTGCTAAAAAGGTGCCTGAACCTTTTCCTTCTAACTTTCATGATTCTCTTAAAAGAGAAACAGAGCTTCTTCCATCCATGTGAAAAGGGCTATTTTGCACCAAGATATATTCTTCATACTTTAAAACCTTTGAGACAGGCAGTATTCTTTTTAAAAGTTAACTCAATTCTCAGTTCTAAACAAAGTGCTGCTAACATTAATGGTTTCCTTACATGATAAATTGGGCATGTTCCATTTACTTGAAGTTACCTATATGGCACAAGGGTGATGTTCTTGACTCACAAAAAATCTCAGTAATAGGCAGTATTCCTTTCACCAGGTAACTCATTTCTCTTCGGAGAGAAGTTGGAATACATCCCTACCTCTAACACATTGCATCCAGCCATCAGATAAAAGTGTTTGTCCCTTTTGTTTGAAGTGCATGTTTTTCAAAGAGTGAGTGATTCTCCACTGCAAAAGGCTTTTGTTTGGCAAGCGTTTCTTTCACATGGTAACTGAATGATCTCAGGGAAACAATGCTCTAGAACCTCCTGCTGCAAGCCTTGACATCTGCTTCCAAGACAGAGAGGGCATCTTCCATACCTTTCAAATGGTCTCTTTTGCACACAGCTTGTATGCCTCACACTTTAAAACCCTGAGAGATACGCAGTACTCTTTCTAAAAGCTAACTCAACTTCAACAGTGAAACAAAGTGCTAGACCCCTCTTACTTGTAAGCTTTTTAGTTCTCCTCTAAAACGTACAGTAATTCTTCCCTTCACTGAAAGCAGAGTTCCTTTCAAAAGTTAACTCAATTCCCTCTGCTTAACAAGGTGCGCAATTCTGTGACTGGTAACATTAATTGTTTCCTTGCAGGAGATACACTGCTCCTTCCATTCACTTGAATGGGGCTATGTTGCACACAGAATACGTTCTTCACACTTCAAAAGAATGAGAAGTACTCAGTATTTCTTAGGAAAGTTAACTCCGTTCTCACTGCTAAACAAACTGCTAGATTCTAACATTAATGATTTTCTTACATGATAAACGGGGCCTGATCCATTTACTTGAAGGCAACTATTTGGCACAAGGGTGATGTTCCTCACACCTAAAAAACCTTAGTGTGTGGCACGAATCCTTTCAACAGAGCACTCATTTCTCATAGGGAGACAAGGTGCAAGACACTCCTGCTGCCTTGCACACATTGCATCTTGCCGTCAGATAAGAGTGTGTGTCCATTTCGTCTGAAGCGTGTATATTCAAAGAGTGAGTGATTCTCCACTTTAAAACGCTTTCGTTTGGCAAGCATTCCTTTCACCTACTACCTCAATCTTCAAAGAGAAACAGTGTGCTAGAACCTCTTGCTGAAAACCTTGACATCTGCTTACAAGCATTGAGTGCCTCTTATATTCACTTGAAAGGGTCTCTTTCGCCCAAAGATTGTACTCCTCACACTCTGAAATCCTCAGAGGTATGCACTACTCCTTTTAAAAGCTAACTCCATTGAAATAGCTAAACAAAGTGTTAGACCCTCGTTTTTGTAACCTTTCTGGTTCTCCTACAAGACATACAGTAATTCTTCCCTTCCTTGAAAGGGGCAACCTTGCACCAAAATGATATTCCTCATACTACAAAACCCTGAGGTAAAGGTCCTATTCTTTTTAAAACTGCAATCTATTCCCACTGCTAAACAAGGTGCCAGACCCATTGCTTTTTTCATTAATGGTCCCATTCTAAGAGACCCAGTGCTTCTTGAATTCACTTTAAGGTGGTTATTTTGCCCACAGTTGATATTCCTCACCCATGAAGATGCTGAGAGGCAGGCACTATTCCTTTCAACAAGTATCTCAATTTTCCTAGGAAAACAAAATGCTTCAGCCTCCTGCTTCTACCATCCACAGTTCTCTTACAATCTGTGCAGTGCTTGTTGCATTCACTTGAAACAGGTGATTTTGCTCAAAGGTGATGTTCCTCATGCACTCAGAGCTAGGCAGTAGTCCTTTAAACAGCTAAGTCAATTCACAATGCTAAGCAAGGGGCTAGACCCTCTTGCTTCCAACAGTAATGATTCTCTCGCAAGATCTGCAGTACTTCTTTGATTCACTTGAAAGGTTGATTTTGAAAGAAGCTGATGTTCCTCTCCCATGAAAACACTGAGAGGTAAGCAGTATTCCTTTAAAGAGCTAAATGAATTGACAAGGCTAAACAACTTGCTAGACCGTCTTGCTTCTAACATTCACGATTCTCTTACAAGAGCTACAGTGCTTCTCCCATTCACTTGTAAGGGCGACTTGGAACAAAGGTGATGTTCCTGACCCTTGAAAACACTGAGAGGTAGACAGCATTCCTTTCAACAGCTAACTCAATTCAAAGTGCTAAACAAGGTGCATGTCCCTGTTGCTTCTAACACTTCTGATTCTCTTCCAAGAGCTTCAGTGCTTCTGCATTCACTTCAAAGGCCACTTTTCCACAAGGTTTCTGTTCCTCAGGCATGCAAAGGCTGAGAGATAGGCCGTATTCCTTTAAGCAGCTAAGTCATTTCACAATGCTAAAGAAGGTGCTTGACTCTCTTGCTTTTAACATGAATGGTTCTCTTACAGGAGAAACAGTGCTTCTTCCATTCACTTGAAAAGGGCTATGTTGCCCAGAGGTAAAGGTCTTTACCCCTTCAAAGCCTGAGGGACAGGCAGTATTTCCTTTAAAAGTTAACTCAATTCTCACTGGTATACAACATGCTAGTCCCTCTTCCTTCCAGCAATCATGGTTTTATTAAAAAAGAAACAGTGCTTCTTCTTCCTCTTGCCTTTAACAAGTTTGTAAAAAGGTGATGTTTCACCCACTTGAAAACACTGAGGCTACCCAGTGTCTCGTTCAGTGAGTAACCCAATTCTAACTGAGAAACAAGGTGCTAGGCCCTCCTGATCCTACCATTGATAGTTTTCTTCCAAACATACAGTGCTTGTTCCACCATTGAATTGAACTCTTTGACACAAAGGTGATGTTCCTTACACTTTAAAACCCTGAGGGATAAGGAGTGTTCCTTCCAAAAGCTAACACAATTCCCTCTGCTTAACAAGGTGCGAAAATCTGTGGCTGGTAATGTTAATAGTTTCCTTGCAGGAGATACACTGCTCCTTCCATTCACTCGAATGGGGCTATTTTGCACACAGAATATGTTCTTCACACTTTCAAAGAATGAGAAATAGGCAGTATTCCTTTGGAAAGTTAACTCGTTCTCACTGCTAAACAAACTGCTAGCTTCTAACATTAATGATTTCCTTACATGATAAACGGGGCGTGATCCATTCACTTGAAGGCATGTAGTTGACACAAGGGTGATGTTCCTTACACCTGACAAAACTCAGTGTTGGGCACTAATCCTGTCAACAGGGAACTCATTTCTCATAGGGAGACAAGGTGCAAGAAATTCCTGCTGCCTTGCATACATTGCATCCTGCCATCAGATAAGAGTGTGTGCCCATTTCGTCTGAAGCGGGTATATTCAAAGAGTGAGTGAATGTCCAGTTTTAAACGCTTTCGTTTGGCAAGCATTCCTTTCAGCTACTACCTCAATCCTCACAAGGAAACAGTGTGCTAGAACCTCCTGCTGCAATCCATGACATCTGCTTACAAGAGATAGAGTGTCTCTTCCATTCACTTCAAAGTGTCTCTTTTGCCCAAAGATTGTACTCCTCACACTCTGAAATCCTCAGAGGTATGCAGTACTCCTTTCAAAAGCTAACTCCATTGAAATAGCTAAACAAATTGTTAGACCCTCGTTTTTGTAACATTTCTAGTTCTCCTACAAGACGTACAGTACTTCTTCCCTTCCTTCAAAGGGGCAACCTTGCGCCAAAATGATATTCCTCACACTACAAAACCCTGAGGTAAAGGTGGTATTCCTTCTAAAACCGCCATCTCTTCCCACTGCTAAAGAAGGTGCTAGACCCTCTTGCTTCTATCATTAATGGTCCCATTACAAGAGACCCAGTGCTTCTTCGATTCACTTTAAGGTGGTTATTTTGCCCATAGTGGATATCCCTCACCCATGAAGACACTGAGAGGCAGGCAGTATTCCTTTCAACAAGTATCTCAATTCTCCTAGGAAAACAAAGTTCTTCACCCTCCTGCTTCTACCATCCACAGTTCTCTTACAATCTATGCAGTGCTGGTTGCATTCACTTGAAAGAGGTGATTTTGCACAAAGGTGATGTTCCACATGCACTCATTGCTAGGCAGTATTAACTTAAACAGCTAAGTCAATTCACAGTGCTAAAAAGGTGCCTGAACCTTTTCCTTCTAACTTTCATGATTCTCTTAAAAGAGAAACAGAGCTTCTTCCATCCATGTGAAAAGGGCTATTTTGCACCAAGATATATTCTTCATACTTTAAAACCTTTGAGACAGGCAGTATTCTTTTTAAAAGTTAACTCAATTCTCAGTTCTAAACAAAGTGCTGCTAACATTAATGGTTTCCTTACATGATAAATTGGGCATGTTCCATTTACTTGAAGTTACCTATATGGCACAAGGGTGATGTTCTTGACTCACAAAAAATCTCAGTAATAGGCAGTATTCCTTTCACCAGGTAACTCATTTCTCTTCGGAGAGAAGTTGGAATACATCCCTACCTCTAACACATTGCATCCAGCCATCAGATAAAAGTGTTTGTCCCTTTTGTTTGAAGTGCATGTTTTTCAAAGAGTGAGTGATTCTCCACTGCAAAAGGCTTTTGTTTGGCAAGCGTTTCTTTCACATGGTAACTGAATGATCTCAGGGAAACAATGCTCTAGAACCTCCTGCTGCAAGCCTTGACATCTGCTTCCAAGACAGAGAGGGCATCTTCCATACCTTTCAAATGGTCTCTTTTGCACACAGCTTGTATGCCTCACACTTTAAAACCCTGAGAGATACGCAGTACTCTTTCTAAAAGCTAACTCAACTTCAACAGTGAAACAAAGTGCTAGACCCCTCTTACTTGTAAGCTTTTTAGTTCTCCTCTAAAACGTACAGTAATTCTTCCCTTCACTGAAAGCAGAGTTCCTTTCAAAAGTTAACTCAATTCCCTCTGCTTAACAAGGTGCGCAATTCTGTGACTGGTAACATTAATTGTTTCCTTGCAGGAGATACACGGCTCCTTCCATTCACTTGAATGGGGCTATGTTGCACACAGAATACGTTCTTCACACTTCAAAAGAATGAGAAGTACTCAGTATTTCTTAGGAAAGTTAACTCCGTTCTCACTGCTAAACAAACTGCTATATTCTAACATTAATGATTTTCTTACATGATAAACGGGGCCTGATCCATTTACTTGAAGGCAACTATTTGGCACAAGGGTGATGTTCCTCACACCTAAAAAACCTTAGTGTGTGGCACGAATCCTTTCAACAGAGCACTCATTTCTCATAGGGAGACAAGGTGCAAGACACTCCTGCTGCCTTGCACACATTGCATCTTGCCGTCAGATAAGAGTATGTGTCCATTTCGTCTGAAGCGTGTATATTCAAAGAGTGAGTGATTCTCCACTTTAAAACGCTTTCGTTTGGCAAGCATTCCTTTCACCTACTACCTCAATCTTCAAAGAGAAACAGTGTGCTAGAACCTCTTGCTGAAAACCTTGACATCTGCTTACAAGCATTGAGTGCCTCTTATATTCACTTGAAAGGGTCTCTTTCGCCCAAAGATTGTACTCCTCACACTCTGAAATCCTCAGAGGTATGCACTACTCCTTTTAAAAGCTAACTCCATTGAAATAGCTAAACAAAGTGTTAGACCCTCGTTTTTGTAACCTTTCTGGTTCTCCTACAAGATATACAGTAATTCTTCCCTTCCTTGAAAGGGGCAACCTTGCACCAAAATGATATTCCTCATACTACAAAACCCTGAGGTAATGGTCCTATTCTTTTTAAAACTGCAATCTATTCCCACTGCTAAACAAGGTGCCAGACCCATTGCTTTTATCATTAATGGTCCCATTCTAAGAGACCCAGTGCTTCTTGAATTCACTTTAAGGTGGTTATTTTGCCCACAGTTGATATTCCTCACCCATGAAGATGCTGAGAGGCAGGCACTATTCCTTTCAACAAGTATCTCAGTTTTCCTAGGAAAACAAAATGCTTCAGCCTCCTGCTTCTACCATCCATAGTTCTCTTACAATCTGTGCAGTGCTTGTTGCATTCACTTGAAACAGGTGATTTTGCTCAAAGGTGATGTTCCTCATGCACTCAGAGCTAGGCAGTAGTCCTTTAAACAGCTAAGTCAATTCACAATGCTAAGCAAGGGGCTAGACCCTCTTGCTTCCAACAGTAATGATTCTCTCGCAAGATCTGTAGTACTTCTTTGATTCACTTGAAAGGTTGATTTTGAAAGAAGCTGATGTTCCTCTCCCATGAAAACACTGAGAGGTAAGCAGTATTCCTTTAAAGAGCTAAATGAATTGACAAGGCTAAACAACTTGCTAGACCGTCTTGCTTCTAACATTCACGATTCTCTTACAAGAGCTACAGTGCTTCTCCCATTCACTTGTAAGGGCGACTTGGAACAAAGGTGATGTTCCTGACCCTTGAAAACACTGAGAGGTAGACAGCATTCCTTTCAACAGCTAACTCAATTCAAAGTGCTAAACAAGGTGCATGTCCCTGTTGCTTCTAACACTTCTGATTCTCTTCCAAGAGCTTCAGTGCTTCTGCATTCACTTCAAAAGGCCACTTTTCCACAAGGTTTCTGTTCCTCAGGCATGCAAACGCTGAGAGATAGGCCGTATTCCTTTAAGCAGCTAAGTCATTTCACAATGCTAAAGAAGGTGCTTGACTCTCTTGCTTTTAACATGAATGGTTCTCTTACAGGAGAAACAGTGCTTCTTCCATTCACTTGAAAAGGGCTATGTTGCCCAGAGGTAAAGGTCTTTACCCCTTCAAAGCCTGACGACAGGCAGTATTTCCTTTAAAAGTTAACTCAATTCTCACTGGTATACAACATGCTAGTCCCTCTTCCTTCCAGCAATCATGGTTTTATTAAAAAAGAAACAGTGCTTCTTCTTCCTCTTGCCTTTAACAAGTTTGTAAAAAGGTGATGTTTCACCCACTTGAAAACACTGAGGCTACCCAGTGTCTCGTTCAGTGAGTAACCCAATTCTCACTGAGAAACAAGGTGCTAGGCCCTCCTGATCCTACCATTGATAGTTTTCTTCCAAACATACAGTGCTTGTTCCACCATTGAATTGAACTCTTTGACACAAAGGTGATGTTCCTCACACTTTAAAACCCTGAGGGATAAGCAGTGTTCCTTTCAAAAGCTAACTCAATTCCCTCTGCTTAACAAGGTGCGAAAATCTGTGGCTGGTAATGTTAATAGTTTCCTTGCAGGAGATACACTGCTCCTTCCATTCACTCGAATGGGGCTATTTTGCACACAGAATATGTTCTTCACACTTTCAAAGAATGAGAAATAGGCAGTATTCCTTTGGAAAGTTAACTCGTTCTCACTGCTAAACAAACTGCTAGCTTCTAACATTAATGATTTCCTTACATGATAAACGGGGCGTGATCCATTCACTTGAAGGCATGTAGTTGACACAAGGGTGATGTTCCTTACACCTGACAAAACTCAGTGTTGGGCACTAATCCTGTCAACAGGGAACTCATTTCTCATAGGGAGACAAGGTGCAAGAAATTCCTGCTGCCTTGCATACATTGCATCCTGCCATCAGATAAGAGTGTGTGCCCATTTCGTCTGAAGCGGGTATATTCAAAGATTGAGTGAATGTCCAGTTTTAAACGCTTTGGTTTGGCAAGCATTCCTTTCAGCTACTACCTCAATCCTCACAAGGAAACAGTGTGCTAGAACCTCCTGCTGCAATCCATGACATCTGCTTACAAGAGATAGAGTGTCTCTTCCATTCACTTGAAAGTGTCTCTTTTGCCCAAAGATTGTACTCCTCACACTCTGAAATCCTCAGAGGTATGCAGTACTCCTTTCAAAAGCTAACTCCATTGAAATAGCTAAACAAATTGTTAGACCCTCGTTTTTGTAACCTTTCTAGTTCTCCTACAAGACGTACAGTACTTCTTCCCTTCCTTCAAAGGGGCAACCTTGCGCCAAAATGATATTCCTCACACTACAAAACCCTGAGGTAAAGGTGGTATTCCTTCTAAAACCGCCATCTCTTCCCACTGCTAAAGAAGGTGCTAGACCCTCTTGCTTCTATCATTAATGGTCCCATTACAAGAGACCCAGTGCTTCTTCGATTCACTTTAAGGTGGTTATTTTGCCCATAGTGGATATTCCTCACCCATGAAGACACTGAGAGGCAGGCAGTATTCCTTTCAACAAGTATCTCAATTCTCCTAGGAAAACAAAGTTCTTCACCCTCCTGCTTCTACCATCCACAGTTCTCTTACAATCTATGCAGTGCTGGTTGCATTCACTTGAAAGAGGTGATTTTGCACAAAGGTGATGTTCCACATGCACTCATTGCTAGGCAGTATTAACTTAAACAGCTAAGTCAATTCACAGTGCTAAAAAGGTGCCTGAACCTTTTCCTTCTAACTTTCATGATTCTCTTAAAAGAGAAACAGAGCTTCTTCCATCCATGTGAAAAGGGCTATTTTGCACCAAGATATATTCTTCATACTTTAAAACCTTTGAGACAGGCAGTATTCTTTTTAAAAGTTAACTCAATTCTCAGTTCTAAACAAAGTGCTGCTAACATTAATGGTTTCCTTACATGATAAATTGGGCATGTTCCATTTACTTGAAGTTACCTATATGGCACAAGGGTGATGTTCTTGACTCACAAAAAATCTCAGTAATAGGCAGTATTCCTTTCACCAGGTAACTCATTTCTCTTCGGAGAGAAGTTGGAATACATCCCTACCTCTAACACATTGCATCCAGCCATCAGATAAAAGTGTTTGTCCCTTTTGTTTGAAGTGCATGTTTTTCAAAGAGTGAGTGATTCTCCACTGCAAAAGGCTTTTGTTTGGCAAGCGTTTCTTTCACATGGTAACTGAATGATCTCAGGGAAACAATGCTCTAGAACCTCCTGCTGCAAGCCTTGACATCTGCTTCCAAGACAGAGAGGGCATCTTCCATACCTTTCAAATGGTCTCTTTTGCACACAGCTTGTATGCCTCACACTTTAAAACCCTGAGAGATACGCAGTACTCTTTCTAAAAGCTAACTCAACTTCAACAGTGAAACAAAGTGCTAGACCCCTCTTACTTGTAAGCTTTTTAGTTCTCCTCTAAAACGTACAGTAATTCTTCCCTTCACTGAAAGCAGAGTTCCTTTCAAAAGTTAACTCAATTCCCTCTGCTTAACAAGGTGCGCAATTCTGTGACTGGTAACATTAATTGTTTCCTTGCAGGAGATACACGGCTCCTTCCATTCACTTGAATGGGGCTATGTTGCACACAGAATATGTTCTTCACACTTGAAAAGAATGAGAAGTACTCAGTATTTCTTAGGAAAGTTAACTCCGTTCTCACTGCTAAACAAACTGCTAGATTCTAACATTAATGATTTTCTTACATGATAAACGGGGCCTGATCCATTTACTTGAAGGCAACTATTTGGCACAAGGGTGATGTTCCTCACACCTAAAAAACCTTAGTGTGTGGCACGAATCCTTTCAACAGAGCACTCATTTCTCATAGGGAGACAAGGTGCAAGACACTCCTGCTGCCTTGCACACATTGCATCTTGCCGTCAGATAAGAGTGTGTGTTAATTTCGTCTGAAGCGTGTATATTCAAAGAGTGAGTGATTCTCCACTTTAAAACGCTTTCGTATGGCAAGCATTCCTTTCACCTACTACCTCAATCTTCAAAGAGAAACAGTGTGCTAGAACCTCTTGCTGAAAACCTTGACATCTGCTTACAAGCATTGAGTGCCTCTTATATTCACTTGAAAGGGTCTCTTTCGCCCAAAGATTGTACTCCTCACACTCTGAAATCCTCAGAGGTATGCACTACTCCTTTTAAAAGCTAACTCCATTGAAATAGCTAAACAAAGAGTTAGACCCTCGTTTTTGTAACCTTTCTGGTTCTCCTACAAGACATACAGTAATTCTTCCCTTCCTTGAAAGGGGCAACCTTGCACCAAAATGATATTCCTCATACTACAAAACCCTGAGGTAAAGGTCCTATTCTTTTTAAAACTGCAATCTATTCCCACTGCTAAACAAGGTGCCAGACCCATTGCTTTTATCATTAATGGTCCCATTCTAAGAGACCCAGTGCTTCTTGAATTCACTTTAAGGTGGTTATTTTGCCCACAGTTGATATTCCTCACCCATGAAGATGCTGAGAGGCAGGCACTATTCCTTTCAACAAGTATCTCAGTTTTCCTAGGAAAACAAAATGCTTCAGCCTCCTGCTTCTACCATCCACAGTTCTCTTACAATCTGTGCAGTGCTTGTTGCATTCACTTGAAACAGGTGATTTTGCTCAAAGGTGATGTTCCTCATGCACTCAGAGCTAGGCAGTAGTCCTTTAAACAGCTAAGTCAATTCACAATGCTAAGCAAGGGGCTAGACCCTCTTGCTTCCAACAGTAATGATTCTCTCGCAAGATCTGCAGTACTTCTTTGATTCACTTGAAAGGTTGATTTTGCAAGAAGCTGATGTTCCTCTCCCATGAAAACACTGAGAGGTAAGCAGTATTCCTTTAAAGAGCTAAATGAATTGACAAGGCTAAACAACTTGCTAGACCGTCTTGCTTCTAACATTCACGATTCTCTTACAAGAGCTACAGTGCTTCTCCCATTCACTTGTAAGGGCGACTTGGAACAAAGGTGATGTTCCTGACCCTTGAAAACACTGAGAGGTAGACAGCATTCCTTTCAACAGCTAACTCAATTCAAAGTGCTAAACAAGGTGCATGTCCCTGTTGCTTCTAACACTTCTGATTCTCTTCCAAGAGCTTCAGTGCTTCTGCATTCACTTCAAAAGGCCACTTTTCCACAAGGTTTCTGTTCCTCAGGCATGCAAAGGCTGAGAGATAGGCCGTATTCCTTTAAGCAGCTAAGTCATTTCACAATGCTAAAGAAGGTGCTTGACTCTCTTGCTTTTAACATGAATGGTTCTCTTACAGGAGAAACAGTGCTTCTTCCATTCACTTGAAAAGGGCTATGTTGCCCAGAGGTAAAGGTCTTTACCCCTTCAAAGCCTGAGGGACAGGCAGTATTTCCTTTAAAAGTTAACTCAATTCTCACTGGTATACAACATGCTAGTCCCTCTTCCTTCCAGCAATCATGGTTTTATTAAAAAAGGAACAGTGCTTCTTCTTCCTCTTGCCTTTAACAAGTTTGTAAAAAGGTGATGTTTCACCCACTTGAAAACACTGAGGCTACCCAGTGTCTCGTTCAGTGAGTAACCCAATTCTCACTGAGAAACAAGGTGCTAGGCCCTCCTGATCCTACCATTGATAGTTTTCTTCCAAACATACAGTGCTTGTTCCACCATTGAATTGAACTCTTTGACACAAAGGTGATGTTCCTCACACTTTAAAACCCTGAGGGATAAGCAGTGTTCCTTTCAAAAGCTAACTCAATTCCCTCTGCTTAACAAGGTGCGAAAATCTGTGGCTGGTAATGTTAATAGTTTCCTTGCAGGAGATACACTGCTCCTTCCATTCACTCGAATGGGGCTATTTTGCACACAGAATATGTTCTTCACACTTTCAAAGAATGAGAAATAGGCAGTATTCCTTTGGAAAGTTAACTCGTTCTCACTGCTAAACAAACTGCTAGCTTCTAACATTAATGATTTCCTTACATGATAAACGGGGCGTGATCCATTCACTTGAAGGCATGTAGTTGACACAAGGGTGATGTTCCTTACACCTGACAAAACTCAGTG
The DNA here is from genome assembly GCF_047511655.1 of Castor canadensis. Taxonomy (NCBI): domain Eukaryota; kingdom Metazoa; phylum Chordata; class Mammalia; order Rodentia; family Castoridae; genus Castor; species Castor canadensis. Next base: position 24,893,033 of record NC_133403.1, read on the forward strand.
TTGGGCACTAATCCTGTCAACAGGGAACTCATTTCTCATAGGGAGACAAGGTGCAAGAAATTCCTGCTGCCTTGCATACATTGCATCCTGCCATCAGATAAGAGTGTGTGCCCATTTCGTCTGAAGCGGGTATATTCAAAGATTGAGTGAATGTCCAGTTTTAAACGCTTTGGTTTGGCAAGCATTCCTTTCAGCTACTACCTCAATCCTCACAAGGAAACAGTGTGCTAGAACCTCCTGCTGCAATCCATGACATCTGCTTACAAGAGATAGAGTGTCTCTTCCATTCACTTGAAAGTGTCTCTTTTGCCCAAAGATTGTACTCCTCACACTCTGAAATCCTCAGAGGTATGCAGTACTCCTTTCAAAAGCTAACTCCATTGAAATAGCTAAACAAATTGTTAGACCCTCGTTTTTGTAACCTTTCTAGTTCTCCTACAAGACGTACAGTACTTCTTCCCTTCCTTCAAAGGGGCAACCTTGCGCCAAAATGATATTCCTCACACTACAAAACCCTGAGGTAAAGGTGGTATTCCTTCTAAAACCGCCATCTCTTCCCACTGCTAAAGAAGGTGCTAGACCCTCTTGCTTCTATCATTAATGGTCCCATTACAAGAGACCCAGTGCTTCTTCGATTCACTTTAAGGTGGTTATTTTGCCCATAGTGGATATTCCTCACCCATGAAGACACTGAGAGGCAGGCAGTATTCCTTTCAACAAGTATCTCAATTCTCCTAGGAAAACAAAGTTCTTCACCCTCCTGCTTCTACCATCCACAGTTCTCTTACAATCTATGCAGTGCTGGTTGCATTCACTTGAAAGAGGTGATTTTGCACAAAGGTGATGTTCCACATGCACTCATTGCTAGGCAGTATTAACTTAAACAGCTAAGTCAATTCACAGTGCTAAAAAGGTGCCTGAACCTTTTCCTTCTAACTTTCATGATTCTCTTAAAAGAGAAACAGAGCTTCTTCCATCCATGTGAAAAGGGCTATTTTGCACCAAGATATATTCTTCATACTTTAAAACCTTTGAGACAGGCAGTATTCTTTTTAAAAGTTAACTCAATTCTCAGTTCTAAACAAAGTGCTGCTAACATTAATGGTTTCCTTACATGATAAATTGGGCATGTTCCATTTACTTGAAGTTACCTATATGGCACAAGGGTGATGTTCTTGACTCACAAAAAATCTCAGTAATAGGCAGTATTCCTTTCACCAGGTAACTCATTTCTCTTCGGAGAGAAGTTGGAATACATCCCTACCTCTAACACATTGCATCCAGCCATCAGATAAAAGTGTTTGTCCCTTTTGTTTGAAGTGCATGTTTTTCAAAGAGTGAGTGATTCTCCACTGCAAAAGGCTTTTGTTTGGCAAGCGTTTCTTTCACATGGTAACTGAATGATCTCAGGGAAACAATGCTCTAGAACCTCCTGCTGCAAGCCTTGACATCTGCTTCCAAGACAGAGAGGGCATCTTCCATACCTTTCAAATGGTCTCTTTTGCACACAGCTTGTATGCCTCACACTTTAAAACCCTGAGAGATACGCAGTACTCTTTCTAAAAGCTAACTCAACTTCAACAGTGAAACAAAGTGCTAGACCCCTCTTACTTGTAAGCTTTTTAGTTCTCCTCTAAAACGTACAGTAATTCTTCCCTTCACTGAAAGCAGAGTTCCTTTCAAAAGTTAACTCAATTCCCTCTGCTTAACAAGGTGCGCAATTCTGTGACTGGTAACATTAATTGTTTCCTTGCAGGAGATACACGGCTCCTTCCATTCACTTGAATGGGGCTATGTTGCACACAGAATATGTTCTTCACACTTGAAAAGAATGAGAAGTACTCAGTATTTCTTAGGAAAGTTAACTCCGTTCTCACTGCTAAACAAACTGCTAGATTCTAACATTAATGATTTTCTTACATGATAAACGGGGCCTGATCCATTTACTTGAAGGCAACTATTTGGCACAAGGGTGATGTTCCTCACACCTAAAAAACCTTAGTGTGTGGCACGAATCCTTTCAACAGAGCACTCATTTCTCATAGGGAGACAAGGTGCAAGACACTCCTGCTGCCTTGCACACATTGCATCTTGCCGTCAGATAAGAGTGTGTGTCCATTTCGTCTGAAGCGTGTATATTCAAAGAGTGAGTGATTCTCCACTTTAAAACGCTTTCGTATGGCAAGCATTCCTTTCACCTACTACCTCAATCTTCAAAGAGAAACAGTGTGCTAGAACCTCTTGCTGAAAACCTTGACATCTGCTTACAAGCATTGAGTGCCTCTTATATTCACTTGAAAGGGTCTCTTTCGCCCAAAGATTGTACTCCTCACACTCTGAAATCCTCAGAGGTATGCACTACTCCTTTTAAAAGCTAACTCCATTGAAATAGCTAAACAAAGAGTTAGACCCTCGTTTTTGTAACCTTTCTGGTTCTCCTACAAGACATACAGTAATTCTTCCCTTCCTTGAAAGGGGCAACCTTGCACCAAAATGATATTCCTCATACTACAAAACCCTGAGGTAAAGGTCCTATTCTTTTTAAAACTGCAATCTATTCCCACTGCTAAACAAGGTGCCAGACCCATTGCTTTTATCATTAATGGTCCCATTCTAAGAGACCCAGTGCTTCTTGAATTCACTTTAAGGTGGTTATTTTGCCCACAGTTGATATTCCTCACCCATGAAGATGCTGAGAGGCAGGCACTATTCCTTTCAACAAGTATCTCAGTTTTCCTAGGAAAACAAAATGCTTCAGCCTCCTGCTTCTACCATCCACAGTTCTCTTACAATCTGTGCAGTGCTTGTTGCATTCACTTGAAACAGGTGATTTTGCTCAAAGGTGATGTTCCTCATGCACTCAGAGCTAGGCAGTAGTCCTTTAAACAGCTAAGTCAATTCACAATGCTAAGCAAGGGGCTAGACCCTCTTGCTTCCAACAGTAATGATTCTCTCGCAAGATCTGCAGTACTTCTTTGATTCACTTGAAAGGTTGATTTTGCAAGAAGCTGATGTTCCTCTCCCATGAAAACACTGAGAGGTAAGCAGTATTCCTTTAAAGAGCTAAATGAATTGACAAGGCTAAACAACTTGCTAGACCGTCTTGCTTCTAACATTCACGATTCTCTTACAAGAGCTACAGTGCTTCTCCCATTCACTTGTAAGGGCGACTTGGAACAAAGGTGATGTTCCTGACCCTTGAAAACACTGAGAGGTAGACAGCATTCCTTTCAACAGCTAACTCAATTCAAAGTGCTAAACAAGGTGCATGTCCCTGTTGCTTCTAACACTTCTGATTCTCTTCCAAGAGCTTCAGTGCTTCTGCATTCACTTCAAAAGGCCACTTTTCCACAAGGTTTCTGTTCCTCAGGCATGCAAAGGCTGAGAGATAGGCCGTATTCCTTTAAGCAGCTAAGTCATTTCACAATGCTAAAGAAGGTGCTTGACTCTCTTGCTTTTAACATGAATGGTTCTCTTACAGGAGAAACAGTGCTTCTTCCATTCACTTGAAAAGGGCTATGTTGCCCAGAGGTAAAGGTCTTTACCCCTTCAAAGCCTGAGGGACAGGCAGTATTTCCTTTAAAAGTTAACTCAATTCTCACTGGTATACAACATGCTAGTCCCTCTTCCTTCCAGCAATCATGGTTTTATTAAAAAAGGAACAGTGCTTCTTCTTCCTCTTGCCTTTAACAAGTTTGTAAAAAGGTGATGTTTCACCCACTTGAAAACACTGAGGCTACCCAGTGTCTCGTTCAGTGAGTAACCCAATTCTCACTGAGAAACAAGGTGCTAGGCCCTCCTGATCCTACCATTGATAGTTTTCTTCCAAACATACAGTGCTTGTTCCACCATTGAATTGAACTCTTTGACACAAAGGTGATGTTCCTTACACTTTAAAACCCTGAGGGATAAGCAGTGTTCCTTCCAAAAGCTAACTCAATTCCCTCTGCTTAACAAGGTGCGAAAATCTGTGGCTGGTAATGTTAATAGTTTCCTTGCAGGAGATACACTGCTCCTTCCATTCACTCGAATGGGGCTATTTTGCACACAGAATATGTTCTTCACACTTTCAAAGAATGAGAAATAGGCAGTATTCCTTTGGAAAGTTAACTCGTTCTCACTGCTAAACAAACTGCTAGCTTCTAACATTAATGATTTCCTTACATGATAAACGGGGCGTGATCCATTCACTTGAAGGCATCTAGTTGACACAAGGGTGATGTTCCTTACACCTGACAAAACTCAGTGTTGGGCACTAATCCTGTCAACAGGGAACTCATTTCTCATAGGGAGACAAGGTGCAAGAAATTCCTGCTGCCTTGCATACATTGCATCCTGCCATCAGATAAGAGTGTGTGCCCATTTCGTCTGAAGCGGGTATATTCAAAGAGTGAGTGAATGTCCAGTTTTAAACGCTTTCGTTTGGCAAGCATTCCTTTCAGCTACTACCTCAATCCTCACAAGGAAACAGTGTGCTAGAACCTCCTGCTGCAATCCATGACATCTGCTTACAAGAGATAGAGTGTCTCTTCCATTCACTTCAAAGTGTCTCTTTTGCCCAAAGATTGTACTCCTCACACTCTGAAATCCTCAGAGGTATGCAGTACTCCTTTCAAAAGCTAACTCCATTGAAATAGCTAAACAAATTGTTAGACCCTCGTTTTTGTAACCTTTCTAGTTCTCCTACAAGACGTACAGTACTTCTTCCCTTCCTTCAAAGGGGCAACATTGCGCCAAAATGATATTCCTCACACTACAAAACCCTGAGGTAAAGGTGGTATTCCTTCTAAAACCGCCATCTCTTCCCACTGCTAAAGAAGGTGCTAGACCCTCTTGCTTCTATCATTAATGGTCCCATTACAAGAGACCCAGTGCTTCTTCGATTCACTTTAAGGTGGTTATTTTGCCCATAGTGGATATCCCTCACCCATGAAGACACTGAGAGGCAGGCAGTATTCCTTTCAACAAGTATCTCAATTCTCCTAGGAAAACAAAGTTCTTCACCCTCCTGCTTCTACCATCCACAGTTCTCTTACAATCTATGCAGTGCTGGTTGCATTCACTTGAAAGAGGTGATTTTGCACAAAGGTGATGTTCCACATGCACTCATTGCTAGGCAGTATTAACTTAAACAGCTAAGTCAATTCACAGTGCTAAAAAGGTGCCTGAACCTTTTCCTTCTAACTTTCATGATTCTCTTAAAAGAGAAACAGAGCTTCTTCCATCCATGTGAAAAGGGCTATTTTGCACCAAGATATATTCTTCATACTTTAAAACCTTTGAGACAGGCAGTATTCTTTTTAAAAGTTAACTCAATTCTCAGTTCTAAACAAAGTGCTGCTAACATTAATGGTTTCCTTACATGATAAATTGGGCATGTTCCATTTACTTGAAGTTACCTATATGGCACAAGGGTGATGTTCTTGACTCACAAAAAATCTCAGTAATAGGCAGTATTCCTTTCACCAGGTAACTCATTTCTCTTCGGAGAGAAGTTGGAATACATCCCTACCTCTAACACATTGCATCCAGCCATCAGATAAAAGTGTTTGTCCCTTTTGTTTGAAGTGCATGTTTTACAAAGAGTGAGTGATTCTCCACTGCAAAAGGCTTTTGTTTGGCAAGCGTTTCTTTCACATGGTAACTGAATGATCTCAGGGAAACAATGCTCTAGAACCTCCTGCTGCAAGCCTTGACATCTGCTTCCAAGACAGAGAGGGCATCTTCCATACCTTTCAAATGGTCTCTTTTGCACACAGCTTGTATGCCTCACACTTTAAAACCCTGAGAGATACGCAGTACTCTTTCTAAAAGCTAACTCAACTTCAACAGTGAAACAAAGTGCTAGACCCCTCTTACTTGTAAGCTTTTTAGTTCTCCTCTAAAACGTACAGTAATTCTTCCCTTCACTGAAAGCAGAGTTCCTTTCAAAAGTTAACTCAATTCCCTCTGCTTAACAAGGTGCGCAATTCTGTGACTGGTAACATTAATTGTTTCCTTGCAGGAGATACACGGCTCCTTCCATTCACTTGAATGGGGCTATGTTGCACACAGAATACGTTCTTCACACTTCAAAAGAATGAGAAGTACTCAGTATTTCTTAGGAAAGTTAACTCCGTTCTCACTGCTAATCAAACTGCTAGATTCTAACATTAATGATTTTCTTACATGATAAACAGGGCCTGATCCATTTACTTGAAGGCAACTATTTGGCACAAGGGTGATGTTCCTCACACCTAAAAAACCTTAGTGTGTGGCACGAATCCTTTCAACAGAGCACTCATTTCTCATAGGGAGACAAGGTGCAAGACACTCCTGCTGCCTTGCACACATTGCATCTTGCCGTCAGATAAGAGTGTGTGTCCATTTCGTCTGAAGCGTGTATATTCAAAGAGTGAGTGATTCTCCACTTTAAAACGCTTTCGTTTGGCAAGCATTCCTTTCACCTACTACCTCAATCTTCAAAGAGAAACAGTGTGCTAGAACCTCTTGCTGAAAACCTTGACATCTGCTTACAAGCATTGAGTGCCTCTTATATTCACTTGAAAGGGTCTCTTTTGCCCAAAGATTGTACTCCTCACACTCTGAAATCCTCAGAGGTATGCACTACTCCTTTTAAAAGCTAACTCCATTGAAATAGCTAAACAAAGTGTTAGACCCTCGTTTTTGTAACCTTTCTGGTTCTCCTACAAGACATACAGTAATTCTTCCCTTCCTTGAAAGGGGCAACCTTGCACCAAAATGATATTCCTCATACTACAAAACCCTGAGGTAAAGGTCCTATTCTTTTTAAAACTGCAATCTATTCCCACTGCTAAACAAGGTGCCAGACCCATTGCTTTTATCATTAATGGTCCCATTCTAAGAGACCCAGTGCTTCTTGAATTCACTTTAAGGTGGTTATTTTGCCCACAGTTGATATTCCTCACCCATGAAGATGCTGAGAGGCAGGCACTATTCCTTTCAACAAGTATCTCAGTTTTCCTAGGAAAACAAAATGCTTCAGCCTCCTGCTTCTACCATCCACAGTTCTCTTACAATCTGTGCAGTGCTTGTTGCATTCACTTGAAACAGGTGATTTTGCTCAAAGGTGATGTTCCTCATGCACTCAGAGCTAGGCAGTAGTCCTTTAAACAGCTAAGTCAATTCACAATGCTAAGCAAGGGGCTAGACCCTCTTGCTTCCAACAGTAATGATTCTCTCGCAAGATCTGCAGTACTTCTTTGATTCACTTGAAAGGTTGATTTTGAAAGAAGCTGATGTTCCTCTCCCATGAAAACACTGAGAGGTAAGCAGTATTCCTTTAAAGAGCTAAATGAATTGACAAGGCTAAACAACTTGCTAGACCGTCTTGCTTCTAACATTCACGATTCTCTTACAAGAGCTACAGTGCTTCTCCCATTCACTTGTAAGGGTGACTTGGAACAAAGGTGATGTTCCTGACCCTTGAAAACACTGAGAGGTAGACAGCATTCCTTTCAACAGCTAACTCAATTCAAAGTGCTAAACAAGGTGCATGTCCCTGTTGCTTCTAACACTTCTGATTCTCTTCCAAGAGCTTCAGTGCTTCTGCATTCACTTCAAAAGGCCACTTTTCCACAAGGTTTCTGTTCCTCAGGCATGCAAAGGCTGAGAGATAGGCCGTATTCCTTTAAGCAGCTAAGTCATTTCACAATGCTAAAGAAGGTGCTTGACTCTCTTGCTTTTAACATGAATGGTTCTCTTACAGGAGAAACAGTGCTTCTTCCATTCACTTGAAAAGGGCTATGTTGCCCAGAGGTAAAGGTCTTTACCCCTTCAAAGCCTGAGGGACAGGCAGTATTTCCTTTAAAAGTTAACTCAATTCTCACTGGTATACAACATGCTAGTCCCTCTTCCTTCCAGCAATCATGGTTTTATTAAAAAAGAAACAGTGCTTCTTCTTCCTCTTGCCTTTAACAAGTTTGTAAAAAGGTGATGTTTCACCCACTTGAAAACACTGAGGCTACCCAGTGTCTCGTTCAGTGAGTAACCCAATTCTCACTGAGAAACAAGGTGCTAGGCCCTCCTGATCCTACCATTGATAGTTTTCTTCCAAACATACAGTGCTGGTTCCACCATTGAATTGAACTCTTTGACACAAAGGTGATGTTCCTTACACTTTAAAACCCTGAGGGATAAGGAGTGTTCCTTCCAAAAGCTAACTCAAATCCCTCTGCTTAACAAGGTGCGAAAATCTGTGGCTGGTAATGTTAATAGTTTCCTTGCAGGAGATACACTGCTCCTTCCATTCACTCGAATGGGGCTATTTTGCACACAGAATATGTTCTTCACACTTTCAAAGAATGAGAAATAGGCAGTATTCCTTTGGAAAGTTAACTCGTTCTCACTGCTAAACAAACTGCTAGCTTCTAACATTAATGATTTCCTTACATGATAAACGGGGCGTGATCCATTCACTTGAAGGCATCTAGTTGACACAAGGGTGATGTTCCTTACACCTGACAAAACTCAGTGTTGGGCACTAATCCTGTCAACAGGGAACTCATTTCTCATAGGGAGACAAGGTGCAAGAAATTCCTGCTGCCTTGCATACATTGCATCCTGCCATCAGATAAGAGTGTGTGCCCATTTCGTCTGAAGCGGGTATATTCAAAGAGTGAGTGAATGTCCAGTTTTAAACGCTTTCGTTTGGAAAGCATTCCTTTCAGCTACTACCTCAATCCTCACAAGGAAACAGTGTGCTAGAACCTCCTGCTGCAATCCATGACATCTGCTTACAAGAGATAGAGTGTCTCTTCCATTCACTTGAAAGTGTCTCTTTTGCCCAAAGATTGTACTCCTCACACTCTGAAATCCTCAGAGGTATGCAGTACTCCTTTCAAAAGCTAACTCCATTGAAATAGCTAAACAAATTGTTAGACCCTCGTTTTTGTAACCTTTCTAGTTCTCCTACAAGACGTACAGTACTTCTTCCCTTCCTTCAAAGGGGCAACATTGCGCCAAAATGATATTCCTCACACTACAAAACCCTGAGGTAAAGGTGGTATTCCTTCTAAAACCGCCATCTCTTCCCACTGCTAAAGAAGGTGCTAGACCCTCTTGCTTCTATCATTAATGGTCCCATTACAAGAGACCCAGTGCTTCTTCGATTCACTTTAAGGTGGTTATTTTGCCCATAGTGGATATCCCTCACCCATGAAGACACTGAGAGGCAGGCAGTATTCCTTTCAACAAGTATCTCAATTCTCCTAGGAAAACAAAGTTCTTTACCCTCCTGCTTCTACCATCCACAGTTCTCTTACAATCTATGCAGTGCTGGTTGCATTCACTTGAAAGAGGTGATTTTGCACAAAGGTGATGTTCCACATGCACTCATTGCTAGGCAGTATTAACTTAAACAGCTAAGTCAATTCACAGTGCTAAAAAGGTGCCTGAACCTTTTCCTTCTAACTTTCATGATTCTCTTAAAAGAGAAACAGAGCTTCTTCCATCCATGTGAAAAGGGCTATTTTGCACCAAGATATATTCTTCATACTTTAAAACCTTTGAGACAGGCAGTATTCTTTTTAAAAGTTAACTCAATTCTCAGTTCTAAACAAAGTGCTGCTAACATTAATGGTTTCCTTACATGATAAATTGGGCATGTTCCATTTACTTGAAGTTACCTATATGGCACAAGGGTGATGTTCTTGACTCACAAAAAATCTCAGTAATAGGCAGTATTCCTTTCACCAGGTAACTCATTTCTCTTCGGAGAGAAGTTGGAATACATCCCTACCTCTAACACATTGCATCCAGCCATCAGATAAAAGTGTTTGTCCCTTTTGTTTGAAGTGCATGTTTTACAAAGAGTGAGTGATTCTCCACTGCAAAAGGCTTTTGTTTGGCAAGCGTTTCTTTCACATGGTAACTGAATGATCTCAGGGAAACAATGCTCTAGAACCTCCTGCTGCAAGCCTTGACATCTGCTTCCAAGACAGAGAGGGCATCTTCCATACCTTTCAAATGGTCTCTTTTGCACACAGCTTGTATGCCTCACACTTTAAAACCCTGAGAGATACGCAGTACTCTTTCTAAAAGCTAACTCAACTTCAACAGTGAAACAAAGTGCTAGACCCCTCTTACTTGTAAGCTTTTTAGTTCTCCTCTAAAACGTACAGTAATTCTTCCCTTCACTGAAAGCAGAGTTCCTTTCAAAAGTTAACTCAATTCCCTCTGCTTAACAAGGTGCGCAATTCTGTGACTGGTAACATTAATTGTTTCCTTGCAGGAGATACACGGCTCCTTCCATTCACTTGAATGGGGCTATGTTGCACACAGAATACGTTCTTCACACTTCAAAAGAATGAGAAGTACTCAGTATTTCTTAGGAAAGTTAACTCCGTTCTCACTGCTAATCAAACTGCTAGATTCTAACATTAATGATTTTCTTACATGATAAACGGGGCCTGATCCATTTACTTGAAGGCAACTATTTGGCACAAGGGTGATGTTCCTCACACCTAAAAAACCTTAGTGTGTGGCACGAATCCTTTCAACAGAGCACTCATTTCTCATAGGGAGACAAGGTGCAAGACACTCCTGCTGCCTTGCACACATTGCATCTTGCCGTCAGATAAGAGTGTGTGTCCATTTCGTCTGAAGCGTGTATATTCAAAGAGTGAGTGATTCTCCACTTTAAAACGCTTTCGTTTGGCAAGCATTCCTTTCACCTACTACCTCAATCTTCAAAGAGAAACAGTGTGCTAGAACCTCTTGCTGAAAACCTTGACATCTGCTTACAAGCATTGAGTGCCTCTTATATTCACTTGAAAGGGTCTCTTTCGCCCAAAGATTGTACTCCTCACACTCTGAAATCCTCAGAGGTATGCACTACTCCTTTTAAAAGCTAACTCCATTGAAATAGCTAAACAAAGTGTTAGACCCTCGTTTTTGTAACCTTTCTGGTTCTCCTACAAGACATACAGTAATTCTTCCCTTCCTTGAAAGGGGCAACCTTGCACCAAAATGATATTCCTCATACTACAAAACCCTGAGGTAAAGGTCCTATTCTTTTTAAAACTGCAATCTATTCCCACTGCTAAACAAGGTGCCAGACCCATTGCTTTTATCATTAATGGTCCCATTCTAAGAGACCCAGTGCTTCTTGAATTCACTTTAAGGTGGTTATTTTGCCCACAGTTGATATTCCTCACCCATGAAGATGCTGAGAGGCAGGCACTATTCCTTTCAACAAGTATCTCAGTTTTCCTAGGAAAACAAAATGCTTCAGCCTCCTGCTTCTACCATCCACAGTTCTCTTACAATCTGTGCAGTGCTTGTTGCATTCACTTGAAACAGGTGATTTTGCTCAATGGTGATGTTCCTCATGCACTCAGAGCTAGGCAGTAGTCCTTTAAACAGCTAAGTCAATTCACAATGCTAAGCAAGGGGCTAGACCCTCTTGCTTCCAACAGTAATGATTCTCTCGCAAGATCTGCAGTACTTCTTTGATTCACTTGAAAGGTTGATTTTGCAAGAAGCTGATGTTCCTCTCCCATGAAAACACTGAGAGGTAAGCAGTATTCCTTTAAAGAGCTAAATGAATTGACAAGGCTAAACAACTTGCTAGACCATCTTGCTTCTAACATTCACGATTCTCTTACAAGAGCTACAGTGCTTCTCCCATTCACTTGTAAGGGCGACTTGGAACAAAGGTGATGTTCCTGACCCTTGAAAACACTGAGAGGTAGACAGCATTCCTTTCAACAGCTAACTCAATTCAAAGTGCTAAACAAGGTGCATGTCCCTGTTGCTTCTAACACTTCTGATTCTCTTCCAAGAGCTTCAGTGCTTCTGCATTCACTTCAAAAGGCCACTTTTCCACAAGGTTTCTGTTCCTCAGGCATGCAAAGGCTGAGAGATAGGCCGTATTCCTTTAAGCAGCTAAGTCATTTCACAATGCTAAAGAAGGTGCTTGACTCTCTTGCTTTTAACATGAATGGTTCTCTTACAGGAGAAACAGTGCTTCTTCCATTCACTTGAAAAGGGCTATGTTGCCCAGAGGTAAAGGTCTTTACCCCTTCAAAGCCTGAGGGACAGGCAGTATTTCCTTTAAAAGTTAACTCAATTCTCACTGGTATACAACATGCTAGTCCCTCTTCCTTCCAGCAATCATGGTTTTATTAAAAAAGGAACAGTGCTTCTTCTTCCTCTTGCCTTTAACAAGTTTGTAAAAAGGTGATGTTTCACCCACTTGAAAACACTGAGGCTACCCAGTGTCTCGTTCAGTGAGTAACCCAATTCTCACTGAGAAACAAGGTGCTAGGCCCTCCTGATCCTACCATTGATAGTTTTCTTCCAAACATACAGTGCTTGTTCCACCATTGAATTGAACTCTTTGACACAAAGGTGATGTTCCTTACACTTTAAAACCCTGAGGGATAAGGAGTGTTCCTTCCAAAAGCTAACTCAATTCCCTCTGCTTAACAAGGTGCGAAAATCTGTGGCTGGTAATGTTAATAGTTTCCTTGCAGGAGATACACTGCTCCTTCCATTCACTCGAATGGGGCTATTTTGCACACAGAATATGTTCTTCACACTTTCAAAGAATGAGAAATAGGCAGTATTCCTTTGGAAAGTTAACTCGTTCTCACTGCTAAACAAACTGCTAGCTTCTAACATTAATGATTTCCTTACATGATAAACGGGGCGTGATCCATTCACTTGAAGGCATCTAGTTGACACAAGGGTGATGTTCCTTACACCTGACAAAACTCAGTGTTGGGCACTAATCCTGTCAACAGGGAACTCATTTCTCATAGGGAGACAAGGTGCAAGAAATTCCTGCTGCCTTGCATACATTGCATCCTGCCATCAGATAAGAGTGTGTGCCCATTTCGTCTGAAGCGGGTATATTCAAAGAGTGAGTGAATGTCCAGTTTTAAACGCTTTCGTTTGGCAAGCATTCCTTTCAGCTACTACCTCAATCCTCACAAGGAAACAGTGTGCTAGAACCTCCTGCTGCAATCCATGACATCTGCTTACAAGAGATAGAGTGTCTCTTCCATTCACTTGAAAGTGTCTCTTTTGCCCAAAGATTGTACTCCTCACACTCTGAAATCCTCAGAGGTATGCAGTACTCCTTTCAAAAGCTAACTCCATTGAAATAGCTAAACAAATTGTTAGACCCTCGTTTTTGTAACCTTTCTAGTTCTCCTACAAGACGTACAGTACTTCTTCCCTTCCTTCAAAGGGGCAACATTGCGCCAAAATGATATTCCTCACACTACAAAACCCTGAGGTAAAGGTGGTATTCCTTCTAAAACCGCCATCTCTTCCCACTGCTAAAGAAGGTGCTAGACCCTCTTGCTTCTATCATTAATGGTCCCATTACAAGAGACCCAGTGCTTCTTCGATTCACTTTAAGGTGGTTATTTTGCCCATAGTGGATATCCCTCACCCATGAAGACACTGAGAGGCAGGCAGTATTCCTTTCAACAAGTATCTCAATTCTCCTAGGAAAACAAAGTTCTTCACCCTCCTGCTTCTACCATCCACAGTTCTCTTACAATCTATGCAGTGCTGGTTGCATTCACTTGAAAGAGGTGATTTTGCACAAAGGTGATGTTCCACATGCACTCATTGCTAGGCAGTATTAACTTAAACAGCTAAGTCAATTCACAGTGCTAAAAAGGTGCCTGAACCTTTTCCTTCTAACTTTCATGATTCTCTTAAAAGAGAAACAGAGCTTCTTCCATCCATGTGAAAAGGGCTATTTTGCACCAAGATATATTCTTCATACTTTAAAACCTTTGAGACAGGCAGTATTCTTTTTAAAAGTTAACTCAATTCTCAGTTCTAAACAAAGTGCTGCTAACATTAATGGTTTCCTTACATGATAAATTGGGCATGTTCCATTTACTTGAAGTTACCTATATGGCACAAGGGTGATGTTCTTGACTCACAAAAAATCTCAGTAATAGGCAGTATTCCTTTCACCAGGTAACTCATTTCTCTTCGGAGAGAAGTTGGAATACATCCCTACCTCTAACACATTGCATCCAGCCATCAGATAAAAGTGTTTGTCCCTTTTGTTTGAAGTGCATGTTTTACAAAGAGTGAGTGATTCTCCACTGCAAAAGGCTTTTGTTTGGCAAGCGTTTCTTTCACATGGTAACTGAATGATCTCAGGGAAACAATGCTCTAGAACCTCCTGCTGCAAGCCTTGACATCTGCTTCCAAGACAGAGAGGGCATCTTCCATACCTTTCAAATGGTCTCTTTTGCACACAGCTTGTATGCCTCACACTTTAAAACCCTGAGAGATACGCAGTACTCTTTCTAAAAGCTAACTCAACTTCAACAGTGAAACAAAGTGCTAGACCCCTCTTACTTGTAAGCTTTTTAGTTCTCCTCTAAAACGTACAGTAATTCTTCCCTTCACTGAAAGCAGAGTTCCTTTCAAAAGTTAACTCAATTCCCTCTGCTTAACAAGGTGCGCAATTCTGTGACTGGTAACATTAATTGTTTCCTTGCAGGAGATACACGGCTCCTTCCATTCACTTGAATGGGGCTATGTTGCACACAGAATACGTTCTTCACACTTCAAAAGAATGAGAAGTACTCAGTATTTCTTAGGAAAGTTAACTCCGTTCTCACTGCTAATCAAACTGCTAGATTCTAACATTAATGATTTTCTTACATGATAAACGGGGCCTGATCCATTTACTTGAAGGCAACTATTTGGCACAAGGGTGATGTTCCTCACACCTAAAAAACCTTAGTGTGTGGCACGAATCCTTTCAACAGAGCACTCATTTCTCATAGGGAGACAAGGTGCAAGACACTCCTGCTGCCTTGCACACATTGCATCTTGCCGTCAGATAAGAGTGTGTGTCCATTTCGTCTGAAGCGTGTATATTCAAAGAGTGAGTGATTCTCCACTTTAAAACGCTTTCGTTTGGCAAGCATTCCTTTCACCTACTACCTCAATCTTCAAAGAGAAACAGTGTGCTAGAACCTCTTGCTGAAAACCTTGACATCTGCTTACAAGCATTGAGTGCCTCTTATATTCACTTGAAAGGGTCTCTTTCGCCCAAAGATTGTACTCCTCACACTCTGAAATCCTCAGAGGTATGCACTACTCCTTTTAAAAGCTAACTCCATTGAAATAGCTAAACAAAGTGTTAGACCCTCGTTTTTGTAACCTTTCTGGTTCTCCTACAAGACATACAGTAATTCTTCCCTTCCTTGAAAGGGGCAACCTTGCACCAAAATGATATTCCTCATACTACAAAACCCTGAGGTAAAGGTCCTATTCTTTTTAAAACTGCAATCTATTCCCACTGCTAAACAAGGTGCCAGACCCATTGCTTTTATCATTAATGGTCCCATTCTAAGAGACCCAGTGCTTCTTGAATTCACTTTAAGGTGGTTATTTTGCCCACAGTTGATATTCCTCACCCATGAAGATGCTGAGAGGCAGGCACTATTCCTTTCAACAAGTATCTCAGTTTTCCTAGGAAAACAAAATGCTTCAGCCTCCTGCTTCTACCATCCACAGTTCTCTTACAATCTGTGCAGTGCTTGTTGCATTCACTTGAAACAGGTGATTTTGCTCAATGGTGATGTTCCTCATGCACTCAGAGCTAGGCAGTAGTCCTTTAAACAGCTAAGTCAATTCACAATGCTAAGCAAGGGGCTAGACCCTCTTGCTTCCAACAGTAATGATTCTCTCGCAAGATCTGCAGTACTTCTTTGATTCACTTGAAAGGTTGATTTTGCAAGAAGCTGATGTTCCTCTCCCATGAAAACACTGAGAGGTAAGCAGTATTCCTTTAAAGAGCTAAATGAATTGACAAGGCTAAACAACTTGCTAGACCGTCTTGCTTCTAACATTCACGATTCTCTTACAAGAGCTACAGTGCTTCTCCCATTCACTTGTAAGGGCGACTTGGAACAAAGGTGATGTTCCTGACCCTTGAAAACACTGAGAGGTAGACAGCATTCCTTTCAACAGCTAACTCAATTCAAAGTGCTAAACAAGGTGCATGTCCCTGTTGCTTCTAACACTTCTGATTCTCTTCCAAGAGCTTCAGTGCTTCTGCATTCACTTCAAAAGGCCACTTTTCCACAAGGTTTCTGTTCCTCAGGCATGCAAAGGCTGAGAGATAGGCCGTATTCCTTTAAGCAGCTAAGTCATTTCACAATGCTAAAGAAGGTGCTTGACTCTCTTGCTTTTAACATGAATGGTTCTCTTACAGGAGAAACAGTGCTTCTTCCATTCACTTGAAAAGGGCTATGTTGCCCAGAGGTAAAGGTCTTTACCCCTTCAAAGCCTGAGGGACAGGCAGTATTTCCTTTAAAAGTTAACTCAATTCTCACTGGTATACAACATGCTAGTCCCTCTTCCTTCCAGCAATCATGGTTTTATTAAAAAAGGAACAGTGCTTCTTCTTCCTCTTGCCTTTAACAAGTTTGTAAAAAGGTGATGTTTCACCCACTTGAAAACACTGAGGCTACCCAGTGTCTCGTTCAGTGAGTAACCCAATTCTCACTGAGAAACAAGGTGCTAGGCCCTCCTGATCCTACCATTGATAGTTTTCTTCCAAACATACAGTGCTTGTTCCACCATTGAATTGAACTCTTTGACACAAAGGTGATGTTCCTTACACTTTAAAACCCTGAGGGATAAGGAGTGTTCCTTCCAAAAGCTAACTCAATTCCCTCTGCTTAACAAGGTGCGAAAATCTGTGGCTGGTAATGTTAATAGTTTCCTTGCAGGAGATACACTGCTCCTTCCATTCACTCGAATGGGGCTATTTTGCACACAGAATATGTTCTTCACACTTTCAAAGAATGAGAAATAGGCAGTATTCCTTTGGAAAGTTAACTCGTTCTCACTGCTAAACAAACTGCTAGCTTCTAACATTAATGATTTCCTTACATGATAAACGGGGCGTGATCCATTCACTTGAAGGCATCTAGTTGACACAAGGGTGATGTTCCTTACACCTGACAAAACTCAGTGTTGGGCACTAATCCTGTCAACAGGGAACTCATTTCTCATAGGGAGACAAGGTGCAAGAAATTCCTGCTGCCTTGCATACATTGCATCCTGCCATCAGATAAGAGTGTGTGCCCATTTCGTCTGAAGCGGGTATATTCAAAGAGTGAGTGAATGTCCAGTTTTAAACGCTTTCGTTTGGCAAGCATTCCTTTCAGCTACTACCTCAATCCTCACAAGGAAACAGTGTGCTAGAACCTCCTGCTGCAATCCATGACATCTGCTTACAAGAGATAGAGTGTCTCTTCCATTCACTTGAAAGTGTCTCTTTTGCCCAAAGATTGTACTCCTCACACTCTGAAATCCTCAGAGGTATGCAGTACTCCTTTCAAAAGCTAACTCCATTGAAATAGCTAAACAAATTGTTAGACCCTCGTTTTTGTAACCTTTCTAGTTCTCCTACAAGACGTACAGTACTTCTTCCCTTCCTTCAAAGGGGCAACCTTGCGCCAAAATGATATTCCTCACACTACAAAACCCTGAGGTAAAGGTGGTATTCCTTCTAAAACCGCCATCTCTTCCCACTGCTAAAGAAGGTGCTAGACCCTCTTGCTTCTATCATTAATGGTCCCATTACAAGAGACCCAGTGCTTCTTCGATTCACTTTAAGGTGGTTATTTTGCCCATAGTGGATATCCCTCACCCATGAAGACACTGAGAGGCAGGCAGTATTCCTTTCAACAAGTATCTCAATTCTCCTAGGAAAACAAAGTTCTTCACCCTCCTGCTTCTACCATCCACAGTTCTCTTACAATCTATGCAGTGCTGGTTGCATTCACTTGAAAGAGGTGATTTTGCACAAAGGTGATGTTCCACATGCACTCATTGCTAGGCAGTATTAACTTAAACAGCTAAGTCAATTCACAGTGCTAAAAAGGTGCCTGAACCTTTTCCTTCTAACTTTCATGATTCTCTTAAAAGAGAAACAGAGCTTCTTCCATCCATGTGAAAAGGGCTATTTTGCACCAAGATATATTCTTCATACTTTAAAACCTTTGAGACAGGCAGTATTCTTTTTAAAAGTTAACTCAATTCTCAGTTCTAAACAAAGTGCTGCTAACATTAATGGTTTCCTTACATGATAAATTGGGCATGTTCCATTTACTTGAAGTTACCTATATGGCACAAGGGTGATGTTCTTGACTCACAAAAAATCTCAGTAATAGGCAGTATTCCTTTCACCAGGTAACTCATTTCTCTTCGGAGAGAAGTTGGAATACATCCCTACCTCTAACACATTGCATCCAGCCATCAGATAAAAGTGTTTGTCCCTTTTGTTTGAAGTGCATGTTTTACAAAGAGTGAGTGATTCTCCACTGCAAAAGGCTTTTGTTTGGCAAGCGTTTCTTTCACATGGTAACTGAATGATCTCAGGGAAACAATGCTCTAGAACCTCCTGCTGCAAGCCTTGACATCTGCTTCCAAGACAGAGAGGGCATCTTCCATACCTTTCAAATGGTCTCTTTTGCACACAGCTTGTATGCCTCACACTTTAAAACCCTGAGAGATACGCAGTACTCTTTCTAAAAGCTAACTCAACTTCAACAGTGAAACAAAGTGCTAGACCCCTCTTACTTGTAAGCTTTTTAGTTCTCCTCTAAAACGTACAGTAATTCTTCCCTTCACTGAAAGCAGAGTTCCTTTCAAAAGTTAACTCAATTCCCTCTGCTTAACAAGGTGCGCAATTCTGTGACTGGTAACATTAATTGTTTCCTTGCAGGAGATACACGGCTCCTTCCATTCACTTGAATGGGGCTATGTTGCACACAGAATACGTTCTTCACACTTCAAAAGAATGAGAAGTACTCAGTATTTCTTAGGAAAGTTAACTCCGTTCTCACTGCTAATCAAACTGCTAGATTCTAACATTAATGATTTTCTTACATGATAAACGGGGCCTGATCCATTTACTTGAAGGCAACTATTTGGCACAAGGGTGATGTTCCTCACACCTAAAAAACCTTAGTGTGTGGCACGAATCCTTTCAACAGAGCACTCATTTCTCATAGGGAGACAAGGTGCAAGACACTCCTGCTGCCTTGCACACATTGCATCTTGCCGTCAGATAAGAGTGTGTGTCCATTTCGTCTGAAGCGTGTATATTCAAAGAGTGAGTGATTCTCCACTTTAAAACGCTTTCGTTTGGCAAGCATTCCTTTCACCTACTACCTCAATCTTCAAAGAGAAACAGTGTGCTAGAACCTCTTGCTGAAAACCTTGACATCTGCTTACAAGCATTGAGTGCCTCTTATATTCACTTGAAAGGGTCTCTTTCGCCCAAAGATTGTACTCCTCACACTCTGAAATCCTCAGAGGTATGCACTACTCCTTTTAAAAGCTAACTCCATTGAAATAGCTAAACAAAGTGTTAGACCCTCGTTTTTGTAACCTTTCTGGTTCTCCTACAAGACATACAGTAATTCTTCCCTTCCTTGAAAGGGGCAACCTTGCACCAAAATGATATTCCTCATACTACAAAACCCTGAGGTAAAGGTCCTATTCTTTTTAAAACTGCAATCTATTCCCACTGCTAAACAAGGTGCCAGACCCATTGCTTTTATCATTAATGGTCCCATTCTAAGAGACCCAGTGCTTCTTGAATTCACTTTAAGGTGGTTATTTTGCCCACAGTTGATATTCCTCACCCATGAAGATGCTGAGAGGCAGGCACTATTCCTTTCAACAAGTATCTCAGTTTTCCTAGGAAAACAAAATGCTTCAGCCTCCTGCTTCTACCATCCACAGTTCTCTTACAATCTGTGCAGTGCTTGTTGCATTCACTTGAAACAGGTGATTTTGCTCAAAGGTGATGTTCCTCATGCACTCAGAGCTAGGCAGTAGTCCTTTAAACAGCTAAGTCAATTCACAATGCTAAGCAAGGGGCTAGACCCTCTTGCTTCCAACAGTAATGATTCTCTCGCAAGATCTGCAGTACTTCTTTGATTCACTTGAAAGGTTGATTTTGAAAGAAGCTGATGTTCCTCTCCCATGAAAACACTGAGAGGTAAGCAGTATTCCTTTAAAGAGCTAAATGAATTGACAAGGCTAAACAACTTGCTAGACCGTCTTGCTTCTAACATTCACGATTCTCTTACAAGAGCTACAGTGCTTCTCCCATTCACTTGTAAGGGTGACTTGGAACAAAGGTGATGTTCCTGACCCTTGAAAACACTGAGAGGTAGACAGCATTCCTTTCAACAGCTAACTCAATTCAAAGTGCTAAACAAGGTGCATGTCCCTGTTGCTTCTAACACTTCTGATTCTCTTCCAAGAGCTTCAGTGCTTCTGCATTCACTTCAAAAGGCCACTTTTCCACAAGGTTTCTGTTCCTCAGGCATGCAAAGGCTGAGAGATAGGCCGTATTCCTTTAAGCAGCTAAGTCATTTCACAATGCTAAAGAAGGTGCTTGACTCTCTTGCTTTTAACATGAATGGTTCTCTTACAGGAGAAACAGTGCTTCTTCCATTCACTTGAAAAGGGCTATGTTGCCCAGAGGTAAAGGTCTTTACCCCTTCAAAGCCTGAGGGACAGGCAGTATTTCCTTTAAAAGTTAACTCAATTCTCACTGGTATACAACATGCTAGTCCCTCTTCCTTCCAGCAATCATGGTTTTATTAAAAAAGAAACAGTGCTTCTTCTTCCTCTTGCCTTTAACAAGTTTGTAAAAAGGTGATGTTTCACCCACTTGAAAACACTGAGGCTACCCAGTGTCTCGTTCAGTGAGTAACCCAATTCTCACTGAGAAACAAGGTGCTAGGCCCTCCTGATCCTACCATTGATAGTTTTCTTCCAAACATACAGTGCTTGTTCCACCATTGAATTGAACTCTTTGACACAAAGGTGATGTTCCTTACACTTTAAAACCCTGAGGGATAAGGAGTGTTCCTTCCAAAAGCTAACTCAATTCCCTCTGCTTAACAAGGTGCGAAAATCTGTGGCTGGTAATGTTAATAGTTTCCTTGCAGGAGATACACTGCTCCTTCCATTCACTCGAATGGGGCTATTTTGCACACAGAATATGTTCTTCACACTTTCAAAGAATGAGAAATAGGCAGTATTCCTTTGGAAAGTTAACTCGTTCTCACTGCTAAACAAACTGCTAGCTTCTAACATTAATGATTTCCTTACATGATAAACGGGGCGTGATCCATTCACTTGAAGGCATCTAGTTGACACAAGGGTGATGTTCCTTACACCTGACAAAACTCAGTGTTGGGCACTAATCCTGTCAACAGGGAACTCATTTCTCATAGGGAGACAAGGTGCAAGAAATTCCTGCTGCCTTGCATACATTGCATCCTGCCATCAGATAAGAGTGTGTGCCCATTTCGTCTGAAGCGGGTATATTCAAAGAGTGAGTGAATGTCCAGTTTTAAACGCTTTCGTTTGGCAAGCATTCCTTTCAGCTACTACCTCAATCCTCACAAGGAAACAGTGTGCTAGAACCTCCTGCTGCAATCCATGACATCTGCTTACAAGAGATAGAGTGTCTCTTCCATTCACTTGAAAGTGTCTCTTTTGCCCAAAGATTGTACTCCTCACACTCTGAAATCCTCAGAGGTATGCAGTACTCCTTTCAAAAGCTAACTCCATTGAAATAGCTAAACAAATTGTTAGACCCTCGTTTTTGTAACCTTTCTAGTTCTCCTACAAGACGTACAGTACTTCTTCCCTTCCTTCAAAGGGGCAACCTTGCGCCAAAATGATATTCCTCACACTACAAAACCCTGAGGTAAAGGTGGTATTCCTTCTAAAACCGCCATCTCTTCCCACTGCTAAAGAAGGTGCTAGACCCTCTTGCTTCTATCATTAATGGTCCCATTACAAGAGACCCAGTGCTTCTTCGATTCACTTTAAGGTGGTTATTTTGCCCATAGTGGATATCCCTCACCCATGAAGACACTGAGAGGCAGGCAGTATTCCTTTCAACAAGTATCTCAATTCTCCTAGGAAAACAAAGTTCTTCACCCTCCTGCTTCTACCATCCACAGTTCTCTTACAATCTATGCAGTGCTGGTTGCATTCACTTGAAAGAGGTGATTTTGCACAAAGGTGATGTTCCACATGCACTCATTGCTAGGCAGTATTAACTTAAACAGCTAAGTCAATTCACAATGCTAAAAAGGTGCCTGAACCTTTTCCTTCTAACTTTCATGATTCTCTTAAAAGAGAAACAGAGCTTCTTCCATCCATGTGAAAAGGGCTATTTTGCACCAAGATATATTCTTCATACTTTAAAACCTTTGAGACAGGCAGTATTCTTTTTAAAAGTTAACTCAATTCTCAGTTCTAAACAAAGTGCTGCTAACATTAATGGTTTCCTTACATGATAAATTGGGCATGTTCCATTTACTTGAAGTTACCTATATGGCACAAGGGTGATGTTCTTGACTCACAAAAAATCTCAGTAATAGGCAGTATTCCTTTCACCAGGTAACTCATTTCTCTTCGGAGAGAAGTTGGAATACATCCCTACCTCTAACACATTGCATCCAGCCATCAGATAAAAGTGTTTGTCCCTTTTGTTTGAAGTGCATGTTTTACAAAGAGTGAGTGATTCTCCACTGCAAAAGGCTTTTGTTTGGCAAGCGTTTCTTTCACATGGTAACTGAATGATCTCAGGGAAACAATGCTCTAGAACCTCCTGCTGCAAGCCTTGACATCTGCTTCCAAGACAGAGAGGGCATCTTCCATACCTTTCAAATGGTCTCTTTTGCACACAGCTTGTATGCCTCACACTTTAAAACCCTGAGAGATACGCAGTACTCTTTCTAAAAGCTAACTCAACTTCAACAGTGAAACAAAGTGCTAGACCCCTCTTACTTGTAAGCTTTTTAGTTCTCCTCTAAAACGTACAGTAATTCTTCCCTTCACTGAAAGCAGAGTTCCTTTCAAAAGTTAACTCAATTCCCTCTGCTTAACAAGGTGCGCAATTCTGTGACTGGTAACATTAATTGTTTCCTTGCAGGAGATACACGGCTCCTTCCATTCACTTGAATGGGGCTATGTTGCACACAGAATACGTTCTTCACACTTCAAAAGAATGAGAAGTACTCAGTATTTCTTAGGAAAGTTAACTCCGTTCTCACTGCTAATCAAACTGCTAGATTCTAACATTAATGATTTTCTTACATGATAAACGGGGCCTGATCCATTTACTTGAAGGCAACTATTTGGCACAAGGGTGATGTTCCTCACACCTAAAAAACCTTAGTGTGTGGCACGAATCCTTTCAACAGAGCACTCATTTCTCATAGGGAGACAAGGTGCAAGACACTCCTGCTGCCTTGCACACATTGCATCTTGCCGTCAGATAAGAGTGTGTGTCCATTTCGTCTGAAGCGTGTATATTCAAAGAGTGAGTGATTCTCCACTTTAAAACGCTTTCGTTTGGCAAGCATTCCTTTCACCTACTACCTCAATCTTCAAAGAGAAACAGTGTGCTAGAACCTCTTGCTGAAAACCTTGACATCTGCTTACAAGCATTGAGTGCCTCTTATATTCACTTGAAAGGGTCTCTTTCGCCCAAAGATTGTACTCCTCACACTCTGAAATCCTCAGAGGTATGCACTACTCCTTTTAAAAGCTAACTCCATTGAAATAGCTAAACAAAGTGTTAGACCCTCGTTTTTGTAACCTTTCTGGTTCTCCTACAAGACATACAGTAATTCTTCCCTTCCTTGAAAGGGGCAACCTTGCACCAAAATGATATTCCTCATACTACAAAACCCTGAGGTAAAGGTCCTATTCTTTTTAAAACTGCAATCTATTCCCACTGCTAAACAAGGTGCCAGACCCATTGCTTTTATCATTAATGGTCCCATTCTAAGAGACCCAGTGCTTCTTGAATTCACTTTAAGGTGGTTATTTTGCCCACAGTTGATATTCCTCACCCATGAAGATGCTGAGAGGCAGGCACTATTCCTTTCAACAAGTATCTCAGTTTTCCTAGGAAAACAAAATGCTTCAGCCTCCTGCTTCTACCATCCACAGTTCTCTTACAATCTGTGCAGTGCTTGTTGCATTCACTTGAAACAGGTGATTTTGCTCAAAGGTGATGTTCCTCATGCACTCAGAGCTAGGCAGTAGTCCTTTAAACAGCTAAGTCAATTCACAATGCTAAGCAAGGGGCTAGACCCTCTTGCTTCCAACAGTAATGATTCTCTCGCAAGATCTGCAGTACTTCTTTGATTCACTTGAAAGGTTGATTTTGAAAGAAGCTGATGTTCCTCTCCCATGAAAACACTGAGAGGTAAGCAGTATTCCTTTAAAGAGCTAAATGAATTGACAAGGCTAAACAACTTGCTAGACCGTCTTGCTTCTAACATTCACGATTCTCTTACAAGAGCTACAGTGCTTCTCCCATTCACTTGTAAGGGTGACTTGGAACAAAGGTGATGTTCCTGACCCTTGAAAACACTGAGAGGTAGACAGCATTCCTTTCAACAGCTAACTCAATTCAAAGTGCTAAACAAGGTGCATGTCCCTGTTGCTTCTAACACTTCTGATTCTCTTCCAAGAGCTTCAGTGCTTCTGCATTCACTTCAAAAGGCCACTTTTCCACAAGGTTTCTGTTCCTCAGGCATGCAAAGGCTGAGAGATAGGCCGTATTCCTTTAAGCAGCTAAGTCATTTCACAATGCTAAAGAAGGTGCTTGACTCTCTTGCTTTTAACATGAATGGTTCTCTTACAGGAGAAACAGTGCTTCTTCCATTCACTTGAAAAGGGCTATGTTGCCCAGAGGTAAAGGTCTTTACCCCTTCAAAGCCTGAGGGACAGGCAGTATTTCCTTTAAAAGTTAACTCAATTCTCACTGGTATACAACATGCTAGTCCCTCTTCCTTCCAGCAATCATGGTTTTATTAAAAAAGAAACAGTGCTTCTTCTTCCTCTTGCCTTTAACAAGTTTGTAAAAAGGTGATGTTTCACCCACTTGAAAACACTGAGGCTACCCAGTGTCTCGTTCAGTGAGTAACCCAATTCTCACTGAGAAACAAGGTGCTAGGCCCTCCTGATCCTACCATTGATAGTTTTCTTCCAAACATACAGTGCTTGTTCCACCATTGAATTGAACTCTTTGACACAAAGGTGATGTTCCTTACACTTTAAAACCCTGAGGGATAAGGAGTGTTCCTTCCAAAAGCTAACTCAATTCCCTCTGCTTAACAAGGTGCGAAAATCTGTGGCTGGTAATGTTAATAGTTTCCTTGCAGGAGATACACTGCTCCTTCCATTCACTCGAATGGGGCTATTTTGCACACAGAATATGTTCTTCACACTTTCAAAGAATGAGAAATAGGCAGTATTCCTTTGGAAAGTTAACTCGTTCTCACTGCTAAACAAACTGCTAGCTTCTAACATTAATGATTTCCTTACATGATAAACGGGGCGTGATCCATTCACTTGAAGGCATGTAGTTGACACAAGGGTGATGTTCCTTACACCTGACAAAACTCAGTGTTGGGCACTAATCCTGTCAACAGGGAACTCATTTCTCATAGGGAGACAAGGTGCAAGAAATTCCTGCTGCCTTGCATACATTGCATCCTGCCATCAGATAAGAGTGTGTGCCCATTTCGTCTGAAGCGGGTATATTCAAAGAGTGAGTGAATGTCCAGTTTTAAACGCTTTCGTTTGGCAAGCATTCCTTTCAGCTACTACCTCAATCCTCACAAGGAAACAGTGTGCTAGAACCTCCTGCTGCAATCCATGACATCTGCTTACAAGAGATAGAGTGTCTCTTCCATTCACTTGAAAGTGTCTCTTTTGCCCAAAGATTGTACTCCTCACACTCTGAAATCCTCAGAGGTATGCAGTACTCCTTTCAAAAGCTAACTCCATTGAAATAGCTAAACAAATTGTTAGACCCTCGTTTTTGTAACCTTTCTAGTTCTCCTACAAGACGTACAGTACTTCTTCCCTTCCTTCAAAGGGGCAACCTTGCGCCAAAATGATATTCCTCACACTACAAAACCCTGAGGTAAAGGTGGTATTCCTTCTAAAACCGCCATCTCTTCCCACTGCTAAAGAAGGTGCTAGACCCTCTTGCTTCTATCATTAATGGTCCCATTACAAGAGACCCAGTGCTTCTTCGATTCACTTTAAGGTGGTTATTTTGCCCATAGTGGATATCCCTCACCCATGAAGACACTGAGAGGCAGGCAGTATTCCTTTCAACAAGTATCTCAATTCTCCTAGGAAAACAAAGTTCTTCACCCTCCTGCTTCTACCATCCACAGTTCTCTTACAATCTATGCAGTGCTGGTTGCATTCACTTGAAAGAGGTGATTTTGCACAAAGGTGATGTTCCACATGCACTCATTGCTAGGCAGTATTAACTTAAACAGCTAAGTCAATTCACAATGCTAAAAAGGTGCCTGAACCTTTTCCTTCTAACTTTCATGATTCTCTTAAAAGAGAAACAGAGCTTCTTCCATCCATGTGAAAAGGGCTATTTTGCACCAAGATATATTCTTCATACTTTAAAACCTTTGAGACAGGCAGTATTCTTTTTAAACGTTAACTCAATTCTCAGTTCTCAACAAAGTGCTGCTAACATTAATGGTTTCCTTACAAGATAAATTGGGCATGTTCCATTTACTTGAAGTTACCTATATGGCACAAGGGTGATGTTCTTGACTCACAAAAAATCTCAGTAATAGGCAGTATTCCTTTCACCAGGTAACTCATTTCTCTTCGGAGAGAAGTTGGAATACATCCCTACCTCTAACACATTGCATCCAGCCATCAGATAAAAGTGTTTGTCCCTTTTGTTTGAAGTGCATGTTTTACAAAGAGTGAGTGATTCTCCACTGCAAAAGGCTTTTGTTTGGCAAGCGTTTCTTTCACATGGTAACTGAATGATCTCAGGGAAACAATGCTCTAGAACCTCCTGCTGCAAGCCTTGACATCTGCTTCCAAGACAGAGAGGGCATCTTCCATACCTTTCAAATGGTCTCTTTTGCACACAGCTTGTATGCCTCACACTTTAAAACCCTGAGAGATACGCAGTACTCTTTCTAAAAGCTAACTCAACTTCAACAGTGAAACAAAGTGCTAGACCCCTCTTACTTGTAAGCTTTTTAGTTCTCCTCTAAAACGTACAGTAATTCTTCCCTTCACTGAAAGCAGAGTTCCTTTCAAAAGTTAACTCAATTCCCTCTGCTTAACAAGGTGCGCAATTCTGTGACTGGTAACATTAATTGTTTCCTTGCAGGAGATACACGGCTCCTTCCATTCACTTGAATGGGGCTATGTTGCACACAGAATACGTTCTTCACACTTCAAAAGAATGAGAAGTACTCAGTATTTCTTAGGAAAGTTAACTCCGTTCTCACTGCTAATCAAACTGCTAGATTCTAACATTAATGATTTTCTTACATGATAAACGGGGCCTGATCCATTTACTTGAAGGCAACTATTTGGCACAAGGGTGATGTTCCTCACACCTAAAAAACCTTAGTGTGTGGCACGAATCCTTTCAACAGAGCACTCATTTCTCATAGGGAGACAAGGTGCAAGACACTCCTGCTGCCTTGCACACATTGCATCTTGCCGTCAGATAAGAGTGTGTGTCCATTTCGTCTGAAGCGTGTATATTCAAAGAGTGAGTGATTCTCCACTTTAAAACGCTTTCGTTTGGCAAGCATTCCTTTCACCTACTACCTCAATCTTCAAAGAGAAACAGTGTGCTAGAACCTCTTGCTGAAAACCTTGACATCTGCTTACAAGCATTGAGTGCCTCTTATATTCACTTGAAAGGGTCTCTTTCGCCCAAAGATTGTACACCTCACACTCTGAAATCCTCAGAGGTATGCACTACTCCTTTTAAAAGCTAACTCCATTGAAATAGCTAAACAAAGTGTTAGACCCTCGTTTTTGTAACCTTTCTGGTTCTCCTACAAGACATACAGTAATTCTTCCCTTCCTTGAAAGGGGCAACCTTGCACCAAAATGATATTCCTCATACTACAAAACCCTGAGGTAAAGGTCCTATTCTTTTTAAAACTGCAATCTATTCCCACTGCTAAACAAGGTGCCAGACCCATTGCTTTTATCATTAATGGTCCCATTCTAAGAGACCCAGTGCTTCTTGAATTCACTTTAAGGTGGTTATTTTGCCCACAGTTGATATTCCTCACCCATGAAGATGCTGAGAGGCAGGCACTATTCCTTTCAACAAGTATCTCAGTTTTCCTAGGAAAACAAAATGCTTCAGCCTCCTGCTTCTACCATCCACAGTTCTCTTACAATCTGTGCAGTGCTTGTTGCATTCACTTGAAACAGGTGATTTTGCTCAAAGGTGATGTTCCTCATGCACTCAGAGCTAGGCAGTAGTCCTTTAAACAGCTAAGTCAATTCACAATGCTAAGCAAGGGGCTAGACCCTCTTGCTTCCAACAGTAATGATTCTCTCGCAAGATCTGCAGTACTTCTTTGATTCACTTGAAAGGTTGATTTTGAAAGAAGCTGATGTTCCTCTCCCATGAAAACACTGAGAGGTAAGCAGTATTCCTTTAAAGAGCTAAATGAATTGACAAGGCTAAACAACTTGCTAGACCGTCTTGCTTCTAACATTCACGATTCTCTTACAAGAGCTACAGTGCTTCTCCCATTCACTTGTAAGGGTGACTTGGAACAAAGGTGATGTTCCTGACCCTTGAAAACACTGAGAGGTAGACAGCATTCCTTTCAACAGCTAACTCAATTCAAAGTGCTAAACAAGGTGCATGTCCCTGTTGCTTCTAACACTTCTGATTCTCTTCCAAGAGCTTCAGTGCTTCTGCATTCACTTCAAAAGGCCACTTTTCCACAAGGTTTCTGTTCCTCAGGCATGCAAAGGCTGAGAGATAGGCCGTATTCCTTTAAGCAGCTAAGTCATTTCACAATGCTAAAGAAGGTGCTTGACTCTCTTGCTTTTAACATGAATGGTTCTCTTACAGGAGAAACAGTGCTTCTTCCATTCACTTGAAAAGGGCTATGTTGCCCAGAGGTAAAGGTCTTTACCCCTTCAAAGCCTGAGGGACAGGCAGTATTTCCTTTAAAAGTTAACTCAATTCTCACTGGTATACAACATGCTAGTCCCTCTTCCTTCCAGCAATCATGGTTTTATTAAAAAAGAAACAGTGCTTCTTCTTCCTCTTGCCTTTAACAAGTTTGTAAAAAGGTGATGTTTCACCCACTTGAAAACACTGAGGCTACCCAGTGTCTCGTTCAGTGAGTAACCCAATTCTCACTGAGAAACAAGGTGCTAGGCCCTCCTGATCCTACCATTGATAGTTTTCTTCCAAACATACAGTGCTTGTTCCACCATTGAATTGAACTCTTTGACACAAAGGTGATGTTCCTTACACTTTAAAACCCTGAGGGATAAGGAGTGTTCCTTCCAAAAGCTAACTCAATTCCCTCTGCTTAACAAGGTGCGAAAATCTGTGGCTGGTAATGTTAATAGTTTCCTTGCAGGAGATACACTGCTCCTTCCATTCACTCGAATGGGGCTATTTTGCACACAGAATATGTTCTTCACACTTTCAAAGAATGAGAAATAGGCAGTATTCCTTTGGAAAGTTAACTCGTTCTCACTGCTAAACAAACTGCTAGCTTCTAACATTAATGATTTCCTTACATGATAAACGGGGCGTGATCCATTCACTTGAAGGCATCTAGTTGACACAAGGGTGATGTTCCTTACACCTGACAAAACTCAGTGTTGGGCACTAATCCTGTCAACAGGGAACTCATTTCTCATAGGGAGACAAGGTGCAAGAAATTCCTGCTGCCTTGCATACATTGCATCCTGCCATCAGATAAGAGTGTGTGCCCATTTCGTCTGAAGCGGGTATATTCAAAGAGTGAGTGAATGTCCAGTTTTAAACGCTTTCGTTTGGCAAGCATTCCTTTCAGCTACTACCTCAATCCTCACAAGGAAACAGTGTGCTAGAACCTCCTGCTGCAATCCATGACATCTGCTTACAAGAGATAGAGTGTCTCTTCCATTCACTTGAAAGTGTCTCTTTTGCCCAAAGATTGTACTCCTCACACTCTGAAATCCTCAGAGGTATGCAGTACTCCTTTCAAAAGCTAACTCCATTGAAATAGCTAAACAAATTGTTAGACCCTCGTTTTTGTAACCTTTCTAGTTCTCCTACAAGACGTACAGTACTTCTTCCCTTCCTTCAAAGGGGCAACCTTGCGCCAAAATGATATTCCTCACACTACAAAACCCTGAGGTAAAGGTGGTATTCCTTCTAAAACCGCCATCTCTTCCCACTGCTAAAGAAGGTGCTAGACCCTCTTGCTTCTATCATTAATGGTCCCATTACAAGAGACCCAGTGCTTCTTCGATTCACTTTAAGGTGGTTATTTTGCCCATAGTGGATATCCCTCACCCATGAAGACACTGAGAGGCAGGCAGTATTCCTTTCAACAAGTATCTCAATTCTCCTAGGAAAACAAAGTTCTTCACCCTCCTGCTTCTACCATCCACAGTTCTCTTACAATCTATGCAGTGCTGGTTGCATTCACTTGAAAGAGGTGATTTTGCACAAAGGTGATGTTCCACATGCACTCATTGCTAGGCAGTATTAACTTAAACAGCTAAGTCAATTCACAATGCTAAAAAGGTGCCTGAACCTTTTCCTTCTAACTTTCATGATTCTCTTAAAAGAGAAACAGAGCTTCTTCCATCCATGTGAAAAGGGCTATTTTGCACCAAGATATATTCTTCATACTTTAAAACCTTTGAGACAGGCAGTATTCTTTTTAAACGTTAACTCAATTCTCAGTTCTAAACAAAGTGCTGCTAACATTAATGGTTTCCTTACAAGATAAATTGGGCATGTTCCATTTACTTGAAGTTACCTATATGGCACAAGGGTGATGTTCTTGACTCACAAAAAATCTCAGTAATAGGCAGTATTCCTTTCACCAGGTAACTCATTTCTCTTCGGAGAGAAGTTGGAATACATCCCTACCTCTAACACATTGCATCCAGCCATCAGATAAAAGTGTTTGTCCCTTTTGTTTGAAGTGCATGTTTTACAAAGAGTGAGTGATTCTCCACTGCAAAAGGCTTTTGTTTGGCAAGCGTTTCTTTCACATGGTAACTGAATGATCTCAGGGAAACAATGCTCTAGAACCTCCTGCTGCAAGCCTTGACATCTGCTTCCAAGACAGAGAGGGCATCTTCCATACCTTTCAAATGGTCTCTTTTGCACACAGCTTGTATGCCTCACACTTTAAAACCCTGAGAGATACGCAGTACTCTTTCTAAAAGCTAACTCAACTTCAACAGTGAAACAAAGTGCTAGACCCCTCTTACTTGTAAGCTTTTTAGTTCTCCTCTAAAACGTACAGTAATTCTTCCCTTCACTGAAAGCAGAGTTCCTTTCAAAAGTTAACTCAATTCCCTCTGCTTAACAAGGTGCGCAATTCTGTGACTGGTAACATTAATTGTTTCCTTGCAGGAGATACACGGCTCCTTCCATTCACTTGAATGGGGCTATGTTGCACACAGAATACGTTCTTCACACTTCAAAAGAATGAGAAGTACTCAGTATTTCTTAGGAAAGTTAACTCCGTTCTCACTGCTAATCAAACTGCTAGATTCTAACATTAATGATTTTCTTACATGATAAACGGGGCCTGATCCATTTACTTGAAGGCAACTATTTGGCACAAGGGTGATGTTCCTCACACCTAAAAAACCTTAGTGTGTGGCACGAATCCTTTCAACAGAGCACTCATTTCTCATAGGGAGACAAGGTGCAAGACACTCCTGCTGCCTTGCACACATTGCATCTTGCCGTCAGATAAGAGTGTGTGTCCATTTCGTCTGAAGCGTGTATATTCAAAGAGTGAGTGATTCTCCACTTTAAAACGCTTTCGTTTGGCAAGCATTCCTTTCACCTACTACCTCAATCTTCAAAGAGAAACAGTGTGCTAGAACCTCTTGCTGAAAACCTTGACATCTGCTTACAAGCATTGAGTGCCTCTTATATTCACTTGAAAGGGTCTCTTTCGCCCAAAGATTGTACTCCTCACACTCTGAAATCCTCAGAGGTATGCACTACTCCTTTTAAAAGCTAACTCCATTGAAATAGCTAAACAAAGTGTTAGACCCTCGTTTTTGTAACCTTTCTGGTTCTCCTACAAGACATACAGTAATTCTTCCCTTCCTTGAAAGGGGCAACCTTGCACCAAAATGATATTCCTCATACTACAAAACCCTGAGGTAAAGGTCCTATTCTTTTTAAAACTACAATCTATTCCCACTGCTAAACAAGGTGCCAGACCCATTGCTTTTATCATTAATGGTCCCATTCTAAGAGACCCAGTGCTTCTTGAATTCACTTTAAGGTGGTTATTTTGCCCACAGTTGATATTCCTCACCCATGAAGATGCTGAGAGGCAGGCACTATTCCTTTCAACAAGTATCTCAGTTTTCCTAGGAAAACAAAATGCTTCAGCCTCCTGCTTCTACCATCCACAGTTCTCTTACAATCTGTGCAGTGCTTGTTGCATTCACTTGAAACAGGTGATTTTGCTCAAAGGTGATGTTCCTCATGCACTCAGAGCTAGGCAGTAGTCCTTTAAACAGCTAAGTCAATTCACAATGCTAAGCAAGGGGCTAGACCCTCTTGCTTCCAACAGTAATGATTCTCTCGCAAGATCTGCAGTACTTCTTTGATTCACTTGAAAGGTTGATTTTGAAAGAAGCTGATGTTCCTCTCCCATGAAAACACTAAGAGGTAAGCAGTATTCCTTTAAAGAGCTAAATGAATTGACAAGGCTAAACAACTTGCTAGACCGTCTTGCTTCTAACATTCACGATTCTCTTACAAGAGCTACAGTGCTTCTCCCATTCACTTGTAAGGGCGACTTGGAACAAAGGTGATGTTCCTGACCCTTGAAAACACTGAGAGGTAGACAGCATTCCTTTCAACAGCTAACTCAATTCAAAGTGCTAAACAAGGTGCATGTCCCTGTTGCTTCTAACACTTCTGATTCTCTTCCAAGAGCTTCAGTGCTTCTGCATTCACTTCAAAAGGCCACTTTTCCACAAGGTTTCTGTTCCTCAGGCATGCAAAGGCTGAGAGATAGGCCGTATTCCTTTAAGCAGCTAAGTCATTTCACAATGCTAAAGAAGGTGCTTGACTCTCTTGCTTTTAACATGAATGGTTCTCTTACAGGAGAAACAGTGCTTCTTCCATTCACTTGAAAAGGGCTATGTTGCCCAGAGGTAAAGGTCTTTACCCCTTCAAAGCCTGAGGGACAGGCAGTATTTCCTTTAAAAGTTAACTCAATTCTCACTGGTATACAACATGCTAGTCCCTCTTCCTTCCAGCAATCATGGTTTTATTAAAAAAGAAACAGTGCTTCTTCTTCCTCTTGCCTTTAACAAGTTTGTGAAAAGGTGATGTTTCACCCACTTGAAAACACTGAGGCTACCCAGTGTCTCGTTCAGTGAGTAACCCAATTCTCACTGAGAAACAAGGTGCTAGGCCCTCCTGATCCTACCATTGATAGTTTTCTTCCAAACATACAGTGCTTGTTCCACCATTGAATTGAACTCTTTGACACAAAGGTGATGTTCCTTACACTTTAAAACCCTGAGGGATAAGGAGTGTTCCTTCCAAAAGCTAACTCAATTCCCTCTGCTTAACAAGGTGCGAAAATCTGTGGCTGGTAATGTTAATAGTTTCCTTGCAGGAGATACACTCCTCCTTCCATTCACTCGAATGGGGCTATTTTGCACACAGAATATGTTCTTCACACTTTCAAAGAATGAGAAATAGGCAGTATTCCTTTGGAAAGTTAACTCGTTCTCACTGCTAAACAAACTGCTAGCTTCTAACATTAATGATTTCCTTACATGATAAACGGGGCGTGATCCATTCACTTGAAGGCATCTAGTTGACACAAGGGTGATGTTCCTTACACCTGACAAAACTCAGTGTTGGGCACTAATCCTGTCAACAGGGAACTCATTTCTCATAGGGAGACAAGGTGCAAGAAATTCCTGCTGCCTTGCATACATTGCATCCTGCCATCAGATAAGAGTGTGTGCCCATTTCGTCTGAAGCGGGTATATTCAAAGAGTGAGTGAATGTCCAGTTTTAAACGCTTTCGTTTGGCAAGCATTCCTTTCAGCTACTACCTCAATCCTCACAAGGAAACAGTGTGCTAGAACCTCCTGCTGCAATCCATGACATCTGCTTACAAGAGATAGAGTGTCTCTTCCATTCACTTGAAAGTGTCTCTTTTGCCCAAAGATTGTACTCCTCACACTCTGAAATCCTCAGAGGTATGCAGTACTCCTTTCAAAAGCTAACTCCATTGAAATAGCTAAACAAATTGTTAGACCCTCGTTTTTGTAACCTTTCTAGTTCTCCTACAAGACGTACAGTACTTCTTCCCTTCCTTCAAAGGGGCAACCTTGCGCCAAAATGATATTCCTCACACTACAAAACCCTGAGGTAAAGGTGGTATTCCTTCTAAAACCGCCATCTCTTCCCACTGCTAAAGAAGGTGCTAGACCCTCTTGCTTCTATCATTAATGGTCCCATTACAAGAGACCCAGTGCTTCTTCGATTCACTTTAAGGTGGTTATTTTGCCCATAGTGGATATCCCTCACCCATGAAGACACTGAGAGGCAGGCAGTATTCCTTTCAACAGGTATCTCAATTCTCCTAGGAAAACAAAGTTCTTCACCCTCCTGCTTCTACCATCCACAGTTCTCTTACAATCTATGCAGTGCTGGTTGCATTCACTTGAAAGAGGTGATTTTGCACAAAGGTGATGTTCCACATGCACTCATTGCTAGGCAGTATTAACTTAAACAGCTAAGTCAATTCACAGTGCTAAAAAGGTGCCTGAACCTTTTCCTTCTAACTTTCATGATTCTCTTAAAAGAGAAACAGAGCTTCTTCCATCCATGTGAAAAGGGCTATTTTGCACCAAGATATATTCTTCATACTTTAAAACCTTTGAGACAGGCAGTATTCTTTTTAAAGTTAACTCAATTCTCAGTTCTAAACAAAGTGCTGCTAACATTAATGGTTTCCTTACATGATAAATTGGGCATGTTACATTTACTTGAAGTTACCTATATGGCACAAGGATGATGTTCTTGACTCACAAAAAATCTCAGTAATAGGCAGTATTCCTTTCACCAGGTAACTCATTTCTCTTCGGAGAGAAGTTGGAATACATCCCTAGCTCTAACACATTGCATCCAGCCATCAGATAAAAGTGTTTGTCCCTTTTGTTTGAAGTGCATGTTTTTCAAAGAGTGAGTGATTCTCCACTGCAAAAGGCTTTTGTTTGGCAAGCGTTTCTTTCACATGGTAACTGAATGATCTCAGGGAAACAATGCTCTAGAACCTCCTGCTGCAAGCCTTGACATCTGCTTCCAAGACAGAGAGGGCATCTTCCATACCTTTCAAATGGTCTCTTTTGCACACAGCTTGTATGCCTCACACTTTAAAACCCTGAGAGATACGCAGTACTCTTTCTAAAAGCTAACTCAACTTCAACAGTGAAACAAAGTGCTTGACCCCTCTTACTTGTAAGCTTTTTAGTTCTCCTCTAAAACGTACAGTAATTCTTCCCTTCACTGAAAACAGAGTTCCTTTCAAAAGTTAACTCAATTCCCTCTGCTTAACAAGGTGCGCAATTCTGTGACTGGTAACATTAATTGTTTCCTTGCAGGAGATACACGGCTCCTTCCGTTCACTTGAATGGGGCTATGTTGCACACAGAATACGTTCTTCACACTTCAAAAGAATGAGAAGTACTCAGTATTTCTTAGGAAAGTTAACTCCGTTCTCACTGCTAAACAAACTGCTAGATTCTAACATTAATGATTTTCTTACATGATAAACGGGGCCTGATCCATTTACTTGAAGGCAACTATTTGGCACAAGGGTGATGTTCCTCACACCTAAAAAACCTTAGTGTGTGGCACGAATCCTTTCAACAGAGCACTCATTTCTCATAGGGAGACAAGGTGCAAGACACTCCTGCTGCCTTGCACACATTGCATCTTGCCGTCAGAAAAGAGTGTGTGTCCATTTCGTCTGAAGCGTGTATATTCAAAGAGTGAGTGATTCTCCACTTTAAAACGCTTTCGTTTGGCAAGCATTCCTTTCACCTACTACCTCAATCTTCAAAGAGAAACAGTGTGCTAGAACCTCTTGCTGAAAACCTTGACATCTGCTTACAAGCATTGAGTGCCTCTTATATTCACTTGAAAGGGTCTCTTTCGCCCAAAGATTGTACTCCTCACACTCTGAAATCCTCAGAGGTATGCACTACTCCTTTTAAAAGCTAACTCCATTGAAATAGCTAAACAAAGTGTTAGACCCTCGTTTTTGTAACCTTTCTGGTTCTCCTACAAGACATACAGTAATTCTTCCCTTCCTTGAAAGGGGCAACCTTGCACCAAAATGATATTCCTCATACTACAAAACCCTGAGGTAAAGGTCCTATTCTTTTTAAAACTGCAATCTATTCCCACTGCTAAACAAGGTGCCAGACCCATTGCTTTTATCATTAATGGTCCCATTCTAAGAGACCCAGTGCTTCTTGAATTCACTTTAAGGTGGTTATTTTGCCCACAGTTGATATTCCTCACCCATGAAGATGCTGAGAGGCAGGCACTATTCCTTTCAACAAGTATCTCAATTTTCCTAGGAAAACAAAATGCTTCAGCCTCCTGCTTCTACCATCCACAGTTCTCTTACAATCTGTGCAGTGCTTGTTGCATTCACTTGAAACAGGTGATTTTGCTCAAAGGTGATGTTCCTCATGCACTCAGAGCTAGGCAGTAGTCCTTTAAACAGCTAAGTCAATTCACAATGCTAAGCAAGGGGCTAGACCCTCGTGCTTCCAACAGTAATGATTCTCTCGCAAGATCTGCAGTACTTCTTTGATTCACTTGAAAGGTTGATTTTGAAAGAAGCTGATGTTCCTCTCCCATGAAAACACTGAGAGGTAAGCAGTATTCCTTTAAAGAGCTAAATGAATTGACAAGGCTAAACAACTTGCTAGACCTTCTTGCTTCTAACATTCACGATTCTCTTACAAGAGCTACACTGCTTCTCCCATTCACTTGTAAGGGTGACATGGAACAAAGGTGATGTTCCTGACCCTTGAAAACACTGAGAGGTAGACAGTATTCCTTTCAACAGCTAACTCAATTCAAAGTGCTAAACAAGGTGCATGTCCCTGTTGCTTCTAACACTTCTGATTCTCTTCCAAGAGCTTCAGTGCTTCTGCATTCACTTCAAAAGGCCACTTTTCCACAAGGTTTCTGTTCCTCAGGCATGCAAAGGCTGAGAGATAGGCCGTATTCCTTTAAGCAGCTAAGTCATTTCACAATGCTAAAGAAGGTGCTTGACTCTCTTGCTTTTAACATGAATGGTTCTCTTACAGGAGAAACAGTGCTTCTTCCATTCACTTGAAAAGGGCTATGTTGCCCAGAGGTAAAGGTCTTTACCCCTTCAAAGCCTGAGGGACAGGCAGTATTTCCTTTAAAAGTTAACTCAATTCTCACTGGTATACAACATGCTAGTCCCTCTTCCTTCCAGCAATCATGGTTTTATTAAAAAAGAAACAGTGCTTCTTCTTCCTCTTGCCTTTAACAAGTTTGTGAAAAGGTGATGTTTCACCCACTTGAAAACACTGAGGCTACCCAGTGTCTCGTTCAGTGAGTAACCCAATTCTCACTGAGAAACAAGGTGCTAGGCCCTCCTGATCCTACCATTGATAGTTTTCTTCCAAACATACAGTGCTTGTTCCACCATTGAATTGAACTCTTTGACACAAAGGTGATGTTCCTTACACTTTAAAACCCTGAGGGATAAGGAGTGTTCCTTCCAAAAGCTAACTCAATTCCCTCTGCTTAACAAGGTGCGAAAATCTGTGGCTGGTAATGTTAATAGTTTCCTTGCAGGAGATACACTCCTCCTTCCATTCACTCGAATGGGGCTATTTTGCACACAGAATATGTTCTTCACACTTTCAAAGAATGAGAAATAGGCAGTATTCCTTTGGAAAGTTAACTCGTTCTCACTGCTAAACAAACTGCTAGCTTCTAACATTAATGATTTCCTTACATGATAAACGGGGCGTGATCCATTCACTTGAAGGCATCTAGTTGACACAAGGGTGATGTTCCTTACACCTGACAAAACTCAGTGTTGGGCACTAATCCTGTCAACAGGGAACTCATTTCTCATAGGGAGACAAGGTGCAAGAAATTCCTGCTGCCTTGCATACATTGCATCCTGCCATCAGATAAGAGTGTGTGCCCATTTCGTCTGAAGCGGGTATATTCAAAGAGTGAGTGAATGTCCAGTTTTAAACGCTTTGGTTTGGCAAGCATTCCTTTCAGCTACTACCTCAATCCTCACAAGGAAACAGTGTGCTAGAACCTCCTGCTGCAATCCATGACATCTGCTTACAAGAGATAGAGTGTCTCTTCCATTCACTTGAAAGTGTCTCTTTTGCCCAAAGATTGTACTCCTCACACTCTGAAATCCTCAGAGGTATGCAGTACTCCTTTCAAAAGCTAACTCCATTGAAATAGCTAAACAAATTGTTAGACCCTCGTTTTTGTAACCTTTCTAGTTCTCCTACAAGACGTACAGTACTTCTTCCCTTCCTTCAAAGGGGCAACCTTGCGCCAAAATGATATTCCTCACACTACAAAACCCTGAGGTAAAGGTGGTATTCCTTCTAAAACCGCCATCTCTTCCCACTGCTAAAGAAGGTGCTAGACCCTCTTGCTTCTATCATTAATGGTCCCATTACAAGAGACCCAGTGCTTCTTCGATTCACTTTAAGGTGGTTATTTTGCCCATAGTGGATATCCCTCACCCATGAAGACACTGAGAGGCAGGCAGTATTCCTTTCAACAGGTATCTCAATTCTCCTAGGAAAACAAAGTTCTTCACCCTCCTGCTTCTACCATCCACAGTTCTCTTACAATCTATGCAGTGCTGGTTGCATTCACTTGAAAGAGGTGATTTTGCACAAAGGTGATGTTCCACATGCACTCATTGCTAGGCAGTATTAACTTAAACAGCTAAGTCAATTCACAGTGCTAAAAAGGTGCCTGAACCTTTTCCTTCTAACTTTCATGATTCTCTTAAAAGAGAAACAGAGCTTCTTCCATCCATGTGAAAAGGGCTATTTTGCACCAAGATATATTCTTCATACTTTAAAACCTTTGAGACAGGCAGTATTCTTTTTAAAGTTAACTCAATTCTCAGTTCTAAACAAAGTGCTGCTAACATTAATGGTTTCCTTACATGATAAATTGGGCATGTTACATTTACTTGAAGTTACCTATATGGCACAAGGATGATGTTCTTGACTCACAAAAAATCTCAGTAATAGGCAGTATTCCTTTCACCAGGTAACTCATTTCTCTTCGGAGAGAAGTTGGAATACATCCCTAGCTCTAACACATTGCATCCAGCCATCAGATAAAAGTGTTTGTCCCTTTTGTTTGAAGTGCATGTTTTTCAAAGAGTGAGTGATTCTCCACTGCAAAAGGCTTTTGTTTGGCAAGCGTTTCTTTCACATGGTAACTGAATGATCTCAGGGAAACAATGCTCTAGAACCTCCTGCTGCAAGCCTTGACATCTGCTTCCAAGACAGAGAGGGCATCTTCCATACCTTTCAAATGGTCTCTTTTGCACACAGCTTGTATGCCTCACACTTTAAAACCCTGAGAGATACGCAGTACTCTTTCTAAAAGCTAACTCAACTTCAACAGTGAAACAAAGTGCTTGACCCCTCTTACTTGTAAGCTTTTTAGTTCTCCTCTAAAACGTACAGTAATTCTTCCCTTCACTGAAAACAGAGTTCCTTTCAAAAGTTAACTCAATTCCCTCTGCTTAACAAGGTGCGCAATTCTGTGACTGGTAACATTAATTGTTTCCTTGCAGGAGATACACGGCTCCTTCCGTTCACTTGAATGGGGCTATGTTGCACACAGAATACGTTCTTCACACTTCAAAAGAATGAGAAGTACTCAGTATTTCTTAGGAAAGTTAACTCCGTTCTCACTGCTAAACAAACTGCTAGATTCTAACATTAATGATTTTCTTACATGATAAACGGGGCCTGATCCATTTACTTGAAGGCAACTATTTGGCACAAGGGTGATGTTCCTCACACCTAAAAAACCTTAGTGTGTGGCACGAATCCTTTCAACAGAGCACTCATTTCTCATAGGGAGACAAGGTGCAAGACACTCCTGCTGCCTTGCACACATTGCATCTTGCCGTCAGAAAAGAGTGTGTGTCCATTTCGTCTGAAGCGTGTATATTCAAAGAGTGAGTGATTCTCCACTTTAAAACGCTTTCGTTTGGCAAGCATTCCTTTCACCTACTACCTCAATCTTCAAAGAGAAACAGTGTGCTAGAACCTCTTGCTGAAAACCTTGACATCTGCTTACAAGCATTGAGTGCCTCTTATATTCACTTGAAAGGGTCTCTTTCGCCCAAAGATTGTACTCCTCACACTCTGAAATCCTCAGAGGTATGCACTACTCCTTTTAAAAGCTAACTCCATTGAAATAGCTAAACAAAGTGTTAGACCCTCGTTTTTGTAACCTTTCTGGTTCTCCTACAAGACATACAGTAATTCTTCCCTTCCTTGAAAGGGGCAACCTTGCACCAAAATGATATTCCTCATACTACAAAACCCTGAGGTAAAGGTCCTATTCTTTTTAAAACTGCAATCTATTCCCACTGCTAAACAAGGTGCCAGACCCATTGCTTTTATCATTAATGGTCCCATTCTAAGAGACCCAGTGCTTCTTGAATTCACTTTAAGGTGGTTATTTTGCCCACAGTTGATATTCCTCACCCATGAAGATGCTGAGAGGCAGGCACTATTCCTTTCAACAAGTATCTCAATTTTCCTAGGAAAACAAAATGCTTCAGCCTCCTGCTTCTACCATCCACAGTTCTCTTACAATCTGTGCAGTGCTTGTTGCATTCACTTGAAACAGGTGATTTTGCTCAAAGGTGATGTTCCTCATGCACTCAGAGCTAGGCAGTAGTCCTTTAAACAGCTAAGTCAATTCACAATGCTAAGCAAGGGGCTAGACCCTCGTGCTTCCAACAGTAATGATTCTCTCGCAAGATCTGCAGTACTTCTTTGATTCACTTGAAAGGTTGATTTTGAAAGAAGCTGATGTTCCTCTCCCATGAAAACACTGAGAGGTAAGCAGTATTCCTTTAAAGAGCTAAATGAATTGACAAGGCTAAACAACTTGCTAGACCTTCTTGCTTCTAACATTCACGATTCTCTTACAAGAGCTACACTGCTTCTCCCATTCACTTGTAAGGGTGACATGGAACAAAGGTGATGTTCCTGACCCTTGAAAACACTGAGAGGTAGACAGTATTCCTTTCAACAGCTAACTCAATTCAAAGTGCTAAACAAGGTGCATGTCCCTGTTGCTTCTAACACTTCTGATTCTCTTCCAAGAGCTTCAGTGCTTCTGCATTCACTTCAAAAGGCCACTTTTCCACAAGGTTTCTGTTCCTCAGGCATGCAAAGGCTGAGAGATAGGCCGTATTCCTTTAAGCAGCTAAGTCATTTCACAATGCTAAAGAAGGTGCTTGACTCTCTTGCTTTTAACATGAATGGTTCTCTTACAGGAGAAACAGTGCTTCTTCCATTCACTTGAAAAGGGCTATGTTGCCCAGAGGTAAAGGTCTTTATCCCTTCAAAGCCTGAGGGACAGGCAGTATTTCCTTTAAAAGTTAACTCAATTCTCACTGGTATACAACATGCTAGTCCCTCTTCCTTCCAGCAATCATGGTTTTATTAAAAAAGAAACAGTGCTTCTTCTTCCTCTTGCCTTTAACAAGTTTGTGAAAAGGTGATGTTTCACCCACTTGAAAACACTGAGGCTACCCAGTGTCTCGTTCAGTGAGTAACCCAATTCTCACTGAGAAACAAGGTGCTAGGCCCTCCTGATCCTACCATTGATAGTTTTCTTCCAAACATACAGTGCTTGTTCCACCATTGAATTGAACTCTTTGACACAAAGGTGATGTTCCTTACACTTTAAAACCCTGAGGGATAAGGAGTGTTCCTTCCAAAAGCTAACTCAATTCCCTCTGCTTAACAAGGTGCGAAAATCTGTGGCTGGTAATGTTAATAGTTTCCTTGCAGGAGATACACTGCTCCTTCCATTCACTCGAATGGGGCTATTTTGCACACAGAATATGTTCTTCACACTTTCAAAGAATGAGAAATAGGCAGTATTCCTTTGGAAAGTTAACTCGTTCTCAATGCTAAACAAACTGCTAGCTTCTAACATTAATGATTTCCTTACATGATAAACGGGGCGTGATCCATTCACTTGAAGGCATCTAGTGGACACAAGGGTGATGTTCCTTACACCTGACAAAACTCAGTGTTGGGCACTAATCCTGTCAACAGGGAACTCATTTCTCATAGGGAGACAAGGTGCAAGAAATTCCTGCTGCCTTGCATACATTGCATCCTGCCATCAGATAAGAGTGTGTGCCCATTTCGTCTGAAGCGGGTATATTCAAAGAGTGAGTGAATGTCCAGTTTTAAACGCTTTCGTTTGGCAAGCATTCCTTTCAGCTACTACCTCAATCCTCACAAGGAAACAGTGTGCTAGAACCTCCTGCTGCAATCCATGACATCTGCTTACAAGAGATAGAGTGTCTCTTCCATTCACTTGAAAGTGTCTCTTTTGCCCAAAGATTGTACTCCTCACACTCTGAAATCCTCAGAGGTATGCAGTACTCCTTTCAAAAGCTAACTCCATTGAAATAGCTAAACAAATTGTTAGACCCTCGTTTTTGTAACCTTTCTAGTTCTCCTACAAGACGTACAGTACTTCTTCCCTTCCTTCAAAGGGGCAACCTTGCGCCAAAATGATATTCCTCACACTACAAAACCCTGAGGTAAAGGTGGTATTCCTTCTAAAACCGCCATCTCTTCCCACTGCTAAAGAAGGTGCTAGACCCTCTTGCTTCTATCATTAATGGTCCCATTACAAGAGACCCAGTGCTTCTTCGATTCACTTTAAGGTGGTTATTTTGCCCATAGTGGATATCCCTCACCCATGAAGACACTGAGAGGCAGGCAGTATTCCTTTCAACAAGTATCTCAATTCTCCTAGGAAAACAAAGTTCTTCACCCTCCTGCTTCTACCATCCACAGTTCTCTTACAATCTATGCAGTGCTGGTTGCATTCACTTGAAAGAGGTGATTTTGCACAAAGGTGATGTTCCACATGCACTCATTGCTAGGCAGTATTAACTTAAACAGCTAAGTCAATTCACAGTGCTAAAAAGGTGCCTGAACCTTTTCCTTCTAACTTTCATGATTCTCTTAAAAGAGAAACAGAGCTTCTTCCATCCATGTGAAAAGGGCTATTTTGCACCAAGATATATTCTTCATACTTTAAAACCTTTGAGACAGGCAGTATTCTTTTTAAAAGTTAACTCAATTCTCAGTTCTAAACAAAGTGCTGCTAACATTAATGGTTTCCTTACATGATAAATTGGGCATGTTCCATTTACTTGAAGTTACCTATATGGCACAAGGGTGATGTTCTTGACTCACAAAAAATCTCAGTAATAGGCAGTATTCCTTTCACCAGGTAACTCATTTCTCTTCGGAGAGAAGTTGGAATACATCCCTACCTCTAACACATTGCATCCAGCCATCAGATAAAAGTGTTTGTCCCTTTTGTTTGAAGTGCATGTTTTTCAAAGAGTGAGTGATTCTCCACTGCAAAAGGCTTTTGTTTGGCAAGCGTTTCTTTCACATGGTAACTGAATGATCTCAGGGAAACAATGCTCTAGAACCTCCTGCTGCAAGCCTTGACATCTGCTTCCAAGACAGAGAGGGCATCTTCCATACCTTTCAAATGGTCTCTTTTGCACACAGCTTGTATGCCTCACACTTTAAAACCCTGAGAGGTACGCAGTACTCTTTCTAAAAGCTAACTCAACTTCAACAGTGAAACAAAGTGCTAGACCCCTCTTACTTGTAAGCTTTTTAGTTCTCCTCTAAAACGTACAGTAATTCTTCCCTTCACTGAAAGCAGAGTTCCTTTCAAAAGTTAACTCAATTCCCTCTGCTTAACAAGGTGCGCAATTCTGTGACTGGTAACATTAATTGTTTCCTTGCAGGAGATACACTGCTCCTTCCATTCACTTGAATGGGGCTATGTTGCACACAGAATACGTTCTTCACACTTCAAAAGAATGAGAAGTACTCAGTATTTCTTAGGAAAGTTAACTCCGTTCTCACTGCTAAACAAACTGCTAGATTCTAACATTAATGATTTTCTTACATGATAAACGGGGCCTGATCCATTTACTTGAAGGCAACTATTTGGCACAAGGGTGATGTTCCTCACACCTAAAAAACCTTAGTGTGTGGCACGAATCCTTTCAACAGAGCACTCATT
Organism: Castor canadensis; assembly: GCF_047511655.1. Lineage (NCBI taxonomy): Eukaryota > Metazoa > Chordata > Mammalia > Rodentia > Castoridae > Castor > Castor canadensis. Next base: position 24,937,548 of record NC_133403.1, read on the forward strand.
TCTCATAGGGAGACAAGGTGCAAGACACTCCTGCTGCCTTGCACACATTGCATCTTGCCGTCAGATAAGAGTGTGTGTCCATTTCGTCTGAAGCGTGTATATTCAAAGAGTGAGTGATTCTCCACTTTAAAACGCTTTCGTTTGGCAAGCATTCCTTTCACCTACTACCTCAATCTTCAAAGAGAAACAGTGTGCTAGAACCTCTTGCTGAAAACCTTGACATCTGCTTACAAGCATTGAGTGCCTCTTATATTCACTTGAAAGGGTCTCTTTCGCCCAAAGATTGTACTCCTCACACTCTGAAATCCTCAGAGGTATGCACTACTCCTTTTAAAAGCTAACTCCATTGAAATAGCTAAAGAAAGTGTTAGACCCTCGTTTTTGTAACCTTTCTGGTTCTCCTACAAGACATACAGTAATTCTTCCCTTCCTTGAAAGGGGCAACCTTGCACCAAAATGATATTCCTCATACTACAAAACCCTGAGGTAAAGGTCCTATTCTTTTTAAAACTGCAATCTATTCCCACTGCTAAACAAGGTGCCAGACCCATTGCTTTTATCATTAATGGTCCCATTCTAAGAGACCCAGTGCTTCTTGAATTCACTTTAAGGTGGTTATTTTGCCCACAGTTGATATTCCTCACCCATGAAGATGCTGAGAGGCAGGCACTATTCCTTTCAACAAGTATCTCAATTTTCCTAGGAAAACAAAATGCTTCAGCCTCCTGCTTCTACCATCCACAGTTCTCTTACAATCTGTGCAGTGCTTGTTGCATTCACTTGAAACAGGTGATTTTGCTCAAAGGTGATGTTCCTCATGCACTCAGAGCTAGGCAGTAGTCCTTTAAACAGCTAAGTCAATTCACAATGCTAAGCAAGTGGCTAGACCCTCTTGCTTCCAACAGTAATGATTCTCTCGCAAGATCTGCAGTACTTCTTTGATTCACTTGAAAGGTTGATTTTGAAAGAAGCTGATGTTCCTCTCCCATGAAAACACTGAGAGGTAAGCAGTATTCCTTTAAAGAGCTAAATGAATTGACAAGGCTAAACAACTTGCTAGACCGTCTTGCTTCTAACATTCACGATTCTCTTACAAGAGCTACAGTGCTTCTCCCATTCACTTGTAAGGGCGACTTGGAACAAAGGTGATGTTCCTGACCCTTGAAAACACTGAGAGGTAGACAGCATTCCTTTCAACAGCTAACTCAATTCAAAGTGCTAAACAAGGTGCATGTCCCTGTTGCTTCTAACACTTCTGATTCTCTTCCAAGAGCTTCAGTGCTTCTGCATTCACTTCAAAAGGCCACTTTTCCACAAGGTTTCTGTTCCTCAGGCATGCAAAGGCTGAGAGATAGGCCGTATTCCTTTAAGCAGCTAAGTCATTTCACAATGCTAAAGAAGGTGCTTGACTCTCTTGCTTTTAACATGAATGGTTCTCTTACAGGAGAAACAGTGCTTCTTCCATTCACTTGAAAAGGGCTATGTTGCCCAGAGGTAAAGGTCTTTATCCCTTCAAAGCCTGAGGGACAGGCAGTATTTCCTTTAAAAGTTAACTCAATTCTCACTGGTATACAACATGCTAGTCCCTCTTCCTTCCAGCAATCATGGTTTTATTAAAAAAGAAACAGTGCTTCTTCTTCCTCTTGCCTTTAACAAGTTTGTGAAAAGGTGATGTTTCACCCACTTGAAAACACTGAGGCTACCCAGTGTCTCGTTCAGTGAGTAACCCAATTCTCACTGAGAAACAAGGTGCTAGGCCCTCCTGATCCTACCATTGATAGTTTTCTTCCAAACATACAGTGCTTGTTCCACCATTGAATTGAACTCTTTGACACAAAGGTGATGTTCCTTACACTTTAAAACCCTGAGGGATAAGGAGTGTTCCTTCCAAAAGCTAACTCAATTCCCTCTGCTTAACAAGGTGCGAAAATCTGTGGCTGGTAATGTTAATAGTTTCCTTGCAGGAGATACACTGCTCCTTCCATTCACTCGAATGGGGCTATTTTGCACACAGAATATGTTCTTCACACTTTCAAAGAATGAGAAATAGGCAGTATTCCTTTGGAAAGTTAACTCGTTCTCACTGCTAAACAAACTGCTAGCTTCTAACATTAATGATTTCCTTACATGATAAACGGGGCGTGATCCATTCACTTGAAGGCATCTAGTGGACACAAGGGTGATGTTCCTTACACCTGACAAAACTCAGTGTTGGGCACTAATCCTGTCAACAGGGAACTCATTTCTCATAGGGAGACAAGGTGCAAGAAATTCCTGCTGCCTTGCATACATTGCATACTGCCATCAGATAAGAGTGTGTGCCCATTTCGTCTGAAGCGGGTATATTCAAAGAGTGAGTGAATGTCCAGTTTTAAACGCTTTCGTTTGGCAAGCATTCCTTTCAGCTACTACCTCAATCCTCACAAGGAAACAGTGTGCTAGAACCTCCTGCTGCAATCCATGACATCTGCTTACAAGAGATAGAGTGTCTCTTCCATTCACTTGAAAGTGTCTCTTTTGCCCAAAGATTGTACTCCTCACACTCTGAAATCCTCAGAGGTATGCAGTACTCCTTTCAAAAGCTAACTCCATTGAAATAGCTAAACAAATTGTTAGACCCTCGTTTTTGTAACCTTTCTAGTTCTCCTACAAGACGTACAGTACTTCTTCCCTTCCTTCAAAGGGGCAACCTTGCGCCAAAATGATATTCCTCACACTACAAAACCCTGAGGTAAAGGTGGTATTCCTTCTAAAACCGCCATCTCTTCCCACTGCTAAAGAAGGTGCTAGACCCTCTTGCTTCTATCATTAATGGTCCCATTACAAGAGACCCAGTGCTTCTTCGATTCACTTTAAGGTGGTTATTTTGCCCATAGTGGATATCCCTCACCCATGAAGACACTGAGAGGCAGGCAGTATTCCTTTCAACAAGTATCTCAATTCTCCTAGGAAAACAAAGTTCTTCACCCTCCTGCTTCTACCATCCACAGTTCTCTTACAATCTATGCAGTGCTGGTTGCATTCACTTGAAAGAGGTGATTTTGCACAAAGGTGATGTTCCACATGCACTCATTGCTAGGCAGTATTAACTTAAACAGCTAAGTCAATTCACAGTGCTAAAAAGGTGCCTGAACCTTTTCCTTCTAACTTTCATGATTCTCTTAAAAGAGAAACAGAGCTTCTTCCATCCATGTGAAAAGGGCTATTTTGCACCAAGATATATTCTTCATACTTTAAAACCTTTGAGACAGGCAGTATTCTTTTTAAAAGTTAACTCAATTCTCAGTTCTAAACAAAGTGCTGCTAACATTAATGGTTTCCTTACATGATAAATTGGGCATGTTCCATTTACTTGAAGTTACCTATATGGCACAAGGGTGATGTTCTTGACTCACAAAAAATCTCAGTAATAGGCAGTATTCCTTTCACCAGGTAACTCATTTCTCTTCGGAGAGAAGTTGGAATACATCCCTACCTCTAACACATTGCATCCAGCCATCAGATAAAAGTGTTTGTCCCTTTTGTTTGAAGTGCATGTTTTTCAAAGAGTGAGTGATTCTCCACTGCAAAAGGCTTTTGTTTGGCAAGCGTTTCTTTCACATGGTAACTGAATGATCTCAGGGAAACAATGCTCTAGAACCTCCTGCTGCAAGCCTTGACATCTGCTTCCAAGACAGAGAGGGCATCTTCCATACCTTTCAAATGGTCTCTTTTGCACACAGCTTGTATGCCTCACACTTTAAAACCCTGAGAGGTATGCAGTACTCTTTCTAAAAGCTAACTCAACTTCAACAGTGAAACAAAGTGCTAGACCCCTCTTACTTGTAAGCTTTTTAGTTCTCCTCTAAAACGTACAGTAATTCTTCCCTTCACTGAAAGCTGAGTTCCTTTCAAAAGTTAACTCAATTCCCTCTGCTTAACAAGGTGCGCAATTCTGTGACTGGTAACATTAATTGTTTCCTTGCAGGAGATACACTGCTCCTTCCATTCACTTGAATGGGGCTATGTTGCACACAGAATACGTTCTTCACACTTCAAAAGAATGAGAAGTACTCAGTATTTCTTAGGAAAGTTAACTCCGTTCTCACTGCTAAACAAACTGCTAGATTCTAACATTAATGATTTTCTTACATGATAAACGGGGCCTGATCCATTTACTTGAAGGCAACTATTTGGCACAAGGGTGATGTTCCTCACACCTAAAAAACCTTAGTGTGTGGCACGAATCCTTTCAACAGAGCACTCATTTCTCATAGGGCGACAAGGTGCAAGACACTCCTGCTGCCTTGCACACATTGCATCTTGCCGTCAGATAAGAGTGTGTGTCCATTTCGTCTGAAGCGTGTATATTCAAAGAGTGAGTGATTCTCCACTTTAAAACGCTTTCGTTTGGCAAGCATTCCTTTCACCTACTACCTCAATCTTCAAAGAGAAACAGTGTGCTAGAACCTCTTGCTGAAAACCTTGACATCTGCTTACAAGCATTGAGTGCCTCTTATATTCACTTGAAAGGGTCTCTTTCGCCCAAAGATTGTACTCCTCACACTCTGAAATCCTCAGAGGTATGCACTACTCCTTTTAAAAGCTAACTCCATTGAAATAGCTAAACAAAGTGTTAGACCCTCGTTTTTGTAACCTTTCTGGTTCTCCTACAAGACATACAGTAATTCTTCCCTTCCTTGAAAGGGGCAACCTTGCACCAAAATGATATTCCTCATACTACAAAACCCTGAGGTAAAGGTCCTATTCTTTTTAAAACTGCAATCTATTCCCACTGCTAAACAAGGTGCCAGACCCATTGCTTTTATCATTAATGGTCCCATTCTAAGAGACCCAGTGCTTCTTGAATTCACTTTAAGGTGGTTATTTTGCCCACAGTTGATATTCCTCACCCATGAAGATGCTGAGAGGCAGGCACTATTCCTTTCAACAAGTATCTCAATTTTCCTAGGAAAACAAAATGCTTCAGCCTCCTGCTTCTACCATCCACAGTTCTCTTACAATCTGTGCAGTGCTTGTTGCATTCACTTGAAACAGGTGATTTTGCTCAAAGGTGATGTTCCTCATGCACTCAGAGCTAGGCAGTAGTCCTTTAAACAGCTAAGTCAATTCACAATGCTAAGCAAGGGGCTAGACCCTCTTGCTTCCAACAGTAATGATTCTCTCGCAAGATCTGCAGTACTTCTTTGATTCACTTGAAAGGTTGATTTTGAAAGAAGCTGATGTTCCTCTCCCATGAAAACACTGAGAGGTAAGCAGTATTCCTTTAAAGAGCTAAATGAATTGACAAGGCTAAACAACTTGCTAGACCGTCTTGCTTCTAACATTCACGATTCTCTTACAAGAGCTACAGTGCTTCTCCCATTCACTTGTAAGGGCGACTTGGAACAAAGGTGATGTTCCTGACCCTTGAAAACACTGAGAGGTAGACAGCATTCCTTTCAACAGCTAACTCAATTCAAAGTGCTAAACAAGGTGCATGTCCCTGTTGCTTCTAACACTTCTGATTCTCTTCCAAGAGCTTCAGTGCTTCTGCATTCACTTCAAAAGGCCACTTTTCCACAAGGTTTCTGTTCCTCAGGCATGCAAAGGCTGAGAGATAGGCCGTATTCCTTTAAGCAGCTAAGTCATTTCACAATGCTAAAGAAGGTGCTTGACTCTCTTGCTTTTAACATGAATGGTTCTCTTACAGGAGAAACAGTGCTTCTTCCATTCACTTGAAAAGGGCTATGTTGCCCAGAGGTAAAGGTCTTTATCCCTTCAAAGCCTGAGGGACAGGCAGTATTTCCTTTAAAAGTTAACTCAATTCTCACTGGTATACAACATGCTAGTCCCTCTTCCTTCCAGCAATCATGGTTTTATTAAAAAAGAAACAGTGCTTCTTCTTCCTCTTGCCTTTAACAAGTTTGTGAAAAGGTGATGTTTCACCCACTTGAAAACACTGAGGCTACCCAGTGTCTCGTTCAGTGAGTAACCCAATTCTCACTGAGAAACAAGGTGCTAGGCCCTCCTGATCCTACCATTGATAGTTTTCTTCCAAACATACAGTGCTTGTTCCACCATTGAATTGAACTCTTTGACACAAAGGTGATGTTCCTTACACTTTAAAACCCTGAGGGATAAGGAGTGTTCCTTCCAAAAGCTAACTCAATTCCCTCTGCTTAACAAGGTGCGAAAATCTGTGGCTCGTAATGTTAATAGTTTCCTTGCAGGAGATACACTGCTCCTTCCATTCACTCGAATGGGGCTATTTTGCACACAGAATATGTTCTTCACACTTTCAAAGAATGAGAAATAGGCAGTATTCCTTTGGAAAGTTAACTCGTTCTCACTGCTAAACAAACTGCTAGCTTCTAACATTAATGATTTCCTTACATGATAAACGGGGCGTGATCCATTCACTTGAAGGCATCTAGTTGACACAAGGGTGATGTTCCTTACACCTGACAAAACTCAGTGTTGGGCACTAATCCTGTCAACAGGGAACTCATTTCTCATAGGGAGACAAGGTGCAAGAAATTCCTGCTGCCTTGCATACATTGCATCCTGCCATCAGATAAGAGTGTGTGCCCATTTCGTCTGAAGCGGGTATATTCAAAGAGTGAGTGAATGTCCAGTTTTAAACGCTTTCGTTTGGCAAGCATTCCTTTCAGCTACTACCTCAATCCTCACAAGGAAACAGTGTGCTAGAACCTCCTGCTGCAATCCAGGACATCTGCTTACAAGAGATAGAGTGTCTCTTCCATTCACTTGAAAGTGTCTCTTTTGCCCAAAGATTGTACTCCTCACCCTCTGAAATCCTCAGAGGTATGCAGTACTCCTTTCAAAAGCTAACTCCATTGAAATAGCTAAACAAATTGTTAGACCCTCGTTTTTGTAACCTTTCTAGTTCTCCTACAAGACGTACAGTACTTCTTCCCTTCCTTCAAAGGGGCAACCTTGCGCCAAAATGATATTCCTCACACTACAAAACCCTGAGGTAAAGGTGGTATTCCTTCTAAAACCGCCATCTCTTCCCACTGCTAAAGAAGGTGCTAGACCCTCTTGCTTCTATCATTAATGGTCCCATTACAAGAGACCCAGTGCTTCTTCGATTCACTTTAAGGTGGTTATTTTGCCCATAGTGGATATCCCTCACCCATGAAGACACTGAGAGGCAGGCAGTATTCCTTTCAACAAGTATCTCAATTCTCCTAGGAAAACAAAGTTCTTCACCCTCCTGCTTCTACCATCCACAGTTCTCTTACAATCTATGCAGTGCTGGTTGCATTCACTTGAAAGAGGTGATTTTGCACAAAGGTGATGTTCCACATGCACTCATTGCTAGGCAGTATTAACTTAAACAGCTAAGTCAATTCACAGTGCTAAAAAGGTGCCTGAACCTTTTCCTTCTAACTTTCATGATTCTCTTAAAAGAGAAACAGAGCTTCTTCCATCCATGTGAAAAGGGCTATTTTGCACCAAGATATATTCTTCATACTTTAAAACCTTTGAGACAGGCAGTATTCTTTTTAAAAGTTAACTCAATTCTCAGTTCTAAACAAAGTGCTGCTAACATTAATGGTTTCCTTACATGATAAATTGGGCATGTTCCATTTACTTGAAGTTACCTATATGGCACAAGGGTGATGTTCTTGACTCACAAAAAATCTCAGTAATAGGCAGTATTCCTTTCACCAGGTAACTCATTTCTCTTCGGAGAGAAGTTGGAATACATCCCTACCTCTAACACATTGCATCCAGCCATCAGATAAAAGTGTTTGTCCCTTTTGTTTGAAGTGCATGTTTTTCAAAGAGTGAGTGATTCTCCACTGCAAAAGGCTTTTGTTTGGCAAGCGTTTCTTTCACATGGTAACTGAATGATCTCAGGGAAACAATGCTCTAGAACCTCCTGCTGCAAGCCTTGACATCTGCTTCCAAGACAGAGAGGGCATCTTCCATACCTTTCAAATGGTCTCTTTTGCACACAGCTTGTATGCCTCACACTTTAAAACCCTGAGAGATACGCAGTACTCTTTCTAAAAGCTAACTCAACTTCAACAGTGAAACAAAGTGCTAGACCCCTCTTACTTGTAAGCTTTTTAGTTCTCCTCTAAAACGTACAGTAATTCTTCCCTTCACTGAAAGCAGAGTTCCTTTCAAAAGTTAACTCAATTCCCTCTGCTTAACAAGGTGCGCAATTCTGTGACTGGTAACATTAATTGTTTCCTTGCAGGAGATACACTGCTCCTTCCATTCACTTGAATGGGGCTATGTTGCACACAGAATACGTTCTTCACACTTCAAAAGAATGAGAAGTACTCAGTATTTCTTAGGAAAGTTAACTCCGTTCTCACTGCTAAACAAACTGCTAGATTCTAACATTAATGATTTTCTTACATGATAAACGGGGCCTGATCCATTTACTTGAAGGCAACTATTTGGCACAAGGGTGATGTTCCTCACACCTAAAAAACCTTAGTGTGTGGCACGAATCCTTTCAACAGAGCACTCATTTCTCATAGGGAGACAAGGTGCAAGACACTCCTGCTGCCTTGCACACATTGCATCTTGCCGTCAGATAAGAGTGTGTGTCCATTTCGTCTGAAGCGTGTATATTCAAAGAGTGAGTGATTCTCCACTTTAAAACGCTTTCGTTTGGCAAGCATTCTTTTCACCTACTACCTCAATCTTCAAAGAGAAACAGTGTGCTAGAACCTCTTGCTGAAAACCTTGACATCTGCTTACAAGCATTGAGTGCCTCTTATATTCACTTGAAAGGGTCTCTTTCGCCCAAAGATTGTACTCCTCACACTCTGAAATCCTCAGAGGTATGCACTACTCCTTTTAAAAGCTAACTCCATTGAAATAGCTAAACAAAGTGTTAGACCCTCGTTTTTGTAACCTTTCTGGTTCTCCTACAAGACATACAGTAATTCTTCCCTTCCTTGAAAGGGGCAACCTTGCACCAAAATGATATTCCTCATACTACAAAACCCTGAGGTAAAGGTCCTATTCTTTTTAAAACTGCAATCTATTCCCACTGCTAAACAAGGTGCCAGACCCATTGCTTTTATCATTAATGGTCCCATTCTAAGAGACCCAGTGCTTCTTGAATTCACTTTAAGGTGGTTATTTTGCCCACAGTTGATATTCCTCACCCATGAAGATGCTGAGAGGCAGGCACTATTCCTTTCAACAAGTATCTCAATTTTCCTAGGAAAACAAAATGCTTCAGCCTCCTGCTTCTACCATCCACAGTTCTCTTACAATCTGTGCAGTGCTTGTTGCATTCACTTGAAACAGGTGATTTTGCTCAAAGGTGATGTTCCTCATGCACTCAGAGCTAGGCAGTAGTCCTTTAAACAGCTAAGTCAATTCACAATGCTAAGCAAGGGGCTAGACCCTCTTGCTTCCAACAGTAATGATTCTCTCGCAAGATCTGCAGTACTTCTTTGATTCACTTGAAAGGTTGATTTTGAAAGAAGCTGATGTTCCTCTCCCATGAAAACACTGAGAGGTAAGCAGTATTCCTTTAAAGAGCTAAATGAATTGACAAGGCTAAACAACTTGCTAGACCGTCTTGCTTCTAACATTCACGATTCTCTTACAAGAGCTACAGTGCTTCTCCCATTCACTTGTAAGGGCGACTTGGAACAAAGGTGATGTTCCTGACCCTTGAAAACACTGAGAGGTAGACAGCATTCCTTTCAACAGCTAACTCAATTCAAAGTGCTAAACAAGGTGCATGTCCCTGTTGCTTCTAACACTTCTGATTCTCTTCCAAGAGCTTCAGTGCTTCTGCATTCACTTCAAAAGGCCACTTTTCCACAAGGTTTCTGTTCCTCAGGCATGCAAAGGCTGAGAGATAGGCCGTATTCCTTTAAGCAGCTAAGTCATTTCACAATGCTAAAGAAGGTGCTTGACTCTCTTGCTTTTAACATGAATGGTTCTCTTACAGGAGAAACAGTGCTTCTTCCATTCACTTGAAAAGGGCTATGTTGCCCAGAGGTAAAGGTCTTTACCCCTTCAAAGCCTGAGGGACAGGCAGTATTTCCTTTAAAAGTTAACTCAATTCTCACTGGTATACAACATGCTAGTCCCTCTTCCTTCCAGCAATCATGGTTTTATTAAAAAAGAAACAGTGCTTCTTCTTCCTCTTGCCTTTAACAAGTTTGTGAAAAGGTGATGTTTCACCCACTTGAAAACACTGAGGCTACCCAGTGTCTCGTTCAGTGAGTAACCCAATTCTCACTGAGAAACAAGGTGCTAGGCCCTCCTGATCCTACCATTGATAGTTTTCTTCCAAACATACAGTGCTTGTTCCACCATTGAATTGAACTCTTTGACACAAAGGTGATGTTCCTTACACTTTAAAACCCTGAGGGATAAGGAGTGTTCCTTCCAAAAGCTAACACAATTCCCTCTGCTTAACAAGGTGCGAAAATCTGTGGCTGGTAATGTTAATAGTTTCCTTGCAGGAGATACACTGCTCCTTCCATTCACTCGAATGGGGCTATTTTGCACACAGAATATGTTCTTCACACTTTCAAAGAATGAGAAATAGGCAGTATTCCTTTGGAAAGTTAACTCGTTCTCACTGCTAAACAAACTGCTAGCTTCTAACATTAATGATTTCCTTACATGATAAACGGGGCGTGATCCATTCACTTGAAGGCATCTAGTTGACACAAGGGTGATGTTCCTTACACCTGACAAAACTCAGTGTTGGGCACTAATCCTGTCAACAGGGAACTCATTTCTCATAGGGAGACAAGGTGCAAGAAATTCCTGCTGCCTTGCATACATTGCATCCTGCCATCAGATAAGAGTGTGTGCCCATTTCGTCTGAAGCGGGTATATTCAAAGAGTGAGTGAATGTCCAGTTTTAAACGCTTTCGTTTGGCAAGCATTCCTTTCAGCTACTACCTCAATCCTCACAAGGAAACAGTGTGCTAGAACCTCCTGCTGCAATCCAGGACATCTGCTTACAAGAGATAGAGTGTCTCTTCCATTCACTTGAAAGTGTCTCTTTTGCCCAAAGATTGTACTCCTCACCCTCTGAAATCCTCAGAGGTATGCAGTACTCCTTTCAAAAGCTAACTCCATTGAAATAGCTAAACAAATTGTTAGACCCTCGTTTTTGTAACCTTTCTAGTTCTCCTACAAGACGTACAGTACTTCTTCCCTTCCTTCAAAGGGGCAACCTTGCGCCAAAATGATATTCCTCACACTACAAAACCCTGAGGTAAAGGTGGTATTCCTTCTAAAACCGCCATCTCTTCCCACTGCTAAAGAAGGTGCTAGACCCTCTTGCTTCTATCATTAATGGTCCCATTACAAGAGACCCAGTGCTTCTTCGATTCACTTTAAGGTGGTTATTTTGCCCATAGTGGATATCCCTCACCCATGAAGACACTGAGAGGCAGGCAGTATTCCTTTCAACAAGTATCTCAATTCTCCTAGGAAAACAAAGTTCTTCACCCTCCTGCTTCTACCATCCACAGTTCTCTTACAATCTATGCAGTGCTGGTTGCATTCACTTGAAAGAGGTGATTTTGCACAAAGGTGATGTTCCACATGCACTCATTGCTAGGCAGTATTAACTTAAACAGCTAAGTCAATTCACAGTGCTAAAAAGGTGCCTGAACCTTTTCCTTCTAACTTTCATGATTCTCTTAAAAGAGAAACAGAGCTTCTTCCATCCATGTGAAAAGGGCTATTTTGCACCAAGATATATTCTTCATACTTTAAAACCTTTGAGACAGGCAGTATTCTTTTTAAAAGTTAACTCAATTCTCAGTTCTAAACAAAGTGCTGCTAACATTAATGGTTTCCTTACATGATAAATTGGGCATGTTCCATTTACTTGAAGTTACCTATATGGCACAAGGGTGATGTTCTTGACTCACAAAAAATCTCAGTAATAGGCAGTATTCCTTTCACCAGGTAACTCATTTCTCTTCGGAGAGAAGTTGGAATACATCTCTACCTCTAACACATTGCATCCAGCCATCAGATAAAAGTGTTTGTCCCTTTTGTTTGAAGTGCATGTTTTTCAAAGAGTGAGTGATTCTCCACTGCAAAAGGCTTTTGTTTGGCAAGCGTTTCTTTCACATGGTAACTGAATGATCTCAGGGAAACAATGCTCTAGAACCTCCTGCTGCAAGCCTTGACATCTGCTTCCAAGACAGAGAGGGCATCTTCCATACCTTTCAAATGGTCTCTTTTGCACACAGCTTGTATGCCTCACACTTTAAAACCCTGAGAGGTACGCAGTACTCTTTCTAAAAGCTAACTCAACTTCAACAGTGAAACAAAGTGCTAGACCCCTCTTACTTGTAAGCTTTTTAGTTCTCCTCTAAAACGTACAGTAATTCTTCCCTTCACTGAAAGCAGAGTTCCTTTCAAAAGTTAACTCAATTCCCTCTGCTTAACAAGGTGCGCAATTCTGTGACTGGTAACATTAATTGTTTCCTTGCAGGAGATACACTGCTCCTTCCATTCACTTGAATGGGGCTATGTTGCACACAGAATACGTTCTTCACACTTCAAAAGAATGAGAAGTACTCAGTATTTCTTAGGAAAGTTAACTCCGTTCTCACTGCTAAACAAACTGCTAGATTCTAACATTAATGATTTTCTTACATGATAAACGGGGCCTGATCCATTTACTTGAAGGCAACTATTTGGCACAAGGGTGATGTTCCTCACACCTAAAAAACCTTAGTGTGTGGCACGAATCCTTTCAACAGAGCACTCATTTCTCATAGGGAGACAAGGTGCAAGACACTCCTGCTGCCTTGCACACATTGCATCTTGCCGTCAGATAAGAGTGTGTGTCCATTTCGTCTGAAGCGTGTATATTCAAAGAGTGAGTGATTCTCCACTTTAAAACGCTTTCGTTTGGCAAGCATTCCTTTCACCTACTACCTCAATCTTCAAAGAGAAACAGTGTGCTAGAACCTCTTGCTGAAAACCTTGACATCTGCTTACAAGCATTGAGTGCCTCTTATATTCACTTGAAAGGGTCTCTTTCGCCCAAAGATTGTACTCCTCACACTCTGAAATCCTCAGAGGTATGCACTACTCCTTTTAAAAGCTAACTCCATTGAAATAGCTAAACAAAGTGTTAGACCCTCGTTTTTGTAACCTTTCTGGTTCTCCTACAAGACATACAGTAATTCTTCCCTTCCTTGAAAGGGGCAACCTTGCACCAAAATGATATTCCTCATACTACAAAACCCTGAGGTAAAGGTCCTATTCTTTTTAAAACTGCAATCTATTCCCACTGCTAAACAAGGTGCCAGACCCATTGCTTTTATCATTAATGGTCCCATTCTAAGAGACCCAGTGCTTCTTGAATTCACTTTAAGGTGGTTATTTTGCCCACAGTTGATATTCCTCACCCATGAAGATGCTGAGAGGCAGGCACTATTCCTTTCAACAAGTATCTCAATTTTCCTAGGAAAACAAAATGCTTCAGCCTCCTGCTTCTACCATCCACAGTTCTCTTACAATCTGTGCAGTGCTTGTTGCATTCACTTGAAACAGGTGATTTTGCTCAAAGGTGATGTTCCTCATGCACTCAGAGCTAGGCAGTAGTCCTTTAAACAGCTAAGTCAATTCACAATGCTAAGCAAGGGGCTAGACCCTCTTGCTTCCAACAGTAATGATTCTCTCGCAAGATCTGCAGTACTTCTTTGATTCACTTGAAAGGTTGATTTTGAAAGAAGCTGATGTTCCTCTCCCATGAAAACACTGAGAGGTAAGCAGTATTCCTTTAAAGAGCTAAATGAATTGACAAGGCTAAACAACTTGCTAGACCGTCTTGCTTCTAACATTCACGATTCTCTTACAAGAGCTACAGTGCTTCTCCCATTCACTTGTAAGGGCGACTTGGAACAAAGGTGATGTTCCTGACCCTTGAAAACACTGAGAGGTAGACAGCATTCCTTTCAACAGCTAACTCAATTCAAAGTGCTAAACAAGGTGCATGTCCCTGTTGCTTCTAACACTTCTGATTCTCTTCCAAGAGCTTCAGTGCTTCTGCATTCACTTCAAAAGGCCACTTTTCCACAAGGTTTCTGTTCCTCAGGCATGCAAAGGCTGAGAGATAGGCCGTATTCCTTTAAGCAGCTAAGTCATTTCACAATGCTAAAGAAGGTGCTTGACTCTCTTGCTTTTAACATGAATGGTTCTCTTACAGGAGAAACAGTGCTTCTTCCATTCACTTGAAAAGGGCTATGTTGCCCAGAGGTAAAGGTCTTTATCCCTTCAAAGCCTGAGGGACAGGCAGTATTTCCTTTAAAAGTTAACTCAATTCTCACTGGTATACAACATGCTAGTCCCTCTTCCTTCCAGCAATCATGGTTTTATTAAAAAAGAAACAGTGCTTCTTCTTCCTCTTGCCTTTAACAAGTTTGTGAAAAGGTGATGTTTCACCCACTTGAAAACACTGAGGCTACCCAGTGTCTCGTTCAGTGAGTAACCCAATTCTCACTGAGAAACAAGGTGCTAGGCCCTCCTGATCCTACCATTGATAGTTTTCTTCCAAACATACAGTGCTTGTTCCACCATTGAATTGAACTCTTTGACACAAAGGTGATGTTCCTTACACTTTAAAACCCTGAGGGATAAGGAGTGTTCCTTCCAAAAGCTAACTCAATTCCCTCTGCTTAACAAGGTGCGAAAATCTGTGGCTGGTAATGTTAATAGTTTCCTTGCAGGAGATACACTGCTCCTTCCATTCACTCGAATGGGGCTATTTTGCACACAGAATATGTTCTTCACACTTTCAAAGAATGAGAAATAGGCAGTATTCCTTTGGAAAGTTAACTCGTTCTCACTGCTAAACAAACTGCTAGCTTCTAACATTAATGATTTCCTTACATGATAAACGGGGCGTGATCCATTCACTTGAAGGCATCTAGTTGACACAAGGGTGATGTTCCTTACACCTGACAAAACTCAGTGTTGGGCACTAATCCTGTCAACAGGGAACTCATTTCTCATAGGGAGACAAGGTGCAAGAAATTCCTGCTGCCTTGCATACATTGCATCCTGCCATCAGATAAGAGTGTGTGCCCATTTCGTCTGAAGCGGGTATATTCAAAGAGTGAGTGAATGTCCAGTTTTAAACGCTTTCGTTTGGCAAGCATTCCTTTCAGCTACTACCTCAATCCTCACAAGGAAACAGTGTGCTAGAACCTCCTGCTGCAATCCAGGACATCTGCTTACAAGAGATAGAGTGTCTCTTCCATTCACTTGAAAGTGTCTCTTTTGCCCAAAGATTGTACTCCTCACCCTCTGAAATCCTCAGAGGTATGCAGTACTCCTTTCAAAAGCTAACTCCATTGAAATAGCTAAACAAATTGTTAGACCCTCGTTTTTGTAACCTTTCTAGTTCTCCTACAAGACGTACAGTACTTCTTCCCTTCCTTCAAAGGGGCAACCTTGCGCCAAAATGATATTCCTCACACTACAAAACCCTGAGGTAAAGGTGGTATTCCTTCTAAAACCGCCATCTCTTCCCACTGCTAAAGAAGGTGCTAGACCCTCTTGCTTCTATCATTAATGGTCCCATTACAAGAGACCCAGTGCTTCTTCGATTCACTTTAAGGTGGTTATTTTGCCCATAGTGGATATCCCTCACCCATGAAGACACTGAGAGGCAGGCAGTATTCCTTTCAACAAGTATCTCAATTCTCCTAGGAAAACAAAGTTCTTCACCCTCCTGCTTCTACCATCCACAGTTCTCTTACAATCTATGCAGTGCTGGTTGCATTCACTTGAAAGAGGTGATTTTGCACAAAGGTGATGTTCCACATGCACTCATTGCTAGGCAGTATTAACTTAAACAGCTAAGTCAATTCACAGTGCTAAAAAGGTGCCTGAACCTTTTCCTTCTAACTTTCATGATTCTCTTAAAAGAGAAACAGAGCTTCTTCCATCCATGTGAAAAGGGCTATTTTGCACCAAGATATATTCTTCATACTTTAAAACCTTTGAGACAGGCAGTATTCTTTTTAAAAGTTAACTCAATTCTCAGTTCTAAACAAAGTGCTGCTAACATTAATGGTTTCCTTACATGATAAATTGGGCATGTTCCATTTACTTGAAGTTACCTATATGGCACAAGGGTGATGTTCTTGACTCACAAAAAATCTCAGTAATAGGCAGTATTCCTTTCACCAGGTAACTCATTTCTCTTCGGAGAGAAGTTGGAATACATCCCTACCTCTAACACATTGAATCCAGCCATCAGATAAAAGTGTTTGTCCCTTTTGTTTGAAGTGCATGTTTTTCAAAGAGTGAGTGATTCTCCACTGCAAAAGGCTTTTGTTTGGCAAGCGTTTCTTTCACATGGTAACTGAATGATCTCAGGGAAACAATGCTCTAGAACCTCCTGCTGCAAGCCTTGACATCTGCTTCCAAGACAGAGAGGGCATCTTCCATACCTTTCAAATGGTCTCTTTTGCACACAGCTTGTATGCCTCACACTTTAAAACCCTGAGAGATACGCAGTACTCTTTCTAAAAGCTAACTCAACTTCAACAGTGAAACAAAGTGCTAGACCCCTCTTACTTGTAAGCTTTTTAGTTCTCCTCTAAAACGTACAGTAATTCTTCCCTTCACTGAAAGCAGAGTTCCTTTCAAAAGTTAACTCAATTCCCTCTGCTTAACAAGGTGTGCAATTCTGTGACTGGTAACATTAATTGTTTCCTTGCAGGAGATACACTGCTCCTTCCATTCACTTGAATGGGGTTATGTTGCACACAGAATACGTTCTTCACACTTCAAAAGAATGAGAAGTACTCAGTATTTCTTAGGAAAGTTAACTCCGTTCTCACTGCTAAACAAACTGCTAGATTCTAACATTAATGATTTTCTTACATGATAAACGGGGCCTGATCCATTTACTTGAAGGCAACTATTTGGCACAAGGGTGATGTTCCTCACACCTAAAAAACCTTAGTGTGTGGCACGAATCCTTTCAACAGAGCACTCATTTCTCATAGGGAGACAAGGTGCAAGACACTCCTGCTGCCTTGCACACATTGCATCTTGCCGTCAGATAAGAGTGTGTGTCCATTTCGTCTGAAGCGTGTATATTCAAAGAGTGAGTGATTCTCCACTTTAAAACGCTTTCGTTTGGCAAGCATTCCTTTCACCTACTACCTCAATCTTCAAAGAGAAACAGTGTGCTAGAACCTCTTGCTGAAAACCTTGACATCTGCTTACAAGCATTGAGTGCCTCTTATATTCACTTGAAAGGGTCTCTTTCGCCCAAAGATTGTACTCCTCACACTCTGAAATCCTCAGAGGTATGCACTACTCCTTTTAAAAGCTAACTCCATTGAAATAGCTAAACAAAGTGTTAGACCCTCGTTTTTGTAACCTTTCTGGTTCTCCTACAAGACATACAGTAATTCTTCCCTTCCTTGAAAGGGGCAACCTTGCACCAAAATGATATTCCTCATACTACAAAACCCTGAGGTAAAGGTCCTATTCTTTTTAAAACTGCAATCTATTCCCACTGCTAAACAAGGTGCCAGACCCATTGCTTTTATCATTAATGGTCCCATTCTAAGAGACCCAGTGCTTCTTGAATTCACTTTAAGGTGGTTATTTTGCCCACAGTTGATATTCCTCACCCATGAAGATGCTGAGAGGCAGGCACTATTCCTTTCAACAAGTATCTCAATTTTCCTAGGAAAACAAAATGCTTCAGCCTCCTGCTTCTACCATCCACAGTTCTCTTACAATCTGTGCAGTGCTTGTTGCATTCACTTGAAACAGGTGATTTTGCTCAAAGGTGATGTTCCTCATGCACTCAGAGCTAGGCAGTAGTCCTTTAAACAGCTAAGTCAATTCACAATGCTAAGCAAGGGGCTAGACCCTCTTGCTTCCAACAGTAATGATTCTCTCGCAAGATCTGCAGTACTTCTTTGATTCACTTGAAAGGTTGATTTTGAAAGAAGCTGATGTTCCTCTCCCATGAAAACACTGAGAGGTAAGCAGTATTCCTTTAAAGAGCTAAATGAATTGACAAGGCTAAACAACTTGCTAGACCGTCTTGCTTCTAACATTCACGATTCTCTTACAAGAGCTACAGTGCTTCTCCCATTCACTTGTAAGGGCGACTTGGAACAAAGGTGATGTTCCTGACCCTTGAAAACACTGAGAGGTAGACAGCATTCCTTTCAACAGCTAACTCAATTCAAAGTGCTAAACAAGGTGCATGTCCCTGTTGCTTCTAACACTTCTGATTCTCTTCCAAGAGCTTCAGTGCTTCTGCATTCACTTCAAAAGGCCACTTTTCCACAAGGTTTCTGTTCCTCAGGCATGCAAAGGCTGAGAGATAGGCCGTATTCCTTTAAGCAGCTAAGTCATTTCACAATGCTAAAGAAGGTGCTTGACTCTCTTGCTTTTAACATGAATGGTTCTCTTACAGGAGAAACAGTGCTTCTTCCATTCACTTGAAAAGGGCTATGTTGCCCAGAGGTAAAGGTCTTTATCCCTTCAAAGCCTGAGGGACAGGCAGTATTTCCTTTAAAAGTTAACTCAATTCTCACTGGTATACAACATGCTAGTCCCTCTTCCTTCCAGCAATCATGGTTTTATTAAAAAAGAAACAGTGCTTCTTCTTCCTCTTGCCTTTAACAAGTTTGTGAAAAGGTGATGTTTCACCCACTTGAAAACACTGAGGCTACCCAGTGTCTCGTTCAGTGAGTAACCCAATTCTCACTGAGAAACAAGGTGCTAGGCCCTCCTGATCCTACCATTGATAGTTTTCTTCCAAACATACAGTGCTTGTTCCACCATTGAATTGAACTCTTTGACACAAAGGTGATGTTCCTTACACTTTAAAACCCTGAGGGATAAGGAGTGTTCCTTCCAAAAGCTAACTCAATTCCCTCTGCTTAACAAGGTGCGAAAATCTGTGGCTGGTAATGTTAATAGTTTCCTTGCAGGAGATACACTGCTCCTTCCATTCACTCGAATGGGGCTATTTTGCACACAGAATATGTTCTTCACACTTTCAAAGAATGAGAAATAGGCAGTATTCCTTTGGAAAGTTAACTCGTTCTCACTGCTAAACAAACTGCTAGCTTCTAACATTAATGATTTCCTTACATGATAAACGGGGCGTGATCCATTCACTTGAAGGCATCTAGTTGACACAAGGGTGATGTTCCTTACACCTGACAAAACTCAGTGTTGGGCACTAA
The DNA here is from genome assembly GCF_047511655.1 of Castor canadensis. Taxonomy (NCBI): domain Eukaryota; kingdom Metazoa; phylum Chordata; class Mammalia; order Rodentia; family Castoridae; genus Castor; species Castor canadensis. Next base: position 24,956,762 of record NC_133403.1, read on the forward strand.
TCCTGTCAACAGGGAACTCATTTCTCATAGGGAGACAAGGTGCAAGAAATTCCTGCTGCCTTGCATACATTGCATCCTGCCATCAGATAAGAGTGTGTGCCCATTTCGTCTGAAGCGGGTATATTCAAAGAGTGAGTGAATGTCCAGTTTTAAACGCTTTCGTTTGGCAAGCATTCCTTTCAGCTACTACCTCAATCCTCACAAGGAAACAGTGTGCTAGAACCTCCTGCTGCAATCCAGGACATCTGCTTACAAGAGATAGAGTGTCTCTTCCATTCACTTGAAAGTGTCTCTTTTGCCCAAAGATTGTACTCCTCACCCTCTGAAATCCTCAGAGGTATGCAGTACTCCTTTCAAAAGCTAACTCCATTGAAATAGCTAAACAAATTGTTAGACCCTCGTTTTTGTAACCTTTCTAGTTCTCCTACAAGACGTACAGTACTTCTTCCCTTCCTTCAAAGGGGCAACCTTGCGCCAAAATGATATTCCTCACACTACAAAACCCTGAGGTAAAGGTGGTATTCCTTCTAAAACCGCCATCTCTTCCCACTGCTAAAGAAGGTGCTAGACCCTCTTGCTTCTATCATTAATGGTCCCATTACAAGAGACCCAGTGCTTCTTCGATTCACTTTAAGGTGGTTATTTTGCCCATAGTGGATATCCCTCACCCATGAAGACACTGAGAGGCAGGCAGTATTCCTTTCAACAAGTATCTCAATTCTCCTAGGAAAACAAAGTTCTTCACCCTCCTGCTTCTACCATCCACAGTTCTCTTACAATCTATGCAGTGCTGGTTGCATTCACTTGAAAGAGGTGATTTTGCACAAAGGTGATGTTCCACATGCACTCATTGCTAGGCAGTATTAACTTAAACAGCTAAGTCAATTCACAGTGCTAAAAAGGTGCCTGAACCTTTTCCTTCTAACTTTCATGATTCTCTTAAAAGAGAAACAGAGCTTCTTCCATCCATGTGAAAAGGGCTATTTTGCACCAAGATATATTCTTCATACTTTAAAACCTTTGAGACAGGCAGTATTCTTTTTAAAAGTTAACTCAATTCTCAGTTCTAAACAAAGTGCTGCTAACATTAATGGTTTCCTTACATGATAAATTGGGCATGTTCCATTTACTTGAAGTTACCTATATGGCACAAGGGTGATGTTCTTGACTCACAAAAAATCTCAGTAATAGGCAGTATTCCTTTCACCAGGTAACTCATTTCTCTTCGGAGAGAAATTGGAATACATCCCTACCTCTAACACATTGCATCCAGCCATCAGATAAAAGTGTTTGTCCCTTTTGTTTGAAGTGCATGTTTTTCAAAGAGTGAGTGATTCTCCACTGCAAAAGGCTTTTGTTTGGCAAGCGTTTCTTTCACATGGTAACTGAATGATCTCAGGGAAACAATGCTCTAGAACCTCCTGCTGCAAGCCTTGACATCTGCTTCCAAGACAGAGAGGGCATCTTCCATACCTTTCAAATGGTCTCTTTTGCACACAGCTTGTATGCCTCACACTTTAAAACCCTGAGAGGTACGCAGTACTCTTTCTAAAAGCTAACTCAACTTCAACAGTGAAACAAAGTGCTAGACCCCTCTTACTTGTAAGCTTTTTAGTTCTCCTCTAAAACGTACAGTAATTCTTCCCTTCACTGAAAGCAGAGTTCCTTTCAAAAGTTAACTCAATTCCCTCTGCTTAACAAGGTGCGCAATTCTGTGACTGGTAACATTAATTGTTTCCTTGCAGGAGATACACTGCTCCTTCCATTCACTTGAATGGGGCTATGTTGCACACAGAATACGTTCTTCACACTTCAAAAGAATGAGAAGTACTCAGTATTTCTTAGGAAAGTTAACTCCGTTCTCACTGCTAAACAAACTGCTAGATTCTAACATTAATGATTTTCTTACATGATAAACGGGGCCTGATCCATTTACTTGAAGGCAACTATTTGGCACAAGGGTGATGTTCCTCACACCTAAAAAACCTTAGTGTGTGGCACGAATCCTTTCAACAGAGCACTCATTTCTCATAGGGAGACAAGGTGCAAGACACTCCTGCTGCCTTGCACACATTGCATCTTGCCGTCAGATAAGAGTGTGTGTCCATTTCGTCTGAAGCGTGTATATTCAAAGAGTGAGTGATTCTCCACTTTAAAACGCTTTCGTTTGGCAAGCATTCCTTTCACCTACTACCTCAATCTTCAAAGAGAAACAGTGTGCTAGAACCTCTTGCTGAAAACCTTGACATCTGCTTACAAGCATTGAGTGCCTCTTATATTCACTTGAAAGGGTCTCTTTCGCCCAAAGATTGTACTCCTCACACTCTGAAATCCTCAGAGGTATGCACTACTCCTTTTAAAAGCTAACTCCATTGAAATAGCTAAACAAAGTGTTAGACCCTCGTTTTTGTAACCTTTCTGGTTCTCCTACAAGACATACAGTAATTCTTCCCTTCCTTGAAAGGGGCAACCTTGCACCAAAATGATATTCCTCATACTACAAAACCCTGAGGTAAAGGTCCTATTCTTTTTAAAACTGCAATCTATTCCCACTGCTAAACAAGGTGCCAGACCCATTGCTTTTATCATTAATGGTCCCATTCTAAGAGACCCAGTGCTTCTTGAATTCACTTTAAGGTGGTTATTTTGCCCACAGTTGATATTCCTCACCCATGAAGATGCTGAGAGGCAGGCACTATTCCTTTCAACAAGTATCTCAATTTTCCTAGGAAAACAAAATGCTTCAGCCTCCTGCTTCTACCATCCACAGTTCTCTTACAATCTGTGCAGTGCTTGTTGCATTCACTTGAAACAGGTGATTTTGCTCAAAGGTGATGTTCCTCATGCACTCAGAGCTAGGCAGTAGTCCTTTAAACAGCTAAGTCAATTCACAATGCTAAGCAAGGGGCTAGACCCTCTTGCTTCCAACAGTAATGATTCTCTCGCAAGATCTGCAGTACTTCTTTGATTCACTTGAAAGGTTGATTTTGAAAGAAGCTGATGTTCCTCTCCCATGAAAACACTGAGAGGTAAGCAGTATTCCTTTAAAGAGCTAAATGAATTGACAAGGCTAAACAACTTGCTAGACCGTCTTGCTTCTAACATTCACGATTCTCTTACAAGAGCTACAGTGCTTCTCCCATTCACTTGTAAGGGCGACTTGGAACAAAGGTGATGTTCCTGACCCTTGAAAACACTGAGAGGTAGACAGCATTCCTTTCAACAGCTAACTCAATTCAAAGTGCTAAACAAGGTGCATGTCCCTGTTGCTTCTAACACTTCTGATTCTCTTCCAAGAGCTTCAGTGCTTCTGCATTCACTTCAAAAGGCCACTTTTCCACAAGGTTTCTGTTCCTCAGGCATGCAAAGGCTGAGAGATAGGCCGTATTCCTTTAAGCAGCTAAGTCATTTCACAATGCTAAAGAAGGTGCTTGACTCTCTTGCTTTTAACATGAATGGTTCTCTTACAGGAGAAACAGTGCTTCTTCCATTCACTTGAAAAGGGCTATGTTGCCCAGAGGTAAAGGTCTTTATCCCTTCAAAGCCTGAGGGACAGGCAGTATTTCCTTTAAAAGTTAACTCAATTCTCACTGGTATACAACATGCTAGTCCCTCTTCCTTCCAGCAATCATGGTTTTATTAAAAAAGAAACAGTGCTTCTTCTTCCTCTTGCCTTTAACAAGTTTGTGAAAAGGTGATGTTTCACCCACTTGAAAACACTGAGGCTACCCAGTGTCTCGTTCAGTGAGTAACCCAATTCTCACTGAGAAACAAGGTGCTAGGCCCTCCTGATCCTACCATTGATAGTTTTCTTCCAAACATACAGTGCTTGTTCCACCATTGAATTGAACTCTTTGACACAAAGGTGATGTTCCTTACACTTTAAAACCCTGAGGGATAAGGAGTGTTCCTTCCAAAAGCTAACTCAATTCCCTCTGCTTAACAAGGTGCGAAAATCTGTGGCTGGTAATGTTAATAGTTTCCTTGCAGGAGATACACTGCTCCTTCCATTCACTCGAATGGGGCTATTTTGCACACAGAATATGTTCTTCACACTTTCAAAGAATGAGAAATAGGCAGTATTCCTTTGGAAAGTTAACTCGTTCTCACTGCTAAACAAACTGCTAGCTTCTAACATTAATGATTTCCTTACATGATAAACGGGGCGTGATCCATTCACTTGAAGGCATCTAGTTGACACAAGGGTGATGTTCCTTACACCTGACAAAACTCAGTGTTGGGCACTAATCCTGTCAACAGGGAACTCATTTCTCATAGGGAGACAAGGTGCAAGAAATTCCTGCTGCCTTGCATACATTGCATCCTGCCATCAGATAAGAGTGTGTGCCCATTTCGTCTGAAGCGGGTATATTCAAAGAGTGAGTGAATGTCCAGTTTTAAACGCTTTCGTTTGGCAAGCATTCCTTTCAGCTACTACCTCAATCCTCACAAGGAAACAGTGTGCTAGAACCTCCTGCTGCAATCCAGGACATCTGCTTACAAGAGATAGAGTGTCTCTTCCATTCACTTGAAAGTGTCTCTTTTGCCCAAAGATTGTACTCCTCACCCTCTGAAATCCTCAGAGGTATGCAGTACTCCTTTCAAAAGCTAACTCCATTGAAATAGCTAAACAAATTGTTAGACCCTCGTTTTTGTAACCTTTCTGGTTCTCCTACAAGACATACAGTACTTCTTCCCTTCCTTCAAAGGGGCAACCTTGCGCCAAAATGATATTCCTCACACTACAAAACCCTGAGGTAAAGGTGGTATTCCTTCTAAAACCGCCATCTCTTCCCACTGCTAAAGAAGGTGCTAGACCCTCTTGCTTCTATCATTAATGGTCCCATTACAAGAGACCCAGTGCTTCTTCGATTCACTTTAAGGTGGTTATTTTGCCCATAGTGGATATCCCTCACCCATGAAGACACTGAGAGGCAGGCAGTATTCCTTTCAACAAGTATCTCAATTCTCCTAGGAAAACAAAGTTCTTCACCCTCCTGCTTCTACCATCCACAGTTCTCTTACAATCTATGCAGTGCTGGTTGCATTCACTTGAAAGAGGTGATTTTGCACAAAGGTGATGTTCCACATGCACTCATTGCTAGGCAGTATTAACTTAAACAGCTAAGTCAATTCACAGTGCTAAAAAGGTGCCTGAACCTTTTCCTTCTAACTTTCATGATTCTCTTAAAAGAGAAACAGAGCTTCTTCCATCCATGTGAAAAGGGCTATTTTGCACCAAGATATATTCTTCATACTTTAAAACCTTTGAGACAGGCAGTATTCTTTTTAAAAGTTAACTCAATTCTCAGTTCTAAACAAAGTGCTGCTAACATTAATGGTTTCCTTACATGATAAATTGGGCATGTTCCATTTACTTGAAGTTACCTATATGGCACAAGGGTGATGTTCTTGACTCACAAAAAATCTCAGTAATAGGCAGTATTCCTTTCACCAGGTAACTCATTTCTCTTCGGAGAGAAGTTGGAATACATCCCTACCTCTAACACATTGCATCCAGCCATCAGATAAAAGTGTTTGTCCCTTTTGTTTGAAGTGCATGTTTTTCAAAGAGTGAGTGATTCTCCACTGCAAAAGGCTTTTGTTTGGCAAGCGTTTCTTTCACATGGTAACTGAATGATCTCAGGGAAACAATGCTCTAGAACCTCCTGCTGCAAGCCTTGACATCTGCTTCCAAGACAGAGAGGGCATCTTCCATACCTTTCAAATGGTCTCTTTTGCACACAGCTTGTATGCCTCACACTTTAAAACCCTGAGAGGTACGCAGTACTCTTTCTAAAAGCTAACTCAACTTCAACAGTGAAACAAAGTGCTAGACCCCTCTTACTTGTAAGCTTTTTAGTTCTCCTCTAAAACGTACAGTAATTCTTCCCTTCACTGAAAGCAGAGTTCCTTTCAAAAGTTAACTCAATTCCCTCTGCTTAACAAGGTGCGCAATTCTGTGACTGGTAACATTAATTGTTTCCTTGCAGGAGATACACTGCTCCTTCCATTCACTTGAATGGGGCTATGTTGCACACAGAATACGTTCTTCACACTTCAAAAGAATGAGAAGTACTCAGTATTTCTTAGGAAAGTTAACTCCGTTCTCACTGCTAAACAAACTGCTAGATTCTAACATTAATGATTTTCTTACATGATAAACGGGGCCTGATCCATTTACTTGAAGGCAACTATTTGGCACAAGGGTGATGTTCCTCACACCTAAAAAACCTTAGTGTGTGGCACGAATCCTTTCAACAGAGCACTCATTTCTCATAGGGAGACAAGGTGCAAGACACTCCTGCTGCCTTGCACACATTGCATCTTGCCGTCAGATAAGAGTGTGTGTCCATTTCGTCTGAAGCGTGTATATTCAAAGAGTGAGTGATTCTCCACTTTAAAACGCTTTCGTTTGGCAAGCATTCCTTTCACCTACTACCTCAATCTTCAAAGAGAAACAGTGTGCTAGAACCTCTTGCTGAAAACCTTGACATCTGCTTACAAGCATTGAGTGCCTCTTATATTCACTTGAAAGGGTCTCTTTCGCCCAAAGATTGTACTCCTCACACTCTGAAATCCTCAGAGGTATGCACTACTCCTTTTAAAAGCTAACTCCATTGAAATAGCTAAACAAAGTGTTAGACCCTCCTTTTTGTAACCTTTCTGGTTCTCCTACAAGACATACAGTAATTCTTCCCTTCCTTGAAAGGGGCAACCTTGCACCAAAATGATATTCCTCATACTACAAAACCCTGAGGTAAAGGTCCTATTCTTTTTAAAACTGCAATCTATTCCCACTGCTAAACAAGGTGCCAGACCCATTGCTTTTATCATTAATGGTCCCATTCTAAGAGACCCAGTGCTTCTTGAATTCACTTTAAGGTGGTTATTTTGCCCACAGTTGATATTCCTCACCCATGAAGATGCTGAGAGGCAGGCACTATTCCTTTCAACAAGTATCTCAATTTTCCTAGGAAAACAAAATGCTTCAGCCTCCTGCTTCTACCATCCACAGTTCTCTTACAATCTGTGCAGTGCTTGTTGCATTCACTTGAAACAGGTGATTTTGCTCAAAGGTGATGTTCCTCATGCACTCAGAGCTAGGCAGTAGTCCTTTAAACAGCTAAGTCAATTCACAATGCTAAGCAAGGGGCTAGACCCTCTTGCTTCCAACAGTAATGATTCTCTCGCAAGATCTGCAGTACTTCTTTGATTCACTTGAAAGGTTGATTTTGCAAGAAGCTGATGTTCCTCTCCCATGAAAACACTGAGAGGTAAGCAGTATTCCTTTAAAGAGCTAAATGAATTGACAAGGCTAAACAACTTGCTAGACCGTCTTGCTTCTAACATTCACGATTCTCTTACAAGAGCTACAGTGCTTCTCCCATTCACTTGTAAGGGCGACTTGGAACAAAGGTGATGTTCCTGACCCTTGAAAACACTGAGAGGTAGACAGCATTCCTTTCAACAGCTAACTCAATTCAAAGTGCTAAACAAGGTGCATGTCCCTGTTGCTTCTAACACTTCTGATTCTCTTCCAAGAGCTTCAGTGCTTCTGCATTCACTTCAAAAGGCCACTTTTCCACAAGGTTTCTGTTCCTCAGGCATGCAAAGGCTGAGAGATAGGCCGTATTCCTTTAAGCAGCTAAGTCATTTCACAATGCTAAAGAAGGTGCTTGACTCTCTTGCTTTTAACATGAATGGTTCTCTTACAGGAGAAACAGTGCTTCTTCCATTCACTTGAAAAGGGCTATGTTGCCCAGAGGTAAAGGTCTTTATCCCTTCAAAGCCTGAGGGACAGGCAGTATTTCCTTTAAAAGTTAACTCAATTCTCACTGGTATACAACATGCTAGTCCCTCTTCCTTCCAGCAATCATGGTTTTATTAAAAAAGAAACAGTGCTTCTTCTTCCTCTTGCCTTTAACAAGTTTGTGAAAAGGTGATGTTTCACCCACTTGAAAACACTGAGGCTACCCAGTGTCTCGTTCAGTGAGTAACCCAATTCTCACTGAGAAACAAGGTGCTAGGCCCTCCTGATCCTACCATTGATAGTTTTCTTCCAAACATACAGTGCTTGTTCCACCATTGAATTGAACTCTTTGACACAAAGGTGATGTTCCTTACACTTTAAAACCCTGAGGGATAAGGAGTGTTCCTTCCAAAAGCTAACTCAATTCCCTCTGCTTAACAAGGTGCGAAAATCTGTGGCTGGTAATGTTAATAGTTTCCTTGCAGGAGATACACTGCTCCTTCCATTCACTCGAATGGGGCTATTTTGCACACAGAATATGTTCTTCACACTTTCAAAGAATGAGAAATAGGCAGTATTCCTTTGGAAAGTTAACTCGTTCTCACTGCTAAACAAACTGCTAGCTTCTAACATTAATGATTTCCTTACATGATAAACGGGGCGTGATCCATTCACTTGAAGGCATCTAGTTGACACAAGGGTGATGTTCCTTACACCTGACAAAACTCAGTGTTGGGCACTAATCCTGTCAACAGGGAACTCATTTCTCATAGGGAGACAAGGTGCAAGAAATTCCTGCTGCCTTGCATACATTGCATCCTGCCATCAGATAAGAGTGTGTGCCCATTTCGTCTGAAGCGGGTATATTCAAAGAGTGAGTGAATGTCCAGTTTTAAACGCTTTCGTTTGGCAAGCATTCCTTTCAGCTACTACCTCAATCCTCACAAGGAAACAGTGTGCTAGAACCTCCTGCTGCAATCCAGGACATCTGCTTACAAGAGATAGAGTGTCTCTTCCATTCACTTGAAAGTGTCTCTTTTGCCCAAAGATTGTACTCCTCACCCTCTGAAATCCTCAGAGGTATGCAGTACTCCTTTCAAAAGCTAACTCCATTGAAATAGCTAAACAAATTGTTAGACCCTCGTTTTTGTAACCTTTCTAGTTCTCCTACAAGACGTACAGTACTTCTTCCCTTCCTTCAAAGGGGCAACCTTGCGCCAAAATGATATTCCTCACACTACAAAACCCTGAGGTAAAGGTGGTATTCCTTCTAAAACCGCCATCTCTTCCCACTGCTAAAGAAGGTGCTAGACCCTCTTGCTTCTATCATTAATGGTCCCATTACAAGAGACCCAGTGCTTCTTCGATTCACTTTAAGGTGGTTATTTTGCCCATAGTGGATATCCCTCACCCATGAAGACACTGAGAGGCAGGCAGTATTCCTTTCAACAAGTATCTCAATTCTCCTAGGAAAACAAAGTTCTTCACCCTCCTGCTTCTACCATCCACAGTTCTCTTACAATCTATGCAGTGCTGGTTGCATTCACTTGAAAGAGGTGATTTTGCACAAAGGTGATGTTCCACATGCACTCATTGCTAGGCAGTATTAACTTAAACAGCTAAGTCAATTCACAGTGCTAAAAAGGTGCCTGAACCTTTTCCTTCTAACTTTCATGATTCTCTTAAAAGAGAAACAGAGCTTCTTCCATCCATGTGAAAAGGGCTATTTTGCACCAAGATATATTCTTCATACTTTAAAACCTTTGAGACAGGCAGTATTCTTTTTAAAAGTTAACTCAATTCTCAGTTCTAAACAAAGTGCTGCTAACATTAATGGTTTCCTTACATGATAAATTGGGCATGTTCCATTTACTTGAAGTTACCTATATGGCACAAGGGTGATGTTCTTGACTCACAAAAAATCTCAGTAATAGGCAGTATTCCTTTCACCAGGTAACTCATTTCTCTTCGGAGAGAAGTTGGAATACATCCCTACCTCTAACACATTGCATCCAGCCATCAGATAAAAGTGTTTGTCCCTTTTGTTTGAAGTGCATGTTTTTCAAAGAGTGAGTGATTCTCCACTGCAAAAGGCTTTTGTTTGGCAAGCGTTTCTTTCACATGGTAACTGAATGATCTCAGGGAAACAATGCTCTAGAACCTCCTGCTGCAAGCCTTGACATCTGCTTCCAAGACAGAGAGGGCATCTTCCATACCTTTCAAATGGTCTCTTTTGCACACAGCTTGTATGCCTCACACTTTAAAACCCTGAGAGGTACGCAGTACTCTTTCTAAAAGCTAACTCAACTTCAACAGTGAAACAAAGTGCTAGACCCCTCTTACTTGTAAGCTTTTTAGTTCTCCTCTAAAACGTACAGTAATTCTTCCCTTCACTGAAAGCAGAGTTCCTTTCAAAAGTTAACTCAATTCCCTCTGCTTAACAAGGTGCGCAATTCTGTGACTGGTAACATTAATTGTTTCCTTGCAGGAGATACACTGCTCCTTCCATTCACTTGAATGGGGCTATGTTGCACACAGAATACGTTCTTCACACTTCAAAAGAATGAGAAGTACTCAGTATTTCTTAGGAAAGTTAACTCCGTTCTCACTGCTAAACAAACTGCTAGATTCTAACATTAATGATTTTCTTACATGATAAACGGGGCCTGATCCATTTACTTGAAGGCAACTATTTGGCACAAGGGTGATGTTCCTCACACCTAAAAAACCTTAGTGTGTGGCACGAATCCTTTCAACAGAGCACTCATTTCTCATAGGGAGACAAGGTGCAAGACACTCCTGCTGCCTTGCACACATTGCATCTTGCCGTCAGATAAGAGTGTGTGTCCATTTCGTCTGAAGCGTGTATATTCAAAGAGTGAGTGATTCTCCACTTTAAAACGCTTTCGTTTGGCAAGCATTCCTTTCACCTACTACCTCAATCTTCAAAGAGAAACAGTGTGCTAGAACCTCTTGCTGAAAACCTTGACATCTGCTTACAAGCATTGAGTGCCTCTTATATTCACTTGAAAGGGTCTCTTTCGCCCAAAGATTGTACTCCTCACACTCTGAAATCCTCAGAGGTATGCACTACTCCTTTTAAAAGCTAACTCCATTGAAATAGCTAAACAAAGTGTTAGACCCTCCTTTTTGTAACCTTTCTGGTTCTCCTACAAGACATACAGTAATTCTTCCCTTCCTTGAAAGGGGCAACCTTGCACCAAAATGATATTCCTCATACTACAAAACCCTGAGGTAAAGGTCCTATTCTTTTTAAAACTGCAATCTATTCCCACTGCTAAACAAGGTGCCAGACCCATTGCTTTTATCATTAATGGTCCCATTCTAAGAGACCCAGTGCTTCTTGAATTCACTTTAAGGTGGTTATTTTGCCCACAGTTGATATTCCTCACCCATGAAGATGCTGAGAGGCAGGCACTATTCCTTTCAACAAGTATCTCAATTTTCCTAGGAAAACAAAATGCTTCAGCCTCCTGCTTCTACCATCCACAGTTCTCTTACAATCTGTGCAGTGCTTGTTGCATTCACTTGAAACAGGTGATTTTGCTCAAAGGTGATGTTCCTCATGCACTCAGAGCTAGGCAGTAGTCCTTTAAACAGCTAAGTCAATTCACAATGCTAAGCAAGGGGCTAGACCCTCTTGCTTCCAACAGTAATGATTCTCTCGCAAGATCTGCAGTACTTCTTTGATTCACTTGAAAGGTTGATTTTGAAAGAAGCTGATGTTCCTCTCCCATGAAAACACTGAGAGGTAAGCAGTATTCCTTTAAAGAGCTAAATGAATTGACAAGGCTAAACAACTTGCTAGACCGTCTTGCTTCTAACATTCACGATTCTCTTACAAGAGCTACAGTGCTTCTCCCATTCACTTGTAAGGGCGACTTGGAACAAAGGTGATGTTCCTGACCCTTGAAAACACTGAGAGGTAGACAGCATTCCTTTCAACAGCTAACTCAATTCAAAGTGCTAAACAAGGTGCATGTCCCTGTTGCTTCTAACACTTCTGATTCTCTTCCAAGAGCTTCAGTGCTTCTGCATTCACTTCAAAAGGCCACTTTTCCACAAGGTTTCTGTTCCTCAGGCATGCAAAGGCTGAGAGATAGGCCGTATTCCTTTAAGCAGCTAAGTCATTTCACAATGCTAAAGAAGGTGCTTGACTCTCTTGCTTTTAACATGAATGGTTCTCTTACAGGAGAAACAGTGCTTCTTCCATTCACTTGAAAAGGGCTATGTTGCCCAGAGGTAAAGGTCTTTATCCCTTCAAAGCCTGAGGGACAGGCAGTATTTCCTTTAAAAGTTAACTCAATTCTCACTGGTATACAACATGCTAGTCCCTCTTCCTTCCAGCAATCATGGTTTTATTAAAAAAGAAACAGTGCTTCTTCTTCCTCTTGCCTTTAACAAGTTTGTGAAAAGGTGATGTTTCACCCACTTGAAAACACTGAGGCTACCCAGTGTCTCGTTCAGTGAGTAACCCAATTCTCACTGAGAAACAAGGTGCTAGGCCCTCCTGATCCTACCATTGATAGTTTTCTTCCAAACATACAGTGCTTGTTCCACCATTGAATTGAACTCTTTGACACAAAGGTGATGTTCCTTACACTTTAAAACCCTGAGGGATAAGGAGTGTTCCTTCCAAAAGCTAACTCAATTCCCTCTGCTTAACAAGGTGCGAAAATCTGTGGCTGGTAATGTTAATAGTTTCCTTGCAGGAGATACACTGCTCCTTCCATTCACTCGAATGGGGCTATTTTGCACACAGAATATGTTCTTCACACTTTCAAAGAATGAGAAATAGGCAGTATTCCTTTGGAAAGTTAACTCGTTCTCACTGCTAAACAAACTGCTAGCTTCTAACATTAATGATTTCCTTACATGATAAACGGGGCGTGATCCATTCACTTGAAGGCATCTAGTTGACACAAGGGTGATGTTCCTTACACCTGACAAAACTCAGTGTTGGGCACTAATCCTGTCAACAGGGAACTCATTTCTCATAGGGAGACAAGGTGCAAGAAATTCCTGCTGCCTTGCATACATTGCATCCTGCCATCAGATAAGAGTGTGTGCCCATTTCGTCTGAAGCGGGTATATTCAAAGAGTGAGTGAATGTCCAGTTTTAAACGCTTTCGTTTGGCAAGCATTCCTTTCAGCTACTACCTCAATCCTCACAAGGAAACAGTGTGCTAGAACCTCCTGCTGCAATCCAGGACATCTGCTTACAAGAGATAGAGTGTCTCTTCCATTCACTTGAAAGTGTCTCTTTTGCCCAAAGATTGTACTCCTCACCCTCTGAAATCCTCAGAGGTATGCAGTACTCCTTTCAAAAGCTAACTCCATTGAAATAGCTAAACAAATTGTTAGACCCTCGTTTTTGTAACCTTTCTGGTTCTCCTACAAGACATACAGTACTTCTTCCCTTCCTTCAAAGGGGCAACCTTGCGCCAAAATGATATTCCTCACACTACAAAACCCTGAGGTAAAGGTGGTATTCCTTCTAAAACCGCCATCTCTTCCCACTGCTAAAGAAGGTGCTAGACCCTCTTGCTTCTATCATTAATGGTCCCATTACAAGAGACCCAGTGCTTCTTCGATTCACTTTAAGGTGGTTATTTTGCCCATAGTGGATATCCCTCACCCATGAAGACACTGAGAGGCAGGCAGTATTCCTTTCAACAAGTATCTCAATTCTCCTAGGAAAACAAAGTTCTTCACCCTCCTGCTTCTACCATCCACAGTTCTCTTACAATCTATGCAGTGCTGGTTGCATTCACTTGAAAGAGGTGATTTTGCACAAAGGTGATGTTCCACATGCACTCATTGCTAGGCAGTATTAACTTAAACAGCTAAGTCAATTCACAGTGCTAAAAAGGTGCCTGAACCTTTTCCTTCTAACTTTCATGATTCTCTTAAAAGAGAAACAGAGCTTCTTCCATCCATGTGAAAAGGGCTATTTTGCACCAAGATATATTCTTCATACTTTAAAACCTTTGAGACAGGCAGTATTCTTTTTAAAAGTTAACTCAATTCTCAGTTCTAAACAAAGTGCTGCTAACATTAATGGTTTCCTTACATGATAAATTGGGCATGTTCCATTTACTTGAAGTTACCTATATGGCACAAGGGTGATGTTCTTGACTCACAAAAAATCTCAGTAATAGGCAGTATTCCTTTCACCAGGTAACTCATTTCTCTTCGGAGAGAAGTTGGAATACATCCCTACCTCTAACACATTGCATCCAGCCATCAGATAAAAGTGTTTGTCCCTTTTGTTTGAAGTGCATGTTTTTCAAAGAGTGAGTGATTCTCCACTGCAAAAGGCTTTTGTTTGGCAAGCGTTTCTTTCACATGGTAACTGAATGATCTCAGGGAAACAATGCTCTAGAACCTCCTGCTGCAAGCCTTGACATCTGCTTCCAAGACAGAGAGGGCATCTTCCATACCTTTCAAATGGTCTCTTTTGCACACAGCTTGTATGCCTCACACTTTAAAACCCTGAGAGGTACGCAGTACTCTTTCTAAAAGCTAACTCAACTTCAACAGTGAAACAAAGTGCTAGACCCCTCTTACTTGTAAGCTTTTTAGTTCTCCTCTAAAACGTACAGTAATTCTTCCCTTCACTGAAAGCAGAGTTCCTTTCAAAAGTTAACTCAATTCCCTCTGCTTAACAAGGTGCGCAATTCTGTGACTGGTAACATTAATTGTTTCCTTGCAGGAGATACACTGCTCCTTCCATTCACTTGAATGGGGCTATGTTGCACACAGAATACGTTCTTCACACTTCAAAAGAATGAGAAGTACTCAGTATTTCTTAGGAAAGTTAACTCCGTTCTCACTGCTAAACAAACTGCTAGATTCTAACATTAATGATTTTCTTACATGATAAACGGGGCCTGATCCATTTACTTGAAGGCAACTATTTGGCACAAGGGTGATGTTCCTCACACCTAAAAAACCTTAGTGTGTGGCACGAATCCTTTCAACAGAGCACTCATTTCTCATAGGGAGACAAGGTGCAAGACACTCCTGCTGCCTTGCACACATTGCATCTTGCCGTCAGATAAGAGTGTGTGTCCATTTCGTCTGAAGCGTGTATATTCAAAGAGTGAGTGATTCTCCACTTTAAAACGCTTTCGTTTGGCAAGCATTCCTTTCACCTACTACCTCAATCTTCAAAGAGAAACAGTGTGCTAGAACCTCTTGCTGAAAACCTTGACATCTGCTTACAAGCATTGAGTGCCTCTTATATTCACTTGAAAGGGTCTCTTTCGCCCAAAGATTGTACTCCTCACACTCTGAAATCCTCAGAGGTATGCACTACTCCTTTTAAAAGCTAACTCCATTGAAATAGCTAAACAAAGTGTTAGACCCTCCTTTTTGTAACCTTTCTGGTTCTCCTACAAGACATACAGTAATTCTTCCCTTCCTTGAAAGGGGCAACCTTGCACCAAAATGATATTCCTCATACTACAAAACCCTGAGGTAAAGGTCCTATTCTTTTTAAAACTGCAATCTATTCCCACTGCTAAACAAGGTGCCAGACCCATTGCTTTTATCATTAATGGTCCCATTCTAAGAGACCCAGTGCTTCTTGAATTCACTTTAAGGTGGTTATTTTGCCCACAGTTGATATTCCTCACCCATGAAGATGCTGAGAGGCAGGCACTATTCCTTTCAACAAGTATCTCAATTTTCCTAGGAAAACAAAATGCTTCAGCCTCCTGCTTCTACCATCCACAGTTCTCTTACAATCTGTGCAGTGCTTGTTGCATTCACTTGAAACAGGTGATTTTGCTCAAAGGTGATGTTCCTCATGCACTCAGAGCTAGGCAGTAGTCCTTTAAACAGCTAAGTCAATTCACAATGCTAAGCAAGGGGCTAGACCCTCTTGCTTCCAACAGTAATGATTCTCTCGCAAGATCTGCAGTACTTCTTTGATTCACTTGAAAGGTTGATTTTGCAAGAAGCTGATGTTCCTCTCCCATGAAAACACTGAGAGGTAAGCAGTATTCCTTTAAAGAGCTAAATGAATTGACAAGGCTAAACAACTTGCTAGACCGTCTTGCTTCTAACATTCACGATTCTCTTACAAGAGCTACAGTGCTTCTCCCATTCACTTGTAAGGGCGACTTGGAACAAAGGTGATGTTCCTGACCCTTGAAAACACTGAGAGGTAGACAGCATTCCTTTCAACAGCTAACTCAATTCAAAGTGCTAAACAAGGTGCATGTCCCTGTTGCTTCTAACACTTCTGATTCTCTTCCAAGAGCTTCAGTGCTTCTGCATTCACTTCAAAAGGCCACTTTTCCACAAGGTTTCTGTTCCTCAGGCATGCAAAGGCTGAGAGATAGGCCGTATTCCTTTAAGCAGCTAAGTCATTTCACAATGCTAAAGAAGGTGCTTGACTCTCTTGCTTTTAACATGAATGGTTCTCTTACAGGAGAAACAGTGCTTCTTCCATTCACTTGAAAAGGGCTATGTTGCCCAGAGGTAAAGGTCTTTATCCCTTCAAAGCCTGAGGGACAGGCAGTATTTCCTTTAAAAGTTAACTCAATTCTCACTGGTATACAACATGCTAGTCCCTCTTCCTTCCAGCAATCATGGTTTTATTAAAAAAGAAACAGTGCTTCTTCTTCCTCTTGCCTTTAACAAGTTTGTGAAAAGGTGATGTTTCACCCACTTGAAAACACTGAGGCTACCCAGTGTCTCGTTCAGTGAGTAACCCAATTCTCACTGAGAAACAAGGTGCTAGGCCCTCCTGATCCTACCATTGATAGTTTTCTTCCAAACATACAGTGCTTGTTCCACCATTGAATTGAACTCTTTGACACAAAGGTGATGTTCCTTACACTTTAAAACCCTGAGGGATAAGGAGTGTTCCTTCCAAAAGCTAACTCAATTCCCTCTGCTTAACAAGGTGCGAAAATCTGTGGCTGGTAATGTTAATAGTTTCCTTGCAGGAGATACACTGCTCCTTCCATTCACTCGAATGGGGCTATTTTGCACACAGAATATGTTCTTCACACTTTCAAAGAATGAGAAATAGGCAGTATTCCTTTGGAAAGTTAACTCGTTCTCACTGCTAAACAAACTGCTAGCTTCTAACATTAATGATTTCCTTACATGATAAACGGGGCGTGATCCATTCACTTGAAGGCATCTAGTTGACACAAGGGTGATGTTCCTTACACCTGACAAAACTCAGTGTTGGGCACTAATCCTGTCAACAGGGAACTCATTTCTCATAGGGAGACAAGGTGCAAGAAATTCCTGCTGCCTTGCATACATTGCATCCTGCCATCAGATAAGAGTGTGTGCCCATTTCGTCTGAAGCGGGTATATTCAAAGAGTGAGTGAATGTCCAGTTTTAAACGCTTTCGTTTGGCAAGCATTCCTTTCAGCTACTACCTCAATCCTCACAAGGAAACAGTGTGCTAGAACCTCCTGCTGCAATCCAGGACATCTGCTTACAAGAGATAGAGTGTCTCTTCCATTCACTTGAAAGTGTCTCTTTTGCCCAAAGATTGTACTCCTCACCCTCTGAAATCCTCAGAGGTATGCAGTACTCCTTTCAAAAGCTAACTCCATTGAAATAGCTAAACAAATTGTTAGACCCTCGTTTTTGTAACCTTTCTAGTTCTCCTACAAGACGTACAGTACTTCTTCCCTTCCTTCAAAGGGGCAACCTTGCGCCAAAATGATATTCCTCACACTACAAAACCCTGAGGTAAAGGTGGTATTCCTTCTAAAACCGCCATCTCTTCCCACTGCTAAAGAAGGTGCTAGACCCTCTTGCTTCTATCATTAATGGTCCCATTACAAGAGACCCAGTGCTTCTTCGATTCACTTTAAGGTGGTTATTTTGCCCATAGTGGATATCCCTCACCCATGAAGACACTGAGAGGCAGGCAGTATTCCTTTCAACAAGTATCTCAATTCTCCTAGGAAAACAAAGTTCTTCACCCTCCTGCTTCTACCATCCACAGTTCTCTTACAATCTATGCAGTGCTGGTTGCATTCACTTGAAAGAGGTGATTTTGCACAAAGGTGATGTTCCACATGCACTCATTGCTAGGCAGTATTAACTTAAACAGCTAAGTCAATTCACAGTGCTAAAAAGGTGCCTGAACCTTTTCCTTCTAACTTTCATGATTCTCTTAAAAGAGAAACAGAGCTTCTTCCATCCATGTGAAAAGGGCTATTTTGCACCAAGATATATTCTTCATACTTTAAAACCTTTGAGACAGGCAGTATTCTTTTTAAAAGTTAACTCAATTCTCAGTTCTAAACAAAGTGCTGCTAACATTAATGGTTTCCTTACATGATAAATTGGGCATGTTCCATTTACTTGAAGTTACCTATATGGCACAAGGGTGATGTTCTTGACTCACAAAAAATCTCAGTAATAGGCAGTATTCCTTTCACCAGGTAACTCATTTCTCTTCGGAGAGAAGTTGGAATACATCCCTACCTCTAACACATTGCATCCAGCCATCAGATAAAAGTGTTTGTCCCTTTTGTTTGAAGTGCATGTTTTTCAAAGAGTGAGTGATTCTCCACTGCAAAAGGCTTTTGTTTGGCAAGCGTTTCTTTCACATGGTAACTGAATGATCTCAGGGAAACAATGCTCTAGAACCTCCTGCTGCAAGCCTTGACATCTGCTTCCAAGACAGAGAGGGCATCTTCCATACCTTTCAAATGGTCTCTTTTGCACACAGCTTGTATGCCTCACACTTTAAAACCCTGAGAGGTACGCAGTACTCTTTCTAAAAGCTAACTCAACTTCAACAGTGAAACAAAGTGCTAGACCCCTCTTACTTGTAAGCTTTTTAGTTCTCCTCTAAAACGTACAGTAATTCTTCCCTTCACTGAAAGCAGAGTTCCTTTCAAAAGTTAACTCAATTCCCTCTGCTTAACAAGGTGCGCAATTCTGTGACTGGTAACATTAATTGTTTCCTTGCAGGAGATACACTGCTCCTTCCATTCACTTGAATGGGGCTATGTTGCACACAGAATACGTTCTTCACACTTCAAAAGAATGAGAAGTACTCAGTATTTCTTAGGAAAGTTAACTCCGTTCTCACTGCTAAACAAACTGCTAGATTCTAACATTAATGATTTTCTTACATGATAAACGGGGCCTGATCCATTTACTTGAAGGCAACTATTTGGCACAAGGGTGATGTTCCTCACACCTAAAAAACCTTAGTGTGTGGCACGAATCCTTTCAACAGAGCACTCATTTCTCATAGGGAGACAAGGTGCAAGACACTCCTGCTGCCTTGCACACATTGCATCTTGCCGTCAGATAAGAGTGTGTGTCCATTTCGTCTGAAGCGTGTATATTCAAAGAGTGAGTGATTCTCCACTTTAAAACGCTTTCGTTTGGCAAGCATTCCTTTCACCTACTACCTCAATCTTCAAAGAGAAACAGTGTGCTAGAACCTCTTGCTGAAAACCTTGACATCTGCTTACAAGCATTGAGTGCCTCTTATATTCACTTGAAAGGGTCTCTTTCGCCCAAAGATTGTACTCCTCACACTCTGAAATCCTCAGAGGTATGCACTACTCCTTTTAAAAGCTAACTCCATTGAAATAGCTAAACAAAGTGTTAGACCCTCCTTTTTGTAACCTTTCTGGTTCTCCTACAAGACATACAGTAATTCTTCCCTTCCTTGAAAGGGGCAACCTTGCACCAAAATGATATTCCTCATACTACAAAACCCTGAGGTAAAGGTCCTATTCTTTTTAAAACTGCAATCTATTCCCACTGCTAAACAAGGTGCCAGACCCATTGCTTTTATCATTAATGGTCCCATTCTAAGAGACCCAGTGCTTCTTGAATTCACTTTAAGGTGGTTATTTTGCCCACAGTTGATATTCCTCACCCATGAAGATGCTGAGAGGCAGGCACTATTCCTTTCAACAAGTATCTCAATTTTCCTAGGAAAACAAAATGCTTCAGCCTCCTGCTTCTACCATCCACAGTTCTCTTACAATCTGTGCAGTGCTTGTTGCATTCACTTGAAACAGGTGATTTTGCTCAAAGGTGATGTTCCTCATGCACTCAGAGCTAGGCAGTAGTCCTTTAAACAGCTAAGTCAATTCACAATGCTAAGCAAGGGGCTAGACCCTCTTGCTTCCAACAGTAATGATTCTCTCGCAAGATCTGCAGTACTTCTTTGATTCACTTGAAAGGTTGATTTTGCAAGAAGCTGATGTTCCTCTCCCATGAAAACACTGAGAGGTAAGCAGTATTCCTTTAAAGAGCTAAATGAATTGACAAGGCTAAACAACTTGCTAGACCGTCTTGCTTCTAACATTCACGATTCTCTTACAAGAGCTACAGTGCTTCTCCCATTCACTTGTAAGGGCGACTTGGAACAAAGGTGATGTTCCTGACCCTTGAAAACACTGAGAGGTAGACAGCATTCCTTTCAACAGCTAACTCAATTCAAAGTGCTAAACAAGGTGCATGTCCCTGTTGCTTCTAACACTTCTGATTCTCTTCCAAGAGCTTCAGTGCTTCTGCATTCACTTCAAAAGGCCACTTTTCCACAAGGTTTCTGTTCCTCAGGCATGCAAAGGCTGAGAGATAGGCCGTATTCCTTTAAGCAGCTAAGTCATTTCACAATGCTAAAGAAGGTGCTTGACTCTCTTGCTTTTAACATGAATGGTTCTCTTACAGGAGAAACAGTGCTTCTTCCATTCACTTGAAAAGGGCTATGTTGCCCAGAGGTAAAGGTCTTTATCCCTTCAAAGCCTGAGGGACAGGCAGTATTTCCTTTAAAAGTTAACTCAATTCTCACTGGTATACAACATGCTAGTCCCTCTTCCTTCCAGCAATCATGGTTTTATTAAAAAAGAAACAGTGCTTCTTCTTCCTCTTGCCTTTAACAATTTGTGAAAAGGTGATGTTTCACCCACTTGAAAACACTGAGGCTACCCAGTGTCTCGTTCAGTGAGTAACCCAATTCTCACTGAGAAACAAGGTGCTAGGCCCTCCTGATCCTACCATTGATAGTTTTCTTCCAAACATACAGTGCTTGTTCCACCATTGAATTGAACTCTTTGACACAAAGGTGATGTTCCTTACACTTTAAAACCCTGAGGGATAAGGAGTGTTCCTTCCAAAAGCTAACTCAATTCCCTCTGCTTAACAAGGTGCGAAAATCTGTGGCTGGTAATGTTAATAGTTTCCTTGCAGGAGATACACTGCTCCTTCCATTCACTCGAATGGGGCTATTTTGCACACAGAATATGTTCTTCACACTTTCAAAGAATGAGAAATAGGCAGTATTCCTTTGGAAAGTTAACTCGTTCTCACTGCTAAACAAACTGCTAGCTTCTAACATTAATGATTTCCTTACATGATAAACGGGGCGTGATCCATTCACTTGAAGGCATCTAGTTGACACAAGGGTGATGTTCCTTACACCTGACAAAACTCAGTGTTGGGCACTAATCCTGTCAACAGGGAACTCATTTCTCATAGGGAGACAAGGTGCAAGAAATTCCTGCTGCCTTGCATACATTGCATCCTGCCATCAGATAAGAGTGTGTGCCCATTTCGTCTGAAGCGGGTATATTCAAAGAGTGAGTGAATGTCCAGTTTTAAACGCTTTCGTTTGGCAAGCATTCCTTTCAGCTACTACCTCAATCCTCACAAGGAAACAGTGTGCTAGAACCTCCTGCTGCAATCCAGGACATCTGCTTACAAGAGATAGAGTGTCTCTTCCATTCACTTGAAAGTGTCTCTTTTGCCCAAAGATTGTACTCCTCACCCTCTGAAATCCTCAGAGGTATGCAGTACTCCTTTCAAAAGCTAACTCCATTGAAATAGCTAAACAAATTGTTAGACCCTCGTTTTTGTAACCTTTCTAGTTCTCCTACAAGACGTACAGTACTTCTTCCCTTCCTTCAAAGGGGCAACCTTGCGCCAAAATGATATTCCTCACACTACAAAACCCTGAGGTAAAGGTGGTATTCCTTCTAAAACCGCCATCTCTTCCCACTGCTAAAGAAGGTGCTAGACCCTCTTGCTTCTATCATTAATGGTCCCATTACAAGAGACCCAGTGCTTCTTCGATTCACTTTAAGGTGGTTATTTTGCCCATAGTGGATATCCCTCACCCATGAAGACACTGAGAGGCAGGCAGTATTCCTTTCAACAAGTATCTCAATTCTCCTAGGAAAACAAAGTTCTTCACCCTCCTGCTTCTACCATCCACAGTTCTCTTACAATCTATGCAGTGCTGGTTGCATTCACTTGAAAGAGGTGATTTTGCACAAAGGTGATGTTCCACATGCACTCATTGCTAGGCAGTATTAACTTAAACAGCTAAGTCAATTCACAGTGCTAAAAAGGTGCCTGAACCTTTTCCTTCTAACTTTCATGATTCTCTT
Source organism: Castor canadensis (assembly GCF_047511655.1). Classification (NCBI taxonomy): domain Eukaryota; kingdom Metazoa; phylum Chordata; class Mammalia; order Rodentia; family Castoridae; genus Castor; species Castor canadensis. The sequence continues at coordinate 24,978,942 of NC_133403.1, forward strand.
AAAAGAGAAACAGAGCTTCTTCCATCCATGTGAAAAGGGCTATTTTGCACCAAGATATATTCTTCATACTTTAAAACCTTTGAGACAGGCAGTATTCTTTTTAAAAGTTAACTCAATTCTCAGTTCTAAACAAAGTGCTGCTAACATTAATGGTTTCCTTACATGATAAATTGGGCATGTTCCATTTACTTGAAGTTACCTATATGGCACAAGGGTGATGTTCTTGACTCACAAAAAATCTCAGTAATAGGCAGTATTCCTTTCACCAGGTAACTCATTTCTCTTCGGAGAGAAGTTGGAATACATCCCTACCTCTAACACATTGCATCCAGCCATCAGATAAAAGTGTTTGTCCCTTTTGTTTGAAGTGCATGTTTTTCAAAGAGTGAGTGATTCTCCACTGCAAAAGGCTTTTGTTTGGCAAGCGTTTCTTTCACATGGTAACTGAATGATCTCAGGGAAACAATGCTCTAGAACCTCCTGCTGCAAGCCTTGACATCTGCTTCCAAGACAGAGAGGGCATCTTCCATACCTTTCAAATGGTCTCTTTTGCACACAGCTTGTATGCCTCACACTTTAAAACCCTGAGAGGTACGCAGTACTCTTTCTAAAAGCTAACTCAACTTCAACAGTGAAACAAAGTGCTAGACCCCTCTTACTTGTAAGCTTTTTAGTTCTCCTCTAAAACGTACAGTAATTCTTCCCTTCACTGAAAGCAGAGTTCCTTTCAAAAGTTAACTCAATTCCCTCTGCTTAACAAGGTGCGCAATTCTGTGACTGGTAACATTAATTGTTTCCTTGCAGGAGATACACTGCTCCTTCCATTCACTTGAATGGGGCTATGTTGCACACAGAATACGTTCTTCACACTTCAAAAGAATGAGAAGTACTCAGTATTTCTTAGGAAAGTTAACTCCGTTCTCACTGCTAAACAAACTGCTAGATTCTAACATTAATGATTTTCTTACATGATAAACGGGGCCTGATCCATTTACTTGAAGGCAACTATTTGGCACAAGGGTGATGTTCCTCACACCTAAAAAACCTTAGTGTGTGGCACGAATCCTTTCAACAGAGCACTCATTTCTCATAGGGAGACAAGGTGCAAGACACTCCTGCTGCCTTGCACACATTGCATCTTGCCGTCAGATAAGAGTGTGTGTCCATTTCGTCTGAAGCGTGTATATTCAAAGAGTGAGTGATTCTCCACTTTAAAACGCTTTCGTTTGGCAAGCATTCCTTTCACCTACTACCTCAATCTTCAAAGAGAAACAGTGTGCTAGAACCTCTTGCTGAAAACCTTGACATCTGCTTACAAGCATTGAGTGCCTCTTATATTCACTTGAAAGGGTCTCTTTCGCCCAAAGATTGTACTCCTCACACTCTGAAATCCTCAGAGGTATGCACTACTCCTTTTAAAAGCTAACTCCATTGAAATAGCTAAACAAAGTGTTAGACCCTCGTTTTTGTAACCTTTCTGGTTCTCCTACAAGACATACAGTAATTCTTCCCTTCCTTGAAAGGGGCAACCTTGCACCAAAATGATATTCCTCATACTACAAAACCCTGAGGTAAAGGTCCTATTCTTTTTAAAACTGCAATCTATTCCCACTGCTAAACAAGGTGCCAGACCCATTGCTTTTATCATTAATGGTCCCATTCTAAGAGACCCAGTGCTTCTTGAATTCACTTTAAGGTGGTTATTTTGCCCACAGTTGATATTCCTCACCCATGAAGATGCTGAGAGGCAGGCACTATTCCTTTCAACAAGTATCTCAATTTTCCTAGGAAAACAAAATGCTTCAGCCTCCTGCTTCTACCATCCACAGTTCTCTTACAATCTGTGCAGTGCTTGTTGCATTCACTTGAAACAGGTGATTTTGCTCAAAGGTGATGTTCCTCATGCACTCAGAGCTAGGCAGTAGTCCTTTAAACAGCTAAGTCAATTCACAATGCTAAGCAAGGGGCTAGACCCTCTTGCTTCCAACAGTAATGATTCTCTCGCAAGATCTGCAGTACTTCTTTGATTCACTTGAAAGGTTGATTTTGAAAGAAGCTGATGTTCCTCTCCCATGAAAACACTGAGAGGTAAGCAGTATTCCTTTAAAGAGCTAAATGAATTGACAAGGCTAAACAACTTGCTAGACCGTCTTGCTTCTAACATTCACGATTCTCTTACAAGAGCTACAGTGCTTCTCCCATTCACTTGTAAGGGCGACTTGGAACAAAGGTGATGTTCCTGACCCTTGAAAACACTGAGAGGTAGACAGCATTCCTTTCAACAGCTAACTCAATTCAAAGTGCTAAACAAGGTGCATGTCCCTGTTGCTTCTAACACTTCTGATTCTCTTCCAAGAGCTTCAGTGCTTCTGCATTCACTTCAAAAGGCCACTTTTCCACAAGGTTTCTGTTCCTCAGGCATGCAAAGGCTGAGAGATAGGCCGTATTCCTTTAAGCAGCTAAGTCATTTCACAATGCTAAAGAAGGTGCTTGACTCTCTTGCTTTTAACATGAATGGTTCTCTTACAGGAGAAACAGTGCTTCTTCCATTCACTTGAAAAGGGCTATGTTGCCCAGAGGTAAAGGTCTTTATCCCTTCAAAGCCTGAGGGACAGGCAGTATTTCCTTTAAAAGTTAACTCAATTCTCACTGGTATACAACATGCTAGTCCCTCTTCCTTCCAGCAATCATGGTTTTATTAAAAAAGAAACAGTGCTTCTTCTTCCTCTTGCCTTTAACAAGTTTGTGAAAAGGTGATGTTTCACCCACTTGAAAACACTGAGGCTACCCAGTGTCTCGTTCAGTGAGTAACCCAATTCTCACTGAGAAACAAGGTGCTAGGCCCTCCTGATCCTACCATTGATAGTTTTCTTCCAAACATACAGTGCTTGTTCCACCATTGAATTGAACTCTTTGACACAAAGGTGATGTTCCTTACACTTTAAAACCCTGAGGGATAAGGAGTGTTCCTTCCAAAAGCTAACTCAATTCCCTCTGCTTAACAAGGTGCGAAAATCTGTGGCTGGTAATGTTAATAGTTTCCTTGCAGGAGATACACTGCTCCTTCCATTCACTCGAATGGGGCTATTTTGCACACAGAATATGTTCTTCACACTTTCAAAGAATGAGAAATAGGCAGTATTCCTTTGGAAAGTTAACTCGTTCTCACTGCTAAACAAACTGCTAGCTTCTAACATTAATGATTTCCTTACATGATAAACGGGGCGTGATCCATTCACTTGAAGGCATCTAGTTGACACAAGGGTGATGTTCCTTACACCTGACAAAACTCAGTGTTGGGCACTAATCCTGTCAACAGGGAACTCATTTCTCATAGGGAGACAAGGTGCAAGAAATTCCTGCTGCCTTGCATACATTGCATCCTGCCATCAGATAAGAGTGTGTGCCCATTTCGTCTGAAGCGGGTATATTCAAAGAGTGAGTGAATGTCCAGTTTTAAACGCTTTCGTTTGGCAAGCATTCCTTTCAGCTACTACCTCAATCCTCACAAGGAAACAGTGTGCTAGAACCTCCTGCTGCAATCCAGGACATCTGCTTACAAGAGATAGAGTGTCTCTTCCATTCACTTGAAAGTGTCTCTTTTGCCCAAAGATTGTACTCCTCACCCTCTGAAATCCTCAGAGGTATGCAGTACTCCTTTCAAAAGCTAACTCCATTGAAATAGCTAAACAAATTGTTAGACCCTCGTTTTTGTAACCTTTCTAGTTCTCCTACAAGACGTACAGTACTTCTTCCCTTCCTTCAAAGGGGCAACCTTGCGCCAAAATGATATTCCTCACACTACAAAACCCTGAGGTAAAGGTGGTATTCCTTCTAAAACCGCCATCTCTTCCCACTGCTAAAGAAGGTGCTAGACCCTCTTGCTTCTATCATTAATGGTCCCATTACAAGAGACCCAGTGCTTCTTCGATTCACTTTAAGGTGGTTATTTTGCCCATAGTGGATATCCCTCACCCATGAAGACACTGAGAGGCAGGCAGTATTCCTTTCAACAAGTATCTCAATTCTCCTAGGAAAACAAAGTTCTTCACCCTCCTGCTTCTACCATCCACAGTTCTCTTACAATCTATGCAGTGCTGGTTGCATTCACTTGAAAGAGGTGATTTTGCACAAAGGTGATGTTCCACATGCACTCATTGCTAGGCAGTATTAACTTAAACAGCTAAGTCAATTCACAGTGCTAAAAAGGTGCCTGAACCTTTTCCTTCTAACTTTCATGATTCTCTTAAAAGAGAAACAGAGCTTCTTCCATCCATGTGAAAAGGGCTATTTTGCACCAAGATATATTCTTCATACTTTAAAACCTTTGAGACAGGCAGTATTCTTTTTAAAAGTTAACTCAATTCTCAGTTCTAAACAAAGTGCTGCTAACATTAATGGTTTCCTTACATGATAAATTGGGCATGTTCCATTTACTTGAAGTTACCTATATGGCACAAGGGTGATGTTCTTGACTCACAAAAAATCTCAGTAATAGGCAGTATTCCTTTCACCAGGTAACTCATTTCTCTTCGGAGAGAAGTTGGAATACATCCCTACCTCTAACACATTGCATCCAGCCATCAGATAAAAGTGTTTGTCCCTTTTGTTTGAAGTGCATGTTTTTCAAAGAGTGAGTGATTCTCCACTGCAAAAGGCTTTTGTTTGGCAAGCGTTTCTTTCACATGGTAACTGAATGATCTCAGGGAAACAATGCTCTAGAACCTCCTGCTGCAAGCCTTGACATCTGCTTCCAAGACAGAGAGGGCATCTTCCATACCTTTCAAATGGTCTCTTTTGCACACAGCTTGTATGCCTCACACTTTAAAACCCTGAGAGGTACGCAGTACTCTTTCTAAAAGCTAACTCAACTTCAACAGTGAAACAAAGTGCTAGACCCCTCTTACTTGTAAGCTTTTTAGTTCTCCTCTAAAACGTACAGTAATTCTTCCCTTCACTGAAAGCAGAGTTCCTTTCAAAAGTTAACTCAATTCCCTCTGCTTAACAAGGTGCGCAATTCTGTGACTGGTAACATTAATTGTTTCCTTGCAGGAGATACACTGCTCCTTCCATTCACTTGAATGGGGCTATGTTGCACACAGAATACGTTCTTCACACTTCAAAAGAATGAGAAGTACTCAGTATTTCTTAGGAAAGTTAACTCCGTTCTCACTGCTAAACAAACTGCTAGATTCTAACATTAATGATTTTCTTACATGATAAACGGGGCCTGATCCATTTACTTGAAGGCAACTATTTGGCACAAGGGTGATGTTCCTCACACCTAAAAAACCTTAGTGTGTGGCACGAATCCTTTCAACAGAGCACTCATTTCTCATAGGGAGACAAGGTGCAAGACACTCCTGCTGCCTTGCACACATTGCATCTTGCCGTCAGATAAGAGTGTGTGTCCATTTCGTCTGAAGCGTGTATATTCAAAGAGTGAGTGATTCTCCACTTTAAAACGCTTTCGTTTGGCAAGCATTCCTTTCACCTACTACCTCAATCTTCAAAGAGAAACAGTGTGCTAGAACCTCTTGCTGAAAACCTTGACATCTGCTTACAAGCATTGAGTGCCTCTTATATTCACTTGAAAGGGTCTCTTTCGCCCAAAGATTGTACTCCTCACACTCTGAAATCCTCAGAGGTATGCACTACTCCTTTTAAAAGCTAACTCCATTGAAATAGCTAAACAAAGTGTTAGACCCTCGTTTTTGTAACCTTTCTGGTTCTCCTACAAGACATACAGTAATTCTTCCCTTCCTTGAAAGGGGCAACCTTGCACCAAAATGATATTCCTCATACTACAAAACCCTGAGGTAAAGGTCCTATTCTTTTTAAAACTGCAATCTATTCCCACTGCTAAACAAGGTACCAGACCCATTGCTTTTATCATTAATGGTCCCATTCTAAGAGACCCAGTGCTTCTTGAATTCACTTTAAGGTGGTTATTTTGCCCACAGTTGATATTCCTCACCCATGAAGATGCTGAGAGGCAGGCACTATTCCTTTCAACAAGTATCTCAATTTTCCTAGGAAAACAAAATGCTTCAGCCTCCTGCTTCTACCATCCACAGTTCTCTTACAATCTGTGCAGTGCTTGTTGCATTCACTTGAAACAGGTGATTTTGCTCAAAGGTGATGTTCCTCATGCACTCAGAGCTAGGCAGTAGTCCTTTAAACAGCTAAGTCAATTCACAATGCTAAGCAAGGGGCTAGACCCTCTTGCTTCCAACAGTAATGATTCTCTCGCAAGATCTGCAGTACTTCTTTGATTCACTTGAAAGGTTGATTTTGAAAGAAGCTGATGTTCCTCTCCCATGAAAACACTGAGAGGTAAGCAGTATTCCTTTAAAGAGCTAAATGAATTGACAAGGCTAAACAACTTGCTAGACCGTCTTGCTTCTAACATTCACGATTCTCTTACAAGAGCTACAGTGCTTCTCCCATTCACTTGTAAGGGCGACTTGGAACAAAGGTGATGTTCCTGACCCTTGAAAACACTGAGAGGTAGACAGCATTCCTTTCAACAGCTAACTCAATTCAAAGTGCTAAACAAGGTGCATGTCCCTGTTGCTTCTAACACTTCTGATTCTCTTCCAAGAGCTTCAGTGCTTCTGCATTCACTTCAAAAGGCCACTTTTCCACAAGGTTTCTGTTCCTCAGGCATGCAAAGGCTGAGAGATAGGCCGTATTCCTTTAAGCAGCTAAGTCATTTCACAATGCTAAAGAAGGTGCTTGACTCTCTTGCTTTTAACATGAATGGTTCTCTTACAGGAGAAACAGTGCTTCTTCCATTCACTTGAAAAGGGCTATGTTGCCCAGAGGTAAAGGTCTTTATCCCTTCAAAGCCTGAGGGACAGGCAGTATTTCCTCTAAAAGTTAACTCAATTCTCACTGGTATACAACATGCTAGTCCCTCTTCCTTCCAGCAATCATGGTTTTATTAAAAAAGAAACAGTGCTTCTTCTTCCTCTTGCCTTTAACAAGTTTGTGAAAAGGTGATGTTTCACCCACTTGAAAACACTGAGGCTACCCAGTGTCTCGTTCAGTGAGTAACCCAATTCTCACTGAGAAACAAGGTGCTAGGCCCTCCTGATCCTACCATTGATAGTTTTCTTCCAAACATACAGTGCTTGTTCCACCATTGAATTGAACTCTTTGACACAAAGGTGATGTTCCTTACACTTTAAAACCCTGAGGGATAAGGAGTGTTCCTTCCAAAAGCTAACTCAATTCCCTCTGCTTAACAAGGTGCGAAAATCTGTGGCTGGTAATGTTAATAGTTTCCTTGCAGGAGATACACTGCTCCTTCCATTCACTCGAATGGGGCTATTTTGCACACAGAATATGTTCTTCACACTTTCAAAGAATGAGAAATAGGCAGTATTCCTTTGGAAAGTTAACTCGTTCTCACTGCTAAACAAACTGCTAGCTTCTAACATTAATGATTTCCTTACATGATAAACGGGGCGTGATCCATTCACTTGAAGGCATCTAGTTGACACAAGGGTGATGTTCCTTACACCTGACAAAACTCAGTGTTGGGCACTAATCCTGTCAACAGGGAACTCATTTCTCATAGGGAGACAAGGTGCAAGAAATTCCTGCTGCCTTGCATACATTGCATCCTGCCATCAGATAAGAGTGTGTGCCCATTTCGTCTGAAGCGGGTATATTCAAAGAGTGAGTGAATGTCCAGTTTTAAACGCTTTCGTTTGGCAAGCATTCCTTTCAGCTACTACCTCAATCCTCACAAGGAAACAGTGTGCTAGAACCTCCTGCTGCAATCCAGGACATCTGCTTACAAGAGATAGAGTGTCTCTTCCATTCACTTGAAAGTGTCTCTTTTGCCCAAAGATTGTACTCCTCACCCTCTGAAATCCTCAGAGGTATGCAGTACTCCTTTCAAAAGCTAACTCCATTGAAATAGCTAAACAAATTGTTAGACCCTCGTTTTTGTAACCTTTCTAGTTCTCCTACAAGACGTACAGTACTTCTTCCCTTCCTTCAAAGGGGCAACCTTGCGCCAAAATGATATTCCTCACACTACAAAACCCTGAGGTAAAGGTGGTATTCCTTCTAAAACCGCCATCTCTTCCCACTGCTAAAGAAGGTGCTAGACCCTCTTGCTTCTATCATTAATGGTCCCATTACAAGAGACCCAGTGCTTCTTCGATTCACTTTAAGGTGGTTATTTTGCCCATAGTGGATATCCCTCACCCATGAAGACACTGAGAGGCAGGCAGTATTCCTTTCAACAAGTATCTCAATTCTCCTAGGAAAACAAAGTTCTTCACCCTCCTGCTTCTACCATCCACAGTTCTCTTACAATCTATGCAGTGCTGGTTGCATTCACTTGAAAGAGGTGATTTTGCACAAAGGTGATGTTCCACATGCACTCATTGCTAGGCAGTATTAACTTAAACAGCTAAGTCAATTCACAGTGCTAAAAAGGTGCCTGAACCTTTTCCTTCTAACTTTCATGATTCTCTTAAAAGAGAAACAGAGCTTCTTCCATCCATGTGAAAAGGGCTATTTTGCACCAAGATATATTCTTCATACTTTAAAACCTTTGAGACAGGCAGTATTCTTTTTAAAAGTTAACTCAATTCTCAGTTCTAAACAAAGTGCTGCTAACATTAATGGTTTCCTTACATGATAAATTGGGCATGTTCCATTTACTTGAAGTTACCTATATGGCACAAGGGTGATGTTCTTGACTCACAAAAAATCTCAGTAATAGGCAGTATTCCTTTCACCAGGTAACTCATTTCTCTTCGGAGAGAAGTTGGAATACATCCCTACCTCTAACACATTGCATCCAGCCATCAGATAAAAGTGTTTGTCCCTTTTGTTTGAAGTGCATGTTTTTCAAAGAGTGAGTGATTCTCCACTGCAAAAGGCTTTTGTTTGGCAAGCGTTTCTTTCACATGGTAACTGAATGATCTCAGGGAAACAATGCTCTAGAACCTCCTGCTGCAAGCCTTGACATCTGCTTCCAAGACAGAGAGGGCATCTTCCATACCTTTCAAATGGTCTCTTTTGCACACAGCTTGTATGCCTCACACTTTAAAACCCTGAGAGGTACGCAGTACTCTTTCTAAAAGCTAACTCAACTTCAACAGTGAAACAAAGTGCTAGACCCCTCTTACTTGTAAGCTTTTTAGTTCTCCTCTAAAACGTACAGTAATTCTTCCCTTCACTGAAAGCAGAGTTCCTTTCAAAAGTTAACTCAATTCCCTCTGCTTAACAAGGTGCGCAATTCTGTGACTGGTAACATTAATTGTTTCCTTGCAGGAGATACACTGCTCCTTCCATTCACTTGAATGGGGCTATGTTGCACACAGAATACGTTCTTCACACTTCAAAAGAATGAGAAGTACTCAGTATTTCTTAGGAAAGTTAACTCCGTTCTCACTGCTAAACAAACTGCTAGATTCTAACATTAATGATTTTCTTACATGATAAACGGGGCCTGATCCATTTACTTGAAGGCAACTATTTGGCACAAGGGTGATGTTCCTCACACCTAAAAAACCTTAGTGTGTGGCACGAATCCTTTCAACAGAGCACTCATTTCTCATAGGGAGACAAGGTGCAAGACACTCCTGCTGCCTTGCACACATTGCATCTTGCCGTCAGATAAGAGTGTGTGTCCATTTCGTCTGAAGCGTGTATATTCAAAGAGTGAGTGATTCTCCACTTTAAAACGCTTTCGTTTGGCAAGCATTCCTTTCACCTACTACCTCAATCTTCAAAGAGAAACAGTGTGCTAGAACCTCTTGCTGAAAACCTTGACATCTGCTTACAAGCATTGAGTGCCTCTTATATTCACTTGAAAGGGTCTCTTTCGCCCAAAGATTGTACTCCTCACACTCTGAAATCCTCAGAGGTATGCACTACTCCTTTTAAAAGCTAACTCCATTGAAATAGCTAAACAAAGTGTTAGACCCTCGTTTTTGTAACCTTTCTGGTTCTCCTACAAGACATACAGTAATTCTTCCCTTCCTTGAAAGGGGCAACCTTGCACCAAAATGATATTCCTCATACTACAAAACCCTGAGGTAAAGGTCCTATTCTTTTTAAAACTGCAATCTATTCCCACTGCTAAACAAGGTGCCAGACCCATTGCTTTTATCATTAATGGTCCCATTCTAAGAGACCCAGTGCTTCTTGAATTCACTTTAAGGTGGTTATTTTGCCCACAGTTGATATTCCTCACCCATGAAGATGCTGAGAGGCAGGCACTATTCCTTTCAACAAGTATCTCAATTTTCCTAGGAAAACAAAATGCTTCAGCCTCCTGCTTCTACCATCCACAGTTCTCTTACAATCTGTGCAGTGCTTGTTGCATTCACTTGAAACAGGTGATTTTGCTCAAAGGTGATGTTCCTCATGCACTCAGAGCTAGGCAGTAGTCCTTTAAACAGCTAAGTCAATTCACAATGCTAAGCAAGGGGCTAGACCCTCTTGCTTCCAACAGTAATGATTCTCTCGCAAGATCTGCAGTACTTCTTTGATTCACTTGAAAGGTTGATTTTGAAAGAAGCTGATGTTCCTCTCCCATGAAAACACTGAGAGGTAAGCAGTATTCCTTTAAAGAGCTAAATGAATTGACAAGGCTAAACAACTTGCTAGACCGTCTTGCTTCTAACATTCACGATTCTCTTACAAGAGCTACAGTGCTTCTCCCATTCACTTGTAAGGGCGACTTGGAACAAAGGTGATGTTCCTGACCCTTGAAAACACTGAGAGGTAGACAGCATTCCTTTCAACAGCTAACTCAATTCAAAGTGCTAAACAAGGTGCATGTCCCTTTTGCTTCTAACACTTCTGATTCTCTTCCAAGAGCTTCAGTGCTTCTGCATTCACTTCAAAAGGCCACTTTTCCACAAGGTTTCTGTTCCTCAGGCATGCAAAGGCTGAGAGATAGGCCGTATTCCTTTAAGCAGCTAAGTCATTTCACAATGCTAAAGAAGGTGCTTGACTCTCTTGCTTTTAACATGAATGGTTCTCTTACAGGAGAAACAGTGCTTCTTCCATTCACTTGAAAAGGGCTATGTTGCCCAGAGGTAAAGGTCTTTATCCCTTCAAAGCCTGAGGGACAGGCAGTATTTCCTTTAAAAGTTAACTCAATTCTCACTGGTATACAACATGCTAGTCCCTCTTCCTTCCAGCAATCATGGTTTTATTAAAAAAGAAACAGTGCTTCTTCTTCCTCTTGCCTTTAACAAGTTTGTGAAAAGGTGATGTTTCACCCACTTGAAAACACTGAGGCTACCCAGTGTCTCGTTCAGTGAGTAACCCAATTCTCACTGAGAAACAAGGTGCTAGGCCCTCCTGATCCTACCATTGATAGTTTTCTTCCAAACATACAGTGCTTGTTCCACCATTGAATTGAACTCTTTGACACAAAGGTGATGTTCCTTACACTTTAAAACCCTGAGGGATAAGGAGTGTTCCTTCCAAAAGCTAACACAATTCCCTCTGCTTAACAAGGTGCGAAAATCTGTGGCTGGTAATGTTAATAGTTTCCTTGCAGGAGATACACTGCTCCTTCCATTCACTCGAATGGGGCTATTTTGCACACAGAATATGTTCTTCACACTTTCAAAGAATGAGAAATAGGCAGTATTCCTTTGGAAAGTTAACTCGTTCTCACTGCTAAACAAACTGCTAGCTTCTAACATTAATGATTTCCTTACATGATAAACGGGGCGTGATCCATTCACTTGAAGGCATCTAGTTGACACAAGGGTGATGTTCCTTACACCTGACAAAACTCAGTGTTGGGCACTAATCCTGTCAACAGGGAACTCATTTCTCATAGGGAGACAAGGTGCAAGAAATTCCTGCTGCCTTGCATACATTGCATCCTGCCATCAGATAAGAGTGTGTGCCCATTTCGTCTGAAGCGGGTATATTCAAAGAGTGAGTGAATGTCCAGTTTTAAACGCTTTCGTTTGGCAAGCATTCCTTTCAGCTACTACCTCAATCCTCACAAGGAAACAGTGTGCTAGAACCTCCTGCTGCAATCCAGGACATCTGCTTACAAGAGATAGAGTGTCTCTTCCATTCACTTGAAAGTGTCTCTTTTGCCCAAAGATTGTACTCCTCACCCTCTGAAATCCTCAGAGGTATGCAGTACTCCTTTCAAAAGCTAACTCCATTGAAATAGCTAAACAAATTGTTAGACCCTCGTTTTTGTAACCTTTCTAGTTCTCCTACAAGACGTACAGTACTTCTTCCCTTCCTTCAAAGGGGCAACCTTGCGCCAAAATGATATTCCTCACACTACAAAACCCTGAGGTAAAGGTGGTATTCCTTCTAAAACCGCCATCTCTTCCCACTGCTAAAGAAGGTGCTAGACCCTCTTGCTTCTATCATTAATGGTCCCATTACAAGAGACCCAGTGCTTCTTCGATTCACTTTAAGGTGGTTATTTTGCCCATAGTGGATATCCCTCACCCATGAAGACACTGAGAGGCAGGCAGTATTCCTTTCAACAAGTATCTCAATTCTCCTAGGAAAACAAAGTTCTTCACCCTCCTGCTTCTACCATCCACAGTTCTCTTACAATCTATGCAGTGCTGGTTGCATTCACTTGAAAGAGGTGATTTTGCACAAAGGTGATGTTCCACATGCACTCATTGCTAGGCAGTATTAACTTAAACAGCTAAGTCAATTCACAGTGCTAAAAAGGTGCCTGAACCTTTTCCTTCTAACTTTCATGATTCTCTTAAAAGAGAAACAGAGCTTCTTCCATCCATGTGAAAAGGGCTATTTTGCACCAAGATATATTCTTCATACTTTAAAACCTTTGAGACAGGCAGTATTCTTTTTAAAAGTTAACTCAATTCTCAGTTCTAAACAAAGTGCTGCTAACATTAATGGTTTCCTTACATGATAAATTGGGCATGTTCCATTTACTTGAAGTTACCTATATGGCACAAGGGTGATGTTCTTGACTCACAAAAAATCTCAGTAATAGGCAGTATTCCTTTCACCAGGTAACTCATTTCTCTTCGGAGAGAAGTTGGAATACATCCCTACCTCTAACACATTGCATCCAGCCATCAGATAAAAGTGTTTGTCCCTTTTGTTTGAAGTGCATGTTTTTCAAAGAGTGAGTGATTCTCCACTGCAAAAGGCTTTTGTTTGGCAAGCGTTTCTTTCACATGGTAACTGAATGATCTCAGGGAAACAATGCTCTAGAACCTCCTGCTGCAAGCCTTGACATCTGCTTCCAAGACAGAGAGGGCATCTTCCATACCTTTCAAATGGTCTCTTTTGCACACAGCTTGTATGCCTCACACTTTAAAACCCTGAGAGATACGCAGTACTCTTTCTAAAAGCTAACTCAACTTCAACAGTGAAACAAAGTGCTAGACCCCTCTTACTTGTAAGCTTTTTAGTTCTCCTCTAAAACGTACAGTAATTCTTCCCTTCACTGAAAGCAGAGTTCCTTTCAAAAGTTAACTCAATTCCCTCTGCTTAACAAGGTGTGCAATTCTGTGACTGGTAACATTAATTGTTTCCTTGCAGGAGATACACTGCTCCTTCCATTCACTTGAATGGGGCTATGTTGCACACAGAATACGTTCTTCACACTTCAAAAGAATGAGAAGTACTCAGTATTTCTTAGGAAAGTTAACTCCGTTCTCACTGCTAAACAAACTGCTAGATTCTAACATTAATGATTTTCTTACATGATAAACGGGGCCTGATCCATTTACTTGAAGGCAACTATTTGGCACAAGGGTGATGTTCCTCACACCTAAAAAACCTTAGTGTGTGGCACGAATCCTTTCAACAGAGCACTCATTTCTCATAGGGAGACAAGGTGCAAGACACTCCTGCTGCCTTGCACACATTGCATCTTGCCGTCAGATAAGAGTGTGTGTCCATTTCGTCTGAAGCGTGTATATTCAAAGAGTGAGTGATTCTCCACTTTAAAACGCTTTCGTTTGGCAAGCATTCCTTTCACCTACTACCTCAATCTTCAAAGAGAAACAGTGTGCTAGAACCTCTTGCTGAAAACCTTGACATCTGCTTACAAGCATTGAGTGCCTCTTATATTCACTTGAAAGGGTCTCTTTCGCCCAAAGATTGTACTCCTCACACTCTGAAATCCTCAGAGGTATGCACTACTCCTTTTAAAAGCTAACTCCATTGAAATAGCTAAACAAAGTGTTAGACCCTCGTTTTTGTAACCTTTCTGGTTCTCCTACAAGACATACAGTAATTCTTCCCTTCCTTGAAAGGGGCAACCTTGCACCAAAATGATATTCCTCATACTACAAAACCCTGAGGTAAAGGTCCTATTCTTTTTAAAACTGCAATCTATTCCCACTGCTAAACAAGGTGCCAGACCCATTGCTTTTATCATTAATGGTCCCATTCTAAGAGACCCAGTGCTTCTTGAATTCACTTTAAGGTGGTTATTTTGCCCACAGTTGATATTCCTCACCCATGAAGATGCTGAGAGGCAGGCACTATTCCTTTCAACAAGTATCTCAATTTTCCTAGGAAAACAAAATGCTTCAGCCTCCTGCTTCTACCATCCACAGTTCTCTTACAATCTGTGCAGTGCTTGTTGCATTCACTTGAAACAGGTGATTTTGCTCAAAGGTGATGTTCCTCATGCACTCAGAGCTAGGCAGTAGTCCTTTAAACAGCTAAGTCAATTCACAATGCTAAGCAAGGGGCTAGACCCTCTTGCTTCCAACAGTAATGATTCTCTCGCAAGATCTGCAGTACTTCTTTGATTCACTTGAAAGGTTGATTTTGAAAGAAGCTGATGTTCCTCTCCCATGAAAACACTGAGAGGTAAGCAGTATTCCTTTAAAGAGCTAAATGAATTGACAAGGCTAAACAACTTGCTAGACCGTCTTGCTTCTAACATTCACGATTCTCTTACAAGAGCTACAGTGCTTCTCCCATTCACTTGTAAGGGCGACTTGGAACAAAGGTGATGTTCCTGACCCTTGAAAACACTGAGAGGTAGACAGCATTCCTTTCAACAGCTAACTCAATTCAAAGTGCTAAACAAGGTGCATGTCCCTGTTGCTTCTAACACTTCTGATTCTCTTCCAAGAGCTTCAGTGCTTCTGCATTCACTTCAAAAGGCCACTTTTCCACAAGGTTTCTGTTCCTCAGGCATGCAAAGGCTGAGAGATAGGCCGTATTCCTTTAAGCAGCTAAGTCATTTCACAATGCTAAAGAAGGTGCTTGACTCTCTTGCTTTTAACATGAATGGTTCTCTTACAGGAGAAACAGTGCTTCTTCCATTCACTTGAAAAGGGCTATGTTGCCCAGAGGTAAAGGTCTTTATCCCTTCAAAGCCTGAGGGACAGGCAGTATTTCCTTTAAAAGTTAACTCAATTCTCACTGGTATACAACATGCTAGTCCCTCTTCCTTCCAGCAATCATGGTTTTATTAAAAAAGAAACAGTGCTTCTTCTTCCTCTTGCCTTTAACAAGTTTGTGAAAAGGTGATGTTTCACCCACTTGAAAACACTGAGGCTACCCAGTGTCTCCTTCAGTGAGTAACCCAATTCTCACTGAGAAACAAGGTGCTAGGCCCTCCTGATCCTACCATTGATAGTTTTCTTCCAAACATACAGTGCTTGTTCCACCATTGAATTGAACTCTTTGACACAAAGGTGATGTTCCTTACACTTTAAAACCCTGAGGGATAAGGAGTGTTCCTTCCAAAAGCTAACTCAATTCCCTCTGCTTAACAAGGTGCGAAAATCTGTGGCTGGTAATGTTAATAGTTTCCTTGCAGGAGATACACTGCTCCTTCCATTCACTCGAATGGGGCTATTTTGCACACAGAATATGTTCTTCACACTTTCAAAGAATGAGAAATAGGCAGTATTCCTTTGGAAAGTTAACTCGTTCTCACTGCTAAACAAACTGCTAGCTTCTAACATTAATGATTTCCTTACATGATAAACGGGGCGTGATCCATTCACTTGAAGGCATCTAGTTGACACAAGGGTGATGTTCCTTACACCTGACAAAACTCAGTGTTGGGCACTAATCCTGTCAACAGGGAACTCATTTCTCATAGGGAGACAAGGTGCAAGAAATTCCTGCTGCCTTGCATACATTGCATCCTGCCATCAGATAAGAGTGTGTGCCCATTTCGTCTGAAGCGGGTATATTCAAAGAGTGAGTGAATGTCCAGTTTTAAACGCTTTCGTTTGGCAAGCATTCCTTTCAGCTACTACCTCAATCCTCACAAGGAAACAGTGTGCTAGAACCTCCTGCTGCAATCCAGGACATCTGCTTACAAGAGATAGAGTGTCTCTTCCATTCACTTGAAAGTGTCTCTTTTGCCCAAAGATTGTACTCCTCACCCTCTGAAATCCTCAGAGGTATGCAGTACTCCTTTCAAAAGCTAACTCCATTGAAATAGCTAAACAAATTGTTAGACCCTCGTTTTTGTAACCTTTCTAGTTCTCCTACAAGACGTACAGTACTTCTTCCCTTCCTTCAAAGGGGCAACCTTGCGCCAAAATGATATTCCTCACACTACAAAACCCTGAGGTAAAGGTGGTATTCCTTCTAAAACCGCCATCTCTTCCCACTGCTAAAGAAGGTGCTAGACCCTCTTGCTTCTATCATTAATGGTCCCATTACAAGAGACCCAGTGCTTCTTCGATTCACTTTAAGGTGGTTATTTTGCCCATAGTGGATATCCCTCACCCATGAAGACACTGAGAGGCAGGCAGTATTCCTTTCAACAAGTATCTCAATTCTCCTAGGAAAACAAAGTTCTTCACCCTCCTGCTTCTACCATCCACAGTTCTCTTACAATCTATGCAGTGCTGGTTGCATTCACTTGAAAGAGGTGATTTTGCACAAAGGTGATGTTCCACATGCACTCATTGCTAGGCAGTATTAACTTAAACAGCTAAGTCAATTCACAGTGCTAAAAAGGTGCCTGAACCTTTTCCTTCTAACTTTCATGATTCTCTTAAAAGAGAAACAGAGCTTCTTCCATCCATGTGAAAAGGGCTATTTTGCACCAAGATATATTCTTCATACTTTAAAACCTTTGAGACAGGCAGTATTCTTTTTAAAAGTTAACTCAATTCTCAGTTCTAAACAAAGTGCTGCTAACATTAATGGTTTCCTTACATGATAAATTGGGCATGTTCCATTTACTTGAAGTTACCTATATGGCACAAGGGTGATGTTCTTGACTCACAAAAAATCTCAGTAATAGGCAGTATTCCTTTCACCAGGTAACTCATTTCTCTTCGGAGAGAAGTTGGAATACATCCCTACCTCTAACACATTGCATCCAGCCATCAGATAAAAGTGTTTGTCCCTTTTGTTTGAAGTGCATGTTTTTCAAAGAGTGAGTGATTCTCCACTGCAAAAGGCTTTTGTTTGGCAAGCGTTTCTTTCACATGGTAACTGAATGATCTCAGGGAAACAATGCTCTAGAACCTCCTGCTGCAAGCCTTGACATCTGCTTCCAAGACAGAGAGGGCATCTTCCATACCTTTCAAATGGTCTCTTTTGCACACAGCTTGTATGCCTCACACTTTAAAACCCTGAGAGGTACGCAGTACTCTTTCTAAAAGCTAACTCAACTTCAACAGTGAAACAAAGTGCTAGACCCCTCTTACTTGTAAGCTTTTTAGTTCTCCTCTAAAACGTACAGTAATTCTTCCCTTCACTGAAAGCAGAGTTCCTTTCAAAAGTTAACTCAATTCCCTCTGCTTAACAAGGTGTGCAATTCTGTGACTGGTAACATTAATTGTTTCCTTGCAGGAGATACACTGCTCCTTCCATTCACTTGAATGGGGCTATGTTGCACACAGAATACGTTCTTCACACTTCAAAAGAATGAGAAGTACTCAGTATTTCTTAGGAAAGTTAACTCCGTTCTCACTGCTAAACAAACTGCTAGATTCTAACATTAATGATTTTCTTACATGATAAACGGGGCCTGATCCATTTACTTGAAGGCAACTATTTGGCACAAGGGTGATGTTCCTCACACCTAAAAAACCTTAGTGTGTGGCACGAATCCTTTCAACAGAGCACTCATTTCTCATAGGGAGACAAGGTGCAAGACACTCCTGCTGCCTTGCACACATTGCATCTTGCCGTCAGATAAGAGTGTGTGTCCATTTCGTCTGAAGCGTGTATATTCAAAGAGTGAGTGATTCTCCACTTTAAAACGCTTTCGTTTGGCAAGCATTCCTTTCACCTACTACCTCAATCTTCAAAGAGAAACAGTGTGCTAGAACCTCTTGCTGAAAACCTTGACATCTGCTTACAAGCATTGAGTGCCTCTTATATTCACTTGAAAGGGTCTCTTTCGCCCAAAGATTGTACTCCTCACACTCTGAAATCCTCAGAGGTATGCACTACTCCTTTTAAAAGCTAACTCCATTGAAATAGCTAAACAAAGTGTTAGACCCTCGTTTTTGTAACCTTTCTGGTTCTCCTACAAGACATACAGTAATTCTTCCCTTCCTTGAAAGGGGCAACCTTGCACCAAAATGATATTCCTCATACTACAAAACCCTGAGGTAAAGGTCCTATTCTTTTTAAAACTGCAATCTATTCCCACTGCTAAACAAGGTGCCAGACCCATTGCTTTTATCATTAATGGTCCCATTCTAAGAGACCCAGTGCTTCTTGAATTCACTTTAAGGTGGTTATTTTGCCCACAGTTGATATTCCTCACCCATGAAGATGCTGAGAGGCAGGCACTATTCCTTTCAACAAGTATCTCAATTTTCCTAGGAAAACAAAATGCTTCAGCCTCCTGCTTCTACCATCCACAGTTCTCTTACAATCTGTGCAGTGCTTGTTGCATTCACTTGAAACAGGTGATTTTGCTCAAAGGTGATGTTCCTCATGCACTCAGAGCTAGGCAGTAGTCCTTTAAACAGCTAAGTCAATTCACAATGCTAAGCAAGGGGCTAGACCCTCTTGCTTCCAACAGTAATGATTCTCTCGCAAGATCTGCAGTACTTCTTTGATTCACTTGAAAGGTTGATTTTGAAAGAAGCTGATGTTCCTCTCCCATGAAAACACTGAGAGGTAAGCAGTATTCCTTTAAAGAGCTAAATGAATTGACAAGGCTAAACAACTTGCTAGACCGTCTTGCTTCTAACATTCACGATTCTCTTACAAGAGCTACAGTGCTTCTCCCATTCACTTGTAAGGGCGACTTGGAACAAAGGTGATGTTCCTGACCCTTGAAAACACTGAGAGGTAGACAGCATTCCTTTCAACAGCTAACTCAATTCAAAGTGCTAAACAAGGTGCATGTCCCTGTTGCTTCTAACACTTCTGATTCTCTTCCAAGAGCTTCAGTGCTTCTGCATTCACTTCAAAAGGCCACTTTTCCACAAGGTTTCTGTTCCTCAGGCATGCAAAGGCTGAGAGATAGGCCGTATTCCTTTAAGCAGCTAAGTCATTTCACAATGCTAAAGAAGGTGCTTGACTCTCTTGCTTTTAACATGAATGGTTCTCTTACAGGAGAAACAGTGCTTCTTCCATTCACTTGAAAAGGGCTATGTTGCCCAGAGGTAAAGGTCTTTATCCCTTCAAAGCCTGAGGGACAGGCAGTATTTCCTTTAAAAGTTAACTCAATTCTCACTGGTATACAACATGCTAGTCCCTCTTCCTTCCAGCAATCATGGTTTTATTAAAAAAGAAACAGTGCTTCTTCTTCCTCTTGCCTTTAACAAGTTTGTGAAAAGGTGATGTTTCACCCACTTGAAAACACTGAGGCTACCCAGTGTCTCGTTCAGTGAGTAACCCAATTCTCACTGAGAAACAAGGTGCTAGGCCCTCCTGATCCTACCATTGATAGTTTTCTTCCAAACATACAGTGCTTGTTCCACCATTGAATTGAACTCTTTGACACAAAGGTGATGTTCCTTACACTTTAAAACCCTGAGGGATAAGGAGTGTTCCTTCCAAAAGCTAACTCAATTCCCTCTGCTTAACAAGGTGCGAAAATCTGTGGCTGGTAATGTTAATAGTTTCCTTGCAGGAGATACACTGCTCCTTCCATTCACTCGAATGGGGCTATTTTGCACACAGAATATGTTCTTCACACTTTCAAAGAATGAGAAATAGGCAGTATTCCTTTGGAAAGTTAACTCGTTCTCACTGCTAAACAAACTGCTAGCTTCTAACATTAATGATTTCCTTACATGATAAACGGGGCGTGATCCATTCACTTGAAGGCATCTAGTTGACACAAGGGTGATGTTCCTTACACCTGACAAAACTCAGTGTTGGGCACTAATCCTGTCAACAGGGAACTCATTTCTCATAGGGAGACAAGGTGCAAGAAATTCCTGCTGCCTTGCATACATTGCATCCTGCCATCAGATAAGAGTGTGTGCCCATTTCGTCTGAAGCGGGTATATTCAAAGAGTGAGTGAATGTCCAGTTTTAAACGCTTTCGTTTGGCAAGCATTCCTTTCAGCTACTACCTCAATCCTCACAAGGAAACAGTGTGCTAGAACCTCCTGCTGCAATCCAGGACATCTGCTTACAAGAGATAGAGTGTCTCTTCCATTCACTTGAAAGTGTCTCTTTTGCCCAAAGATTGTACTCCTCACACTCTGAAATCCTCAGAGGTATGCAGTACTCCTTTCAAAAGCTAACTCCATTGAAATAGCTAAACAAATTGTTAGACCCTCGTTTTTGTAACCTTTCTAGTTCTCCTACAAGACGTACAGTACTTCTTCCCTTCCTTCAAAGGGGCAACCTTGCGCCAAAATGATATTCCTCACACTACAAAACCCTGAGGTAAAGGTGGTATTCCTTCTAAAACCGCCATCTCTTCCCACTGCTAAAGAAGGTGCTAGACCCTCTTGCTTCTATCATTAATGGTCCCATTACAAGAGACCCAGTGCTTCTTCGATTCACTTTAAGGTGGTTATTTTGCCCATAGTGGATATCCCTCACCCATGAAGACACTGAGAGGCAGGCAGTATTCCTTTCAACAAGTATCTCAATTCTCCTAGGAAAACAAAGTTCTTCACCCTCCTGCTTCTACCATCCACAGTTCTCTTACAATCTATGCAGTGCTGGTTGCATTCACTTGAAAGAGGTGATTTTGCACAAAGGTGATGTTCCACATGCACTCATTGCTAGGCAGTATTAACTTAAACAGCTAAGTCAATTCACAGTGCTAAAAAGGTGCCTGAACCTTTTCCTTCTAACTTTCATGATTCTCTTAAAAGAGAAACAGAGCTTCTTCCATCCATGTGAAAAGGGCTATTTTGCACCAAGATATATTCTTCATACTTTAAAACCTTTGAGACAGGCAGTATTCTTTTTAAAAGTTAACTCAATTCTCAGTTCTAAACAAAGTGCTGCTAACATTAATGGTTTCCTTACATGATAAATTGGGCATGTTCCATTTACTTGAAGTTACCTATATGGCACAAGGGTGATGTTCTTGACTCACAAAAAATCTCAGTAATAGGCAGTATTCCTTTCACCAGGTAACTCATTTCTCTTCGGAGAGAAGTTGGAATACATCCCTACCTCTAACACATTGCATCCAGCCATCAGATAAAAGTGTTTGTCCCTTTTGTTTGAAGTGCATGTTTTTCAAAGAGTGAGTGATTCTCCACTGCAAAAGGCTTTTGTTTGGCAAGCGTTTCTTTCACATGGTAACTGAATGATCTCAGGGAAACAATGCTCTAGAACCTCCTGCTGCAAGCCTTGACATCTGCTTCCAAGACAGAGAGGGCATCTTCCATACCTTTCAAATGGTCTCTTTTGCACACAGCTTGTATGCCTCACACTTTAAAACCCTGAGAGGTACGCAGTACTTTTCTAAAAGCTAACTCAACTTCAACAGTGAAACAAAGTGCTAGACCCCTCTTACTTGTAAGCTTTTTAGTTCTCCTCTAAAACGTACAGTAATTCTTCCCTTCACTGAAAGCAGAGTTCCTTTCAAAAGTTAACTCAATTCCCTCTGCTTAACAAGGTGTGCAATTCTGTGACTGGTAACATTAATTGTTTCCTTGCAGGAGATACACTGCTCCTTCCATTCACTTGAATGGGGCTATGTTGCACACAGAATACGTTCTTCACACTTCAAAAGAATGAGAAGTACTCAGTATTTCTTAGGAAAGTTAACTCCGTTCTCACTGCTAAACAAACTGCTAGATTCTAACATTAATGATTTTCTTACATGATAAACGGGGCCTGATCCATTTACTTGAAGGCAACTATTTGGCACAAGGGTGATGTTCCTCACACCTAAAAAACCTTAGTGTGTGGCACGAATCCTTTCAACAGAGCACTCATTTCTCATAGGGAGACAAGGTGCAAGACACTCCTGCTGCCTTGCACACATTGCATCTTGCCGTCAGATAAGAGTGTGTGTCCATTTCGTCTGAAGCGTGTATATTCAAAGAGTGAGTGATTCTCCACTTTAAAACGCTTTCGTTTGGCAAGCATTCCTTTCACCTACTACCTCAATCTTCAAAGAGAAACAGTGTGCTAGAACCTCTTGCTGAAAACCTTGACATCTGCTTACAAGCATTGAGTGCCTCTTATATTCACTTGAAAGGGTCTCTTTCGCCCAAAGATTGTACTCCTCACACTCTGAAATCCTCAGAGGTATGCACTACTCCTTTTAAAAGCTAACTCCATTGAAATAGCTAAACAAAGTGTTAGACCCTCGTTTTTGTAACCTTTCTGGTTCTCCTACAAGACATACAGTAATTCTTCCCTTCCTTGAAAGGGGCAACCTTGCACCAAAATGATATTCCTCATACTACAAAACCCTGAGGTAAAGGTCCTATTCTTTTTAAAACTGCAATCTATTCCCACTGCTAAACAAGGTGCCAGACCCATTGCTTTTATCATTAATGGTCCCATTCTAAGAGACCCAGTGCTTCTTGAATTCACTTTAAGGTGGTTATTTTGCCCACAGTTGATATTCCTCACCCATGAAGATGCTGAGAGGCAGGCACTATTCCTTTCAACAAGTATCTCAGTTTTCCTAGGAAAACAAAATGCTTCAGCCTCCTGCTTCTACCATCCACAGTTCTCTTACAATCTGTGCAGTGCTTGTTGCATTCACTTGAAACAGGTGATTTTGCTCAAAGGTGATGTTCCTCATGCACTCAGAGCTAGGCAGTAGTCCTTTAAACAGCTAAGTCAATTCACAATGCTAAGCAAGGGGCTAGACCCTCTTGCTTCCAACAGTAATGATTCTCTCGCAAGATCTGCAGTACTTCTTTGATTCACTTGAAAGGTTGATTTTGAAAGAAGCTGATGTTCCTCTCCCATGAAAACACTGAGAGGTAAGCAGTATTCCTTTAAAGAGCTAAATGAATTGACAAGGCTAAACAACTTGCTAGACCGTCTTGCTTCTAACATTCACGATTCTCTTACAAGAGCTACAGTGCTTCTCCCATTCACTTGTAAGGGCGACTTGGAACAAAGGTGATGTTCCTGACCCTTGAAAACACTGAGAGGTAGACAGCATTCCTTTCAACAGCTAACTCAATTCAAAGTGCTAAACAAGGTGCATGTCCCTGTTGCTTCTAACACTTCTGATTCTCTTCCAAGAGCTTCAGTGCTTCTGCATTCACTTCAAAAGGCCACTTTTCCACAAGGTTTCTGTTCCTCAGGCATGCAAAGGCTGAGAGATAGGCCGTATTCCTTTAAGCAGCTAAGTCATTTCACAATGCTAAAGAAGGTGCTTGACTCTCTTGCTTTTAACATGAATGGTTCTCTTACAGGAGAAACAGTGCTTCTTCCATTCACTTGAAAAGGGCTATGTTGCCCAGAGGTAAAGGTCTTTATCCCTTCAAAGCCTGAGGGACAGGCAGTATTTCCTTTAAAAGTTAACTCAATTCTCACTGGTATACAACATGCTAGTCCCTCTTCCTTCCAGCAATCATGGTTTTATTAAAAAAGAAACAGTGCTTCTTCTTCCTCTTGCCTTTAACAAGTTTGTGAAAAGGTGATGTTTCACCCACTTGAAAACACTGAGGCTACCCAGTGTCTCGTTCAGTGAGTAACCCAATTCTCACTGAGAAACAAGGTGCTAGGCCCTCCTGATCCTACCATTGATAGTTTTCTTCCAAACATACAGTGCTTGTTCCACCATTGAATTGAACTCTTTGACACAAAGGTGATGTTCCTTACACTTTAAAACCCTGAGGGATAAGGAGTGTTCCTTCCAAAAGCTAACTCAATTCCCTCTGCTTAACAAGGTGCGAAAATCTGTGGCTGGTAATGTTAATAGTTTCCTTGCAGGAGATACACTGCTCCTTCCATTCACTCGAATGGGGCTATTTTGCACACAGAATATGTTCTTCACACTTTCAAAGAATGAGAAATAGGCAGTATTCCTTTGGAAAGTTAACTCGTTCTCACTGCTAAACAAACTGCTAGCTTCTAACATTAATGATTTCCTTACATGATAAACGGGGCGTGATCCATTCACTTGAAGGCATCTAGTTGACACAAGGGTGATGTTCCTTACACCTGACAAAACTCAGTGTTGGGCACTAATCCTGTCAACAGGGAACTCATTTCTCATAGGGAGACAAGGTGCAAGAAATTCCTGCTGCCTTGCATACATTGCATCCTGCCATCAGATAAGAGTGTGTGCCCATTTCGTCTGAAGCGGGTATATTCAAAGAGTGAGTGAATGTCCAGTTTTAAACGCTTTCGTTTGGCAAGCATTCCTTTCAGCTACTACCTCAATCCTCACAAGGAAACAGTGTGCTAGAACCTCCTGCTGCAATCCAGGACATCTGCTTACAAGAGATAGAGTGTCTCTTCCATTCACTTGAAAGTGTCTCTTTTGCCCAAAGATTGTACTCCTCACCCTCTGAAATCCTCAGAGGTATGCAGTACTCCTTTCAAAAGCTAACTCCATTGAAATAGCTAAACAAATTGTTAGACCCTCGTTTTTGTAACCTTTCTAGTTCTCCTACAAGACGTACAGTACTTCTTCCCTTCCTTCAAAGGGGCAACCTTGCGCCAAAATGATATTCCTCACACTACAAAACCCTGAGGTAAAGGTGGTATTCCTTCTAAAACCGCCATCTCTTCCCACTGCTAAAGAAGGTGCTAGACCCTCTTGCTTCTATCATTAATGGTCCCATTACAAGAGACCCAGTGCTTCTTCGATTCACTTTAAGGTGGTTATTTTGCCCATAGTGGATATCCCTCACCCATGAAGACACTGAGAGGCAGGCAGTATTCCTTTCAACAAGTATCTCAATTCTCCTAGGAAAACAAAGTTCTTCACCCTCCTGCTTCTACCATCCACAGTTCTCTTACAATCTATGCAGTGCTGGTTGCATTCACTTGAAAGAGGTGATTTTGCACAAAGGTGATGTTCCACATGCACTCATTGCTAGGCAGTATTAACTTAAACAGCTAAGTCAATTCACAGTGCTAAAAAGGTGCCTGAACCTTTTCCTTCTAACTTTCATGATTCTCTTAAAAGAGAAACAGAGCTTCTTCCATCCATGTGAAAAGGGCTATTTTGCACCAAGATATATTCTTCATACTTTAAAACCTTTGAGACAGGCAGTATTCTTTTTAAAAGTTAACTCAATTCTCAGTTCTAAACAAAGTGCTGCTAACATTAATGGTTTCCTTACATGATAAATTGGGCATGTTCCATTTACTTGAAGTTACCTATATGGCACAAGGGTGATGTTCTTGACTCACAAAAAATCTCAGTAATAGGCAGTATTCCTTTCACCAGGTAACTCATTTCTCTTCGGAGAGAAGTTGGAATACATCCCTACCTCTAACACATTGCATCCAGCCATCAGATAAAAGTGTTTATCCCTTTTGTTTGAAGTGCATGTTTTTCAAAGAGTGAGTGATTCTCCACTGCAAAAGGCTTTTGTTTGGCAAGCGTTTCTTTCACATGGTAACTGAATGATCTCAGGGAAACAATGCTCTAGAACCTCCTGCTGCAAGCCTTGACATCTGCTTCCAAGACAGAGAGGGCATCTTCCATACCTTTCAAATGGTCTCTTTTGCACACAGCTTGTATGCCTCACACTTTAAAACCCTGAGAGGTACGCAGTACTTTTCTAAAAGCTAACTCAACTTCAACAGTGAAACAAAGTGCTAGACCCCTCTTACTTGTAAGCTTTTTAGTTCTCCTCTAAAACGTACAGTAATTCTTCCCTTCACTGAAAGCAGAGTTCCTTTCAAAAGTTAACTCAATTCCCTCTGCTTAACAAGGTGTGCAATTCTGTGACTGGTAACATTAATTGTTTCCTTGCAGGAGATACACTGCTCCTTCCATTCACTTGAATGGGGCTATGTTGCACACAGAATACGTTCTTCACACTTCAAAAGAATGAGAAGTACTCAGTATTTCTTAGGAAAGTTAACTCCGTTCTCACTGCTAAACAAACTGCTAGATTCTAACATTAATGATTTTCTTACATGATAAACGGGGCCTGATCCATTTACTTGAAGGCAACTATTTGGCACAAGGGTGATGTTCCTCACACCTAAAAAACCTTAGTGTGTGGCACGAATCCTTTCAACAGAGCACTCATTTCTCATAGGGAGACAAGGTGCAAGACACTCCTGCTGCCTTGCACACATTGCATCTTGCCGTCAGATAAGAGTGTGTGTCCATTTCGTCTGAAGCGTGTATATTCAAAGAGTGAGTGATTCTCCACTTTAAAACGCTTTCGTTTGGCAAGCATTCCTTTCACCTACTACCTCAATCTTCAAAGAGAAACAGTGTGCTAGAACCTCTTGCTGAAAACCTTGACATCTGCTTACAAGCATTGAGTGCCTCTTATATTCACTTGAAAGGGTCTCTTTCGCCCAAAGATTGTACTCCTCACACTCTGAAATCCTCAGAGGTATGCACTACTCCTTTTAAAAGCTAACTCCATTGAAATAGCTAAACAAAGTGTTAGACCCTCGTTTTTGTAACCTTTCTGGTTCTCCTACAAGACATACAGTAATTCTTCCCTTCCTTGAAAGGGGCAACCTTGCACCAAAATGATATTCCTCATACTACAAAACCCTGAGGTAAAGGTCCTATTCTTTTTAAAACTGCAATCTATTCCCACTGCTAAACAAGGTGCCAGACCCATTGCTTTTATCATTAATGGTCCCATTCTAAGAGACCCAGTGCTTCTTGAATTCACTTTAAGGTGGTTATTTTGCCCACAGTTGATATTCCTCACCCATGAAGATGCTGAGAGGCAGGCACTATTCCTTTCAACAAGTATCTCAGTTTTCCTAGGAAAACAAAATGCTTCAGCCTCCTGCTTCTACCATCCACAGTTCTCTTACAATCTGTGCAGTGCTTGTTGCATTCACTTGAAACAGGTGATTTTGCTCAAAGGTGATGTTCCTCATGCACTCAGAGCTAGGCAGTAGTCCTTTAAACAGCTAAGTCAATTCACAATGCTAAGCAAGGGGCTAGACCCTCTTGCTTCCAACAGTAATGATTCTCTCGCAAGATCTGCAGTACTTCTTTGATTCACTTGAAAGGTTGATTTTGAAAGAAGCTGATGTTCCTCTCCCATGAAAACACTGAGAGGTAAGCAGTATTCCTTTAAAGAGCTAAATGAATT
Source organism: Castor canadensis (assembly GCF_047511655.1). Lineage (NCBI taxonomy): Eukaryota > Metazoa > Chordata > Mammalia > Rodentia > Castoridae > Castor > Castor canadensis. The sequence continues at coordinate 25,006,550 of NC_133403.1, forward strand.
GACAAGGCTAAACAACTTGCTAGACCGTCTTGCTTCTAACATTCACGATTCTCTTACAAGAGCTACAGTGCTTCTCCCATTCACTTGTAAGGGCGACTTGGAACAAAGGTGATGTTCCTGACCCTTGAAAACACTGAGAGGTAGACAGCATTCCTTTCAACAGCTAACTCAATTCAAAGTGCTAAACAAGGTGCATGTCCCTGTTGCTTCTAACACTTCTGATTCTCTTCCAAGAGCTTCAGTGCTTCTGCATTCACTTCAAAAGGCCACTTTTCCACAAGGTTTCTGTTCCTCAGGCATGCAAAGGCTGAGAGATAGGCCGTATTCCTTTAAGCAGCTAAGTCATTTCACAATGCTAAAGAAGGTGCTTGACTCTCTTGCTTTTAACATGAATGGTTCTCTTACAGGAGAAACAGTGCTTCTTCCATTCACTTGAAAAGGGCTATGTTGCCCAGAGGTAAAGGTCTTTATCCCTTCAAAGCCTGAGGGACAGGCAGTATTTCCTTTAAAAGTTAACTCAATTCTCACTGGTATACAACATGCTAGTCCCTCTTCCTTCCAGCAATCATGGTTTTATTAAAAAAGAAACAGTGCTTCTTCTTCCTCTTGCCTTTAACAAGTTTGTGAAAAGGTGATGTTTCACCCACTTGAAAACACTGAGGCTACCCAGTGTCTCCTTCAGTGAGTAACCCAATTCTCACTGAGAAACAAGGTGCTAGGCCCTCCTGATCCTACCATTGATAGTTTTCTTCCAAACATACAGTGCTTGTTCCACCATTGAATTGAACTCTTTGACACAAAGGTGATGTTCCTTACACTTTAAAACCCTGAGGGATAAGGAGTGTTCCTTCCAAAAGCTAACTCAATTCCCTCTGCTTAACAAGGTGCGAAAATCTGTGGCTGGTAATGTTAATAGTTTCCTTGCAGGAGATACACTGCTCCTTCCATTCACTCGAATGGGGCTATTTTGCACACAGAATATGTTCTTCACACTTTCAAAGAATGAGAAATAGGCAGTATTCCTTTGGAAAGTTAACTCGTTCTCACTGCTAAACAAACTGCTAGCTTCTAACATTAATGATTTCCTTACATGATAAACGGGGCGTGATCCATTCACTTGAAGGCATCTAGTTGACACAAGGGTGATGTTCCTTACACCTGACAAAACTCAGTGTTGGGCACTAATCCTGTCAACAGGGAACTCATTTCTCATAGGGAGACAAGGTGCAAGAAATTCCTGCTGCCTTGCATACATTGCATCCTGCCATCAGATAAGAGTGTGTGCCCATTTCGTCTGAAGCGGGTATATTCAAAGAGTGAGTGAATGTCCAGTTTTAAACGCTTTCGTTTGGCAAGCATTCCTTTCAGCTACTACCTCAATCCTCACAAGGAAACAGTGTGCTAGAACCTCCTGCTGCAATCCAGGACATCTGCTTACAAGAGATAGAGTGTCTCTTCCATTCACTTGAAAGTGTCTCTTTTGCCCAAAGATTGTACTCCTCACCCTCTGAAATCCTCAGAGGTATGCAGTACTCCTTTCAAAAGCTAACTCCATTGAAATAGCTAAACAAATTGTTAGACCCTCGTTTTTGTAACCTTTCTAGTTCTCCTACAAGACGTACAGTACTTCTTCCCTTCCTTCAAAGGGGCAACCTTGCGCCAAAATGATATTCCTCACACTACAAAACCCTGAGGTAAAGGTGGTATTCCTTCTAAAACCGCCATCTCTTCCCACTGCTAAAGAAGGTGCTAGACCCTCTTGCTTCTATCATTAATGGTCCCATTACAAGAGACCCAGTGCTTCTTCGATTCACTTTAAGGTGGTTATTTTGCCCATAGTGGATATCCCTCACCCATGAAGACACTGAGAGGCAGGCAGTATTCCTTTCAACAAGTATCTCAATTCTCCTAGGAAAACAAAGTTCTTCACCCTCCTGCTTCTACCATCCACAGTTCTCTTACAATCTATGCAGTGCTGGTTGCATTCACTTGAAAGAGGTGATTTTGCACAAAGGTGATGTTCCACATGCACTCATTGCTAGGCAGTATTAACTTAAACAGCTAAGTCAATTCACAGTGCTAAAAAGGTGCCTGAACCTTTTCCTTCTAACTTTCATGATTCTCTTAAAAGAGAAACAGAGCTTCTTCCATCCATGTGAAAAGGGCTATTTTGCACCAAGATATATTCTTCATACTTTAAAACCTTTGAGACAGGCAGTATTCTTTTTAAAAGTTAACTCAATTCTCAGTTCTAAACAAAGTGCTGCTAACATTAATGGTTTCCTTACATGATAAATTGGGCATGTTCCATTTACTTGAAGTTACCTATATGGCACAAGGGTGATGTTCTTGACTCACAAAAAATCTCAGTAATAGGCAGTATTCCTTTCACCAGGTAACTCATTTCTCTTCGGAGAGAAGTTGGAATACATCCCTACCTCTAACACATTGCATCCAGCCATCAGATAAAAGTGTTTGTCCCTTTTGTTTGAAGTGCATGTTTTTCAAAGAGTGAGTGATTCTCCACTGCAAAAGGCTTTTGTTTGGCAAGCGTTTCTTTCACATGGTAACTGAATGATCTCAGGGAAACAATGCTCTAGAACCTCCTGCTGCAAGCCTTGACATCTGCTTCCAAGACAGAGAGGGCATCTTCCATACCTTTCAAATGGTCTCTTTTGCACACAGCTTGTATGCCTCACACTTTAAAACCCTGAGAGGTACGCAGTACTTTTCTAAAAGCTAACTCAACTTCAACAGTGAAACAAAGTGCTAGACCCCTCTTACTTGTAAGCTTTTTAGTTCTCCTCTAAAACGTACAGTAATTCTTCCCTTCACTGAAAGCAGAGTTCCTTTCAAAAGTTAACTCAATTCCCTCTGCTTAACAAGGTGTGCAATTCTGTGACTGGTAACATTAATTGTTTCCTTGCAGGAGATACACTGCTCCTTCCATTCACTTGAATGGGGCTATGTTGCACACAGAATACGTTCTTCACACTTCAAAAGAATGAGAAGTACTCAGTATTTCTTAGGAAAGTTAACTCCGTTCTCACTGCTAAACAAACTGCTAGATTCTAACATTAATGATTTTCTTACATGATAAACGGGGCCTGATCCATTTACTTGAAGGCAACTATTTGGCACAAGGGTGATGTTCCTCACACCTAAAAAACCTTAGTGTGTGGCACGAATCCTTTCAACAGAGCACTCATTTCTCATAGGGAGACAAGGTGCAAGACACTCCTGCTGCCTTGCACACATTGCATCTTGCCGTCAGATAAGAGTGTGTGTCCATTTCGTCTGAAGCGTGTATATTCAAAGAGTGAGTGATTCTCCACTTTAAAACGCTTTCGTTTGGCAAGCATTCCTTTCACCTACTACCTCAATCTTCAAAGAGAAACAGTGTGCTAGAACCTCTTGCTGAAAACCTTGACATCTGCTTACAAGCATTGAGTGCCTCTTATATTCACTTGAAAGGGTCTCTTTCGCCCAAAGATTGTACTCCTCACACTCTGAAATCCTCAGAGGTATGCACTACTCCTTTTAAAAGCTAACTCCATTGAAATAGCTAAACAAAGTGTTAGACCCTCGTTTTTGTAACCTTTCTGGTTCTCCTACAAGACATACAGTAATTCTTCCCTTCCTTGAAAGGGGCAACCTTGCACCAAAATGATATTCCTCATACTACAAAACCCTGAGGTAAAGGTCCTATTCTTTTTAAAACTGCAATCTATTCCCACTGCTAAACAAGGTGCCAGACCCATTGCTTTTATCATTAATGGTCCCATTCTAAGAGACCCAGTGCTTCTTGAATTCACTTTAAGGTGGTTATTTTGCCCACAGTTGATATTCCTCACCCATGAAGATGCTGAGAGGCAGGCACTATTCCTTTCAACAAGTATCTCAGTTTTCCTAGGAAAACAAAATGCTTCAGCCTCCTGCTTCTACCATCCACAGTTCTCTTACAATCTGTGCAGTGCTTGTTGCATTCACTTGAAACAGGTGATTTTGCTCAAAGGTGATGTTCCTCATGCACTCAGAGCTAGGCAGTAGTCCTTTAAACAGCTAAGTCAATTCACAATGCTAAGCAAGGGGCTAGACCCTCTTGCTTCCAACAGTAATGATTCTCTCGCAAGATCTGCAGTACTTCTTTGATTCACTTGAAAGGTTGATTTTGAAAGAAGCTGATGTTCCTCTCCCATGAAAACACTGAGAGGTAAGCAGTATTCCTTTAAAGAGCTAAATGAATTGACAAGGCTAAACAACTTGCTAGACCGTCTTGCTTCTAACATTCACGATTCTCTTACAAGAGCTACAGTGCTTCTCCCATTCACTTGTAAGGGCGACTTGGAACAAAGGTGAAGTTCCTGACCCTTGAAAACACTGAGAGGTAGACAGCATTCCTTTCAACAGCTAACTCAATTCAAAGTGCTAAACAAGGTGCATGTCCCTGTTGCTTCTAACACTTCTGATTCTCTTCCAAGAGCTTCAGTGCTTCTGCATTCACTTCAAAAGGCCACTTTTCCACAAGGTTTCTGTTCCTCAGGCATGCAAAGGCTGAGAGATAGGCCGTATTCCTTTAAGCAGCTAAGTCATTTCACAATGCTAAAGAAGGTGCTTGACTCTCTTGCTTTTAACATGAATGGTTCTCTTACAGGAGAAACAGTGCTTCTTCCATTCACTTGAAAAGGGCTATGTTGCCCAGAGGTAAAGGTCTTTATCCCTTCAAAGCCTGAGGGACAGGCAGTATTTCCTTTAAAAGTTAACTCAATTCTCACTGGTATACAACATGCTAGTCCCTCTTCCTTCCAGCAATCATGGTTTTATTAAAAAAGAAACAGTGCTTCTTCTTCCTCTTGCCTTTAACAAGTTTGTGAAAAGGTGATGTTTCACCCACTTGAAAACACTGAGGCTACCCAGTGTCTCCTTCAGTGAGTAACCCAATTCTCACTGAGAAACAAGGTGCTAGGCCCTCCTGATCCTACCATTGATAGTTTTCTTCCAAACATACAGTGCTTGTTCCACCATTGAATTGAACTCTTTGACACAAAGGTGATGTTCCTTACACTTTAAAACCCTGAGGGATAAGGAGTGTTCCTTCCAAAAGCTAACTCAATTCCCTCTGCTTAACAAGGTGCGAAAATCTGTGGCTGGTAATGTTAATAGTTTCCTTGCAGGAGATACACTGCTCCTTCCATTCACTCGAATGGGGCTATTTTGCACACAGAATATGTTCTTCACACTTTCAAAGAATGAGAAATAGGCAGTATTCCTTTGGAAAGTTAACTCGTTCTCACTGCTAAACAAACTGCTAGCTTCTAACATTAATGATTTCCTTACATGATAAACGGGGCGTGATCCATTCACTTGAAGGCATCTAGTTGACACAAGGGTGATGTTCCTTACACCTGACAAAACTCAGTGTTGGGCACTAATCCTGTCAACAGGGAACTCATTTCTCATAGGGAGACAAGGTGCAAGAAATTCCTGCTGCCTTGCATACATTGCATCCTGCCATCAGATAAGAGTGTGTGCCCATTTCGTCTGAAGCGGGTATATTCAAAGAGTGAGTGAATGTCCAGTTTTAAACGCTTTCGTTTGGCAAGCATTCCTTTCAGCTACTACCTCAATCCTCACAAGGAAACAGTGTGCTAGAACCTCCTGCTGCAATCCAGGACATCTGCTTACAAGAGATAGAGTGTCTCTTCCATTCACTTGAAAGTGTCTCTTTTGCCCAAAGATTGTACTCCTCACCCTCTGAAATCCTCAGAGGTATGCAGTACTCCTTTCAAAAGCTAACTCCATTGAAATAGCTAAACAAATTGTTAGACCCTCGTTTTTGTAACCTTTCTAGTTCTCCTACAAGACGTACAGTACTTCTTCCCTTCCTTCAAAGGGGCAACCTTGCGCCAAAATGATATTCCTCACACTACAAAACCCTGAGGTAAAGGTGGTATTCCTTCTAAAACCGCCATCTCTTCCCACTGCTAAAGAAGGTGCTAGACCCTCTTGCTTCTATCATTAATGGTCCCATTACAAGAGACCCAGTGCTTCTTCGATTCACTTTAAGGTGGTTATTTTGCCCATAGTGGATATCCCTCACCCATGAAGACACTGAGAGGCAGGCAGTATTCCTTTCAACAAGTATCTCAATTCTCCTAGGAAAACAAAGTTCTTCACCCTCCTGCTTCTACCATCCACAGTTCTCTTACAATCTATGCAGTGCTGGTTGCATTCACTTGAAAGAGGTGATTTTGCACAAAGGTGATGTTCCACATGCACTCATTGCTAGGCAGTATTAACTTAAACAGCTAAGTCAATTCACAGTGCTAAAAAGGTGCCTGAACCTTTTCCTTCTAACTTTCATGATTCTCTTAAAAGAGAAACAGAGCTTCTTCCATCCATGTGAAAAGGGCTATTTTGCACCAAGATATATTCTTCATACTTTAAAACCTTTGAGACAGGCAGTATTCTTTTTAAAAGTTAACTCAATTCTCAGTTCTAAACAAAGTGCTGCTAACATTAATGGTTTCCTTACATGATAAATTGGGCATGTTCCATTTACTTGAAGTTACCAATATGGCACAAGGGTGATGTTCTTGACTCACAAAAAATCTCAGTAATAGGCAGTATTCCTTTCACCAGGTAACTCATTTCTCTTCGGAGAGAAGTTGGAATACATCCCTACCTCTAACACATTGCATCCAGCCATCAGATAAAAGTGTTTGTCCCTTTTGTTTGAAGTGCATGTTTTTCAAAGAGTGAGTGATTCTCCACTGCAAAAGGCTTTTGTTTGGCAAGCGTTTCTTTCACATGGTAACTGAATGATCTCAGGGAAACAATGCTCTAGAACCTCCTGCTGCAAGCCTTGACATCTGCTTCCAAGACAGAGAGGGCATCTTCCATACCTTTCAAATGGTCTCTTTTGCACACAGCTTGTATGCCTCACACTTTAAAACCCTGAGAGGTACGCAGTACTTTTCTAAAAGCTAACTCAACTTCAACAGTGAAACAAAGTGCTAGACCCCTCTTACTTGTAAGCTTTTTAGTTCTCCTCTAAAACGTACAGTAATTCTTCCCTTCACTGAAAGCAGAGTTCCTTTCAAAAGTTAACTCAATTCCCTCTGCTTAACAAGGTGTGCAATTCTGTGACTGGTAACATTAATTGTTTCCTTGCAGGAGATACACTGCTCCTTCCATTCACTTGAATGGGGCTATGTTGCACACAGAATACGTTCTTCACACTTCAAAAGAATGAGAAGTACTCAGTATTTCTTAGGAAAGTTAACTCCGTTCTCACTGCTAAACAAACTGCTAGATTCTAACATTAATGATTTTCTTACATGATAAACGGGGCCTGATCCATTTACTTGAAGGCAACTATTTGGCACAAGGGTGATGTTCCTCACACCTAAAAAACCTTAGTGTGTGGCACGAATCCTTTCAACAGAGCACTCATTTCTCATAGGGAGACAAGGTGCAAGACACTCCTGCTGCCTTGCACACATTGCATCTTGCCGTCAGATAAGAGTGTGTGTCCATTTCGTCTGAAGCGTGTATATTCAAAGAGTGAGTGATTCTCCACTTTAAAACGCTTTCGTTTGGCAAGCATTCCTTTCACCTACTACCTCAATCTTCAAAGAGAAACAGTGTGCTAGAACCTCTTGCTGAAAACCTTGACATCTGCTTACAAGCATTGAGTGCCTCTTATATTCACTTGAAAGGGTCTCTTTCGCCCAAAGATTGTACTCCTCACACTCTGAAATCCTCAGAGGTATGCACTACTCCTTTTAAAAGCTAACTCCATTGAAATAGCTAAACAAAGTGTTAGACCCTCGTTTTTGTAACCTTTCTGGTTCTCCTACAAGACATACAGTAATTCTTCCCTTCCTTGAAAGGGGCAACCTTGCACCAAAATGATATTCCTCATACTACAAAACCCTGAGGTAAAGGTCCTATTCTTTTTAAAACTGCAATCTATTCCCACTGCTAAACAAGGTGCCAGACCCATTGCTTTTATCATTAATGGTCCCATTCTAAGAGACCCAGTGCTTCTTGAATTCACTTTAAGGTGGTTATTTTGCCCACAGTTGATATTCCTCACCCATGAAGATGCTGAGAGGCAGGCACTATTCCTTTCAACAAGTATCTCAGTTTTCCTAGGAAAACAAAATGCTTCAGCCTCCTGCTTCTACCATCCACAGTTCTCTTACAATCTGTGCAGTGCTTGTTGCATTCACTTGAAACAGGTGATTTTGCTCAAAGGTGATGTTCCTCATGCACTCAGAGCTAGGCAGTAGTCCTTTAAACAGCTAAGTCAATTCACAATGCTAAGCAAGGGGCTAGACCCTCTTGCTTCCAACAGTAATGATTCTCTCGCAAGATCTGCAGTACTTCTTTGATTCACTTGAAAGGTTGATTTTGAAAGAAGCTGATGTTCCTCTCCCATGAAAACACTGAGAGGTAAGCAGTATTCCTTTAAAGAGCTAAATGAATTGACAAGGCTAAACAACTTGCTAGACCGTCTTGCTTCTAACATTCACGATTCTCTTACAAGAGCTACAGTGCTTCTCCCATTCACTTGTAAGGGCGACTTGGAACAAAGGTGATGTTCCTGACCCTTGAAAACACTGAGAGGTAGACAGCATTCCTTTCAACAGCTAACTCAATTCAAAGTGCTAAACAAGGTGCATGTCCCTGTTGCTTCTAACACTTCTGATTCTCTTCCAAGAGCTTCAGTGCTTCTGCATTCACTTCAAAAGGCCACTTTTCCACAAGGTTTCTGTTCCTCAGGCATGCAAAGGCTGAGAGATAGGCCGTATTCCTTTAAGCAGCTAAGTCATTTCACAATGCTAAAGAAGGTGCTTGACTCTCTTGCTTTTAACATGAATGGTTCTCTTACAGGAGAAACAGTGCTTCTTCCATTCACTTGAAAAGGGCTATGTTGCCCAGAGGTAAAGGTCTTTATCCCTTCAAAGCCTGAGGGACAGGCAGTATTTCCTTTAAAAGTTAACTCAATTCTCACTGGTATACAACATGCTAGTCCCTCTTCCTTCCAGCAATCATGGTTTTATTAAAAAAGAAACAGTGCTTCTTCTTCCTCTTGCCTTTAACAAGTTTGTGAAAAGGTGATGTTTCACCCACTTGAAAACACTGAGGCTACCCAGTGTCTCCTTCAGTGAGTAACCCAATTCTCACTGAGAAACAAGGTGCTAGGCCCTCCTGATCCTACCATTGATAGTTTTCTTCCAAACATACAGTGCTTGTTCCACCATTGAATTGAACTCTTTGACACAAAGGTGATGTTCCTTACACTTTAAAACCCTGAGGGATAAGGAGTGTTCCTTCCAAAAGCTAACTCAATTCCCTCTGCTTAACAAGGTGCGAAAATCTGTGGCTGGTAATGTTAATAGTTTCCTTGCAGGAGATACACTGCTCCTTCCATTCACTCGAATGGGGCTATTTTGCACACAGAATATGTTCTTCACACTTTCAAAGAATGAGAAATAGGCAGTATTCCTTTGGAAAGTTAACTCGTTCTCACTGCTAAACAAACTGCTAGCTTCTAACATTAATGATTTCCTTACATGATAAACGGGGCGTGATCCATTCACTTGAAGGCATCTAGTTGACACAAGGGTGATGTTCCTTACACCTGACAAAACTCAGTGTTGGGCACTAATCCTGTCAACAGGGAACTCATTTCTCATAGGGAGACAAGGTGCAAGAAATTCCTGCTGCCTTGCATACATTGCATCCTGCCATCAGATAAGAGTGTGTGCCCATTTCGTCTGAAGCGGGTATATTCAAAGAGTGAGTGAATGTCCAGTTTTAAACGCTTTCGTTTGGCAAGCATTCCTTTCAGCTACTACCTGAATCCTCACAAGGAAACAGTGTGCTAGAACCTCCTGCTGCAATCCAGGACATCTGCTTACAAGAGATAGAGTGTCTCTTCCATTCACTTGAAAGTGTCTCTTTTGCCCAAAGATTGTACTCCTCACCCTCTGAAATCCTCAGAGGTATGCAGTACTCCTTTCAAAAGCTAACTCCATTGAAATAGCTAAACAAATTGTTAGACCCTCGTTTTTGTAACCTTTCTAGTTCTCCTACAAGACGTACAGTACTTCTTCCCTTCCTTCAAAGGGGCAACCTTGCGCCAAAATGATATTCCTCACACTACAAAACCCTGAGGTAAAGGTGGTATTCCTTCTAAAACCGCCATCTCTTCCCACTGCTAAAGAAGGTGCTAGACCCTCTTGCTTCTATCATTAATGGTCCCATTACAAGAGACCCAGTGCTTCTTCGATTCACTTTAAGGTGGTTATTTTGCCCATAGTGGATATCCCTCACCCATGAAGACACTGAGAGGCAGGCAGTATTCCTTTCAACAAGTATCTCAATTCTCCTAGGAAAACAAAGTTCTTCACCCTCCTGCTTCTACCATCCACAGTTCTCTTACAATCTATGCAGTGCTGGTTGCATTCACTTGAAAGAGGTGATTTTGCACAAAGGTGATGTTCCACATGCACTCATTGCTAGGCAGTATTAACTTAAACAGCTAAGTCAATTCACAGTGCTAAAAAGGTGCCTGAACCTTTTCCTTCTAACTTTCATGATTCTCTTAAAAGAGAAACAGAGCTTCTTCCATCCATGTGAAAAGGGCTATTTTGCACCAAGATATATTCTTCATACTTTAAAACCTTTGAGACAGGCAGTATTCTTTTTAAAAGTTAACTCAATTCTCAGTTCTAAACAAAGTGCTGCTAACATTAATGGTTTCCTTACATGATAAATTGGGCATGTTCCATTTACTTGAAGTTACCTATATGGCACAAGGGTGATGTTCTTGACTCACAAAAAATCTCAGTAATAGGCAGTATTCCTTTCACCAGGTAACTCATTTCTCTTCGGAGAGAAGTTGGAATACATCCCTACCTCTAACACATTGCATCCAGCCATCAGATAAAAGTGTTTGTCCCTTTTGTTTGAAGTGCATGTTTTTCAAAGAGTGAGTGATTCTCCACTGCAAAAGGCTTTTGTTTGGCAAGCGTTTCTTTCACATGGTAACTGAATGATCTCAGGGAAACAATGCTCTAGAACCTCCTGCTGCAAGCCTTGACATCTGCTTCCAAGACAGAGAGGGCATCTTCCATACCTTTCAAATGGTCTCTTTTGCACACAGCTTGTATGCCTCACACTTTAAAACCCTGAGAGGTACGCAGTACTCTTTCTAAAAGCTAACTCAACTTCAACAGTGAAACAAAGTGCTAGACCCCTCTTACTTGTAAGCTTTTTAGTTCTCCTCTAAAACGTACAGTAATTCTTCCCTTCACTGAAAGCAGAGTTCCTTTCAAAAGTTAACTCAATTCCCTCTGCTTAACAAGGTGTGCAATTCTGTGACTGGTAACATTAATTGTTTCCTTGCAGGAGATACACTGCTCCTTCCATTCACTTGAATGGGGCTATGTTGCACACAGAATACGTTCTTCACACTTCAAAAGAATGAGAAGTACTCAGTATTTCTTAGGAAAGTTAACTCCGTTCTCACTGCTAAACAAACTGCTAGATTCTAACATTAATGATTTTCTTACATGATAAACGGGGCCTGATCCATTTACTTGAAGGCAACTATTTGGCACAAGGGTGATGTTCCTCACACCTAAAAAACCTTAGTGTGTGGCACGAATCCTTTCAACAGAGCACTCATTTCTCATAGGGAGACAAGGTGCAAGACACTCCTGCTGCCTTGCACACATTGCATCTTGCCGTCAGATAAGAGTGTGTGTCCATTTCGTCTGAAGCGTGTATATTCAAAGAGTGAGTGATTCTCCACTTTAAAACGCTTTCGTTTGGCAAGCATTCCTTTCACCTACTACCTCAATCTTCAAAGAGAAACAGTGTGCTAGAACCTCTTGCTGAAAACCTTGACATCTGCTTACAAGCATTGAGTGCCTCTTATATTCACTTGAAAGGGTCTCTTTCGCCCAAAGATTGTACTCCTCACACTCTGAAATCCTCAGAGGTATGCACTACTCCTTTTAAAAGCTAACTCCATTGAAATAGCTAAACAAAGTGTTAGACCCTCGTTTTTGTAACCTTTCTGGTTCTCCTACAAGACATACAGTAATTCTTCCCTTCCTTGAAAGGGGCAACCTTGCACCAAAATGATATTCCTCATACTACAAAACCCTGAGGTAAAGGTCCTATTCTTTTTAAAACTGCAATCTATTCCCACTGCTAAACAAGGTGCCAGACCCATTGCTTTTATCATTAATGGTCCCATTCTAAGAGACCCAGTGCTTCTTGAATTCACTTTAAGGTGGTTATTTTGCCCACAGTTGATATTCCTCACCCATGAAGATGCTGAGAGGCAGGCACTATTCCTTTCAACAAGTATCTCAGTTTTCCTAGGAAAACAAAATGCTTCAGCCTCCTGCTTCTACCATCCACAGTTCTCTTACAATCTGTGCAGTGCTTGTTGCATTCACTTGAAACAGGTGATTTTGCTCAAAGGTGATGTTCCTCATGCACTCAGAGCTAGGCAGTAGTCCTTTAAACAGCTAAGTCAATTCACAATGCTAAGCAAGGGGCTAGACCCTCTTGCTTCCAACAGTAATGATTCTCTCGCAAGATCTGCAGTACTTCTTTGATTCACTTGAAAGGTTGATTTTGAAAGAAGCTGATGTTCCTCTCCCATGAAAACACTGAGAGGTAAGCAGTATTCCTTTAAAGAGCTAAATGAATTGACAAGGCTAAACAACTTGCTAGACCGTCTTGCTTCTAACATTCACGATTCTCTTACAAGAGCTACAGTGCTTCTCCCATTCACTTGTAAGGGCGACTTGGAACAAAGGTGATGTTCCTGACCCTTGAAAACACTGAGAGGTAGACAGCATTCCTTTCAACAGCTAACTCAATTCAAAGTGCTAAACAAGGTGCATGTCCCTGTTGCTTCTAACACTTCTGATTCTCTTCCAAGAGCTTCAGTGCTTCTGCATTCACTTCAAAAGGCCACTTTTCCACAAGGTTTCTGTTCCTCAGGCATGCAAAGGCTGAGAGATAGGCCGTATTCCTTTAAGCAGCTAAGTCATTTCACAATGCTAAAGAAGGTGCTTGACTCTCTTGCTTTTAACATGAATGGTTCTCTTACAGGAGAAACAGTGCTTCTTCCATTCACTTGAAAAGGGCTATGTTGCCCAGAGGTAAAGGTCTTTATCCCTTCAAAGCCTGAGGGACAGGCAGTATTTCCTTTAAAAGTTAACTCAATTCTCACTGGTATACAACATGCTAGTCCCTCTTCCTTCCAGCAATCATGGTTTTATTAAAAAAGAAACAGTGCTTCTTCTTCCTCTTGCCTTTAACAAGTTTTTGAAAAGGTGATGTTTCACCCACTTGAAAACACTGAGGCTACCCAGTGTCTCGTTCAGTGAGTAACCCAATTCTCACTGAGAAACAAGGTGCGAGGCCCTCCTGATCCTACCATTGATAGTTTTCTTCCAAACATACAGTGCTTGTTCCACCATTGAATTGAACTCTTTGACACAAAGGTGATGTTCCTTACACTTTAAAACCCTGAGGGATAAGGAGTGTTCCTTCCAAAAGCTAACTCAATTCCCTCTGCTTAACAAGGTGCGAAAATCTGTGGCTGGTAATGTTAATAGTTTCCTTGCAGGAGATACACTGCTCCTTCCATTCACTCGAATGGGGCTATTTTGCACACAGAATATGTTCTTCACACTTTCAAAGAATGAGAAATAGGCAGTATTCCTTTGGAAAGTTAACTCGTTCTCACTGCTAAACAAACTGCTAGCTTCTAACATTAATGATTTCCTTACATGATAAACGGGGCGTGATCCATTCACTTGAAGGCATCTAGTTGACACAAGGGTGATGTTCCTTACACCTGACAAAACTCAGTGTTGGGCACTAATCCTGTCAACAGGGAACTCATTTCTCATAGGGAGACAAGGTGCAAGAAATTCCTGCTGCCTTGCATACATTGCATCCTGCCATCAGATAAGAGTGTGTGCCCATTTCGTCTGAAGCGGGTATATTCAAAGAGTGAGTGAATGTCCAGTTTTAAACGCTTTCGTTTGGCAAGCATTCCTTTCAGCTACTACCTCAATCCTCACAAGGAAACAGTGTGCTAGAACCTCCTGCTGCAATCCAGGACATCTGCTTACAAGAGATAGAGTGTCTCTTCCATTCACTTGAAAGTGTCTCTTTTGCCCAAAGATTGTACTCCTCACCCTCTGAAATCCTCAGAGGTATGCAGTACTCCTTTCAAAAGCTAACTCCATTGAAATAGCTAAACAAATTGTTAGACCCTCGTTTTTGTAACCTTTCTAGTTCTCCTACAAGACGTACAGTACTTCTTCCCTTCCTTCAAAGGGGCAACCTTGCGCCAAAATGATATTCCTCACACTACAAAACCCTGAGGTAAAGGTGGTATTCCTTCTAAAACCGCCATCTCTTCCCACTGCTAAAGAAGGTGCTAGACCCTCTTGCTTCTATCATTAATGGTCCCATTACAAGAGACCCAGTGCTTCTTCGATTCACTTTAAGGTGGTTATTTTGCCCATAGTGGATATCCCTCACCCATGAAGACACTGAGAGGCAGGCAGTATTCCTTTCAACAAGTATCTCAATTCTCCTAGGAAAACAAAGTTCTTCACCCTCCTGCTTCTACCATCCACAGTTCTCTTACAATCTATGCAGTGCTGGTTGCATTCACTTGAAAGAGGTGATTTTGCACAAAGGTGATGTTCCACATGCACTCATTGCTAGGCAGTATTAACTTAAACAGCTAAGTCAATTCACAGTGCTAAAAAGGTGCCTGAACCTTTTCCTTCTAACTTTCATGATTCTCTTAAAAGAGAAACAGAGCTTCTTCCATCCATGTGAAAAGGGCTATTTTGCACCAAGATATATTCTTCATACTTTAAAACCTTTGAGACAGGCAGTATTCTTTTTAAAAGTTAACTCAATTCTCAGTTCTAAACAAAGTGCTGCTAACATTAATGGTTTCCTTACATGATAAATTGGGCATGTTCCATTTACTTGAAGTTACCTATATGGCACAAGGGTGATGTTCTTGACTCACAAAAAATCTCAGTAATAGGCAGTATTCCTTTCACCAGGTAACTCATTTCTCTTCGGAGAGAAGTTGGAATACATCCCTACCTCTAACACATTGCATCCAGCCATCAGATAAAAGTGTTTGTCCCTTTTGTTTGAAGTGCATGTTTTTCAAAGAGTGAGTGATTCTCCACTGCAAAAGGCTTTTGTTTGGCAAGCGTTTCTTTCACATGGTAACTGAATGATCTCAGGGAAACAATGCTCTAGAACCTCCTGCTGCAAGCCTTGACATCTGCTTCCAAGACAGAGAGGGCATCTTCCATACCTTTCAAATGGTCTCTTTTGCACACAGCTTGTATGCCTCACACTTTAAAACCCTGAGAGGTACGCAGTACTCTTTCTAAAAGCTAACTCAACTTCAACAGTGAAACAAAGTGCTAGACCCCTCTTACTTGTAAGCTTTTTAGTTCTCCTCTAAAACGTACAGTAATTCTTCCCTTCACTGAAAGCAGAGTTCCTTTCAAAAGTTAACTCAATTCCCTCTGCTTAACAAGGTGTGCAATTCTGTGACTGGTAACATTAATTGTTTCCTTGCAGGAGATACACTGCTCCTTCCATTCACTTGAATGGGGCTATGTTGCACACAGAATACGTTCTTCACACTTCAAAAGAATGAGAAGTACTCAGTATTTCTTAGGAAAGTTAACTCCGTTCTCACTGCTAAACAAACTGCTAGATTCTAACATTAATGATTTTCTTACATGATAAACGGGGCCTGATCCATTTACTTGAAGGCAACTATTTGGCACAAGGGTGATGTTCCTCACACCTAAAAAACCTTAGTGTGTGGCACGAATCCTTTCAACAGAGCACTCATTTCTCATAGGGAGACAAGGTGCAAGACACTCCTGCTGCCTTGCACACATTGCATCTTGCCGTCAGATAAGAGTGTGTGTCCATTTCGTCTGAAGCGTGTATATTCAAAGAGTGAGTGATTCTCCACTTTAAAACGCTTTCGTTTGGCAAGCATTCCTTTCACCTACTACCTCAATCTTCAAAGAGAAACAGTGTGCTAGAACCTCTTGCTGAAAACCTTGACATCTGCTTACAAGCATTGAGTGCCTCTTATATTCACTTGAAAGGGTCTCTTTCGCCCAAAGATTGTACTCCTCACACTCTGAAATCCTCAGAGGTATGCACTACTCCTTTTAAAAGCTAACTCCATTGAAATAGCTAAACAAAGTGTTAGACCCTCGTTTTTGTAACCTTTCTGGTTCTCCTACAAGACATACAGTAATTCTTCCCTTCCTTGAAAGGGGCAACCTTGCACCAAAATGATATTCCTCATACTACAAAACCCTGAGGTAAAGGTCCTATTCTTTTTAAAACTGCAATCTATTCCCACTGCTAAACAAGGTGCCAGACCCATTGCTTTTATCATTAATGGTCCCATTCTAAGAGACCCAGTGCTTCTTGAATTCACTTTAAGGTGGTTATTTTGCCCACAGTTGATATTCCTCACCCATGAAGATGCTGAGAGGCAGGCACTATTCCTTTCAACAAGTATCTCAGTTTTCCTAGGAAAACAAAATGCTTCAGCCTCCTGCTTCTACCATCCACAGTTCTCTTACAATCTGTGCAGTGCTTGTTGCATTCACTTGAAACAGGTGATTTTGCTCAAAGGTGATGTTCCTCATGCACTCAGAGCTAGGCAGTAGTCCTTTAAACAGCTAAGTCAATTCACAATGCTAAGCAAGGGGCTAGACCCTCTTGCTTCCAACAGTAATGATTCTCTCGCAAGATCTGCAGTACTTCTTTGATTCACTTGAAAGGTTGATTTTGAAAGAAGCTGATGTTCCTCTCCCATGAAAACACTGAGAGGTAAGCAGTATTCCTTTAAAGAGCTAAATGAATTGACAAGGCTAAACAACTTGCTAGACCGTCTTGCTTCTAACATTCACGATTCTCTTACAAGAGCTACAGTGCTTCTCCCATTCACTTGTAAGGGCGACTTGGAACAAAGGTGATGTTCCTGACCCTTGAAAACACTGAGAGGTAGACAGCATTCCTTTCAACAGCTAACTCAATTCAAAGTGCTAAACAAGGTGCATGTCCCTGTTGCTTCTAACACTTCTGATTCTCTTCCAAGAGCTTCAGTGCTTCTGCATTCACTTCAAAAGGCCACTTTTCCACAAGGTTTCTGTTCCTCAGGCATGCAAAGGCTGAGAGATAGGCCGTATTCCTTTAAGCAGCTAAGTCATTTCACAATGCTAAAGAAGGTGCTTGACTCTCTTGCTTTTAACATGAATGGTTCTCTTACAGGAGAAACAGTGCTTCTTCCATTCACTTGAAAAGGGCTATGTTGCCCAGAGGTAAAGGTCTTTATCCCTTCAAAGCCTGAGGGACAGGCAGTATTTCCTTTAAAAGTTAACTCAATTCTCACTGGTATACAACATGCTAGTCCCTCTTCCTTCCAGCAATCATGGTTTTATTAAAAAAGAAACAGTGCTTCTTCTTCCTCTTGCCTTTAACAAGTTTGTGAAAAGGTGATGTTTCACCCACTTGAAAACACTGAGGCTACCCAGTGTCTCCTTCAGTGAGTAACCCAATTCTCACTGAGAAACAAGGTGCTAGGCCCTCCTGATCCTACCATTGATAGTTTTCTTCCAAACATACAGTGCTTGTTCCACCATTGAATTGAACTCTTTGACACAAAGGTGATGTTCCTTACACTTTAAAACCCTGAGGGATAAGGAGTGTTCCTTCCAAAAGCTAACTCAATTCCCTCTGCTTAACAAGGTGCGAAAATCTGTGGCTGGTAATGTTAATAGTTTCCTTGCAGGAGATACACTGCTCCTTCCATTCACTCGAATGGGGCTATTTTGCACACAGAATATGTTCTTCACACTTTCAAAGAATGAGAAATAGGCAGTATTCCTTTGGAAAGTTAACTCGTTCTCACTGCTAAACAAACTGCTAGCTTCTAACATTAATGATTTCCTTACATGATAAACGGGGCGTGATCCATTCACTTGAAGGCATCTAGTTGACACAAGGGTGATGTTCCTTACACCTGACAAAACTCAGTGTTGGGCACTAATCCTGTCAACAGGGAACTCATTTCTCATAGGGAGACAAGGTGCAAGAAATTCCTGCTGCCTTGCATACATTGCATCCTGCCATCAGATAAGAGTGTGTGCCCATTTCGTCTGAAGCGGGTATATTCAAAGAGTGAGTGAATGTCCAGTTTTAAACGCTTTCGTTTGGCAAGCATTCCTTTCAGCTACTACCTCAATCCTCACAAGGAAACAGTGTGCTAGAACCTCCTGCTGCAATCCAGGACATCTGCTTACAAGAGATAGAGTGTCTCTTCCATTCACTTGAAAGTGTCTCTTTTGCCCAAAGATTGTACTCCTCACCCTCTGAAATCCTCAGAGGTATGCAGTACTCCTTTCAAAAGCTAACTCCATTGAAATAGCTAAACAAATTGTTAGACCCTCGTTTTTGTAACCTTTCTAGTTCTCCTACAAGACGTACAGTACTTCTTCCCTTCCTTCAAAGGGGCAACCTTGCGCCAAAATGATATTCCTCACACTACAAAACCCTGAGGTAAAGGTGGTATTCCTTCTAAAACCGCCATCTCTTCCCACTGCTAAAGAAGGTGCTAGACCCTCTTGCTTCTATCATTAATGGTCCCATTACAAGAGACCCAGTGCTTCTTCGATTCACTTTAAGGTGGTTATTTTGCCCATAGTGGATATCCCTCACCCATGAAGACACTGAGAGGCAGGCAGTATTCCTTTCAACAAGTATCTCAATTCTCCTAGGAAAACAAAGTTCTTCACCCTCCTGCTTCTACCATCCACAGTTCTCTTACAATCTATGCAGTGCTGGTTGCATTCACTTGAAAGAGGTGATTTTGCACAAAGGTGATGTTCCACATGCACTCATTGCTAGGCAGTATTAACTTAAACAGCTAAGTCAATTCACAGTGCTAAAAAGGTGCCTGAACCTTTTCCTTCTAACTTTCATGATTCTCTTAAAAGAGAAACAGAGCTTCTTCCATCCATGTGAAAAGGGCTATTTTGCACCAAGATATATTCTTCATACTTTAAAACCTTTGAGACAGGCAGTATTCTTTTTAAAAGTTAACTCAATTCTCAGTTCTAAACAAAGTGCTGCTAACATTAATGGTTTCCTTACATGATAAATTGGGCATGTTCCATTTACTTGAAGTTACCTATATGGCACAAGGGTGATGTTCTTGACTCACAAAAAATCTCAGTAATAGGCAGTATTCCTTTCACCAGGTAACTCATTTCTCTTCGGAGAGAAGTTGGAATACATCCCTACCTCTAACACATTGCATCCAGCCATCAGATAAAAGTGTTTGTCCCTTTTGTTTGAAGTGCATGTTTTTCAAAGAGTGAGTGATTCTCCACTGCAAAAGGCTTTTGTTTGGCAAGCGTTTCTTTCACATGGTAACTGAATGATCTCAGGGAAACAATGCTCTAGAACCTCCTGCTGCAAGCCTTGACATCTGCTTCCAAGACAGAGAGGGCATCTTCCATACCTTTCAAATGGTCTCTTTTGCACACAGCTTGTATGCCTCACACTTTAAAACCCTGAGAGGTACGCAGTACTCTTTCTAAAAGCTAACTCAACTTCAACAGTGAAACAAAGTGCTAGACCCCTCTTACTTGTAAGCTTTTTAGTTCTCCTCTAAAACGTACAGTAATTCTTCCCTTCACTGAAAGCAGAGTTCCTTTCAAAAGTTAACTCAATTCCCTCTGCTTAACAAGGTGCGCAATTCTGTGACTGGTAACATTAATTGTTTCCTTGCAGGAGATACACTGCTCCTTCCATTCACTTGAATGGGGCTATGTTGCACACAGAATACGTTCTTCACACTTCAAAAGAATGAGAAGTACTCAGTATTTCTTAGGAAAGTTAACTCCGTTCTCACTGCTAAACAAACTGCTAGATTCTAACATTAATGATTTTCTTACATGATAAACGGGGCCTGATCCATTTACTTGAAGGCAACTATTTGGCACAAGGGTGATGTTCCTCACACCTAAAAAACCTTAGTGTGTGGCACGAATCCTTTCAACAGAGCACTCATTTCTCATAGGGAGACAAGGTGCAAGACACTCCTGCTGCCTTGCACACATTGCATCTTGCCGTCACATAAGAGTGTGTGTCCATTTCGTCTGAAGCGTGTATATTCAAAGAGTGAGTGATTCTCCACTTTAAAACGCTTTCGTTTGGCAAGCATTCCTTTCACCTACTACCTCAATCTTCAAAGAGAAACAGTGTGCTAGAACCTCTTGCTGAAAACCTTGACATCTGCTTACAAGCATTGAGTGCCTCTTATATTCACTTGAAAGGGTCTCTTTTGCCCAAAGATTGTACTCCTCACACTCTGAAATCCTCAGAGGTATGCACTACTCCTTTTAAAAGCTAACTCCATTGAAATAGCTAAACAAAGTGTTAGACCCTCGTTTTTGTAACCTTTCTGGTTCTCCTACAAGACATACAGTAACTCTTCCCTTCCTTGAAAGGGGCAACCTTGCACCAAAATGATATTCCTCATACTACAAAACCCTGAGGTAAAGGTCCTATTCTTTTTAAAACTGCAATCTATTCCCACTGCTAAACAAGGTGCCAGACCCATTGCTTTTATCATTAATGGTCCCATTCTAAGAGACCCAGTGCTTCTTGAATTCACTTTAAGGTGGTTATTTTGCCCACAGTTGATATTCCTCACCCATGAAGATGCTGAGAGGCAGGCACTATTCCTTTCAACAAGTATCTCAGTTTTCCTAGGAAAACAAAATGCTTCAGCCTCCTGCTTCTACCATCCACAGTTCTCTTACAATCTGTGCAGTGCTTGTTGCATTCACTTGAAACAGGTGATTTTGCTCAAAGGTGATGTTCCTCATGCACTCAGAGCTAGGCAGTAGTCCTTTAAACAGCTAAGTCAATTCACAATGCTAAGCAAGGGGCTAGACCCTCTTGCTTCCAACAGTAATGATTCTCTCGCAAGATCTGCAGTACTTCCTTGATTCACTTGAAAGGTTGATTTTGCAAAAAGCTGATGTTCCTCTCCCATGAAAACACTGAGAGGTAAGCAGTATTCCTTTAAAGAGCTAAATGAATTGACAAGGCTAAACAACTTGCTAGACCGTCTTGCTTCTAACATTCACGATTCTCTTACAAGAGCTACAGTGCTTCTCCCATTCACTTGTAAGGGCGACTTGGAACAATGGTGATGTTCCTGACCCTTGAAAACACTGAGAGGTAGACAGCATTCCTTTCAACAGCTAACTCAATTCAAAGTGCTAAACAAGGTGCATGTCCCTGTTGCTTCTAACACTTCTGATTCTCTTCCAAGAGCTTCAGTGCTTCTGCATTCACTTCAAAAGGCCACTTTTCCACAAGGTTTCTGTTCCTCAGGCATGCAAAGGCTGAGAGATAGGCCGTATTCCTTTAAGCAGCTAAGTCATTTCACAATGCTAAAGAAGGTGCTTGACTCTCTTGCTTTTAACATGAATGGTTCTCTTACAGGAGAAACAGTGCTTCTTCCATTCACTTGAAAAGGGCTATGTTGCCCAGAGGTAAAGGTCTTTACCCCTTCAAAGCCTGAGGGATAGGCAGTATTTCCTTTAAAAGTTAACTCAATTCTCACTGGTATACAACATGCTAGTCCCTCTTCCTTCCAGCAATCATGGTTTTATTAAAAAAGAAACAGTGCTTCTTCTTCCTCTTGCCTTTAACAAGTTTGTAAAAAGGTGATGTTTCACCCACTTGAAAACACTGAGGCTACCCAGTGTCTCGTTCAGTGAGTAACCCAATTCTCACTGAGAAACAAGGTGCGAGGCCCTCCTGATCCTACCATTGATAGTTTTCTTCCAAACATACAGTGCTTGTTCCACCATTGAATTGAACTCTTTGACACAAAGGTGATGTTCCTTACACTTTAAAACCCTGAGGGATAAGGAGTGTTCCTTCCAAAAGCTAACTCAATTCCCTCTGCTTAACAAGGTGCGAAAATCTGTGGCTGGTAATGTTAATAGTTTCCTTGCAGGAGATACACTGCTCCTTCCATTCACTCGAATGGGGCTATTTTGCACACAGAATATGTTCTTCACACTTTCAAAGAATGAGAAATAGGCAGTATTCCTTTGGAAAGTTAACTCGTTCTCACTGCTAAACAAACTGCTAGCTTCTAACATTAATGATTTCCTTACATGATAAACGGGGCGTGATCCATTCACTTGAAGGCATCTAGTTGACACAAGGGTGATGTTCCTTACACCTGACAAAACTCAGTGTTGGGCACTAATCCTGTCAACAGGGAACTCATTTCTCATAGGGAGACAAGGTGCAAGAAATTCCTGCTGCCTTGCATACATTGCATCCTGCCATCAGATAAGAGTGTGTGCCCATTTCGTCTGAAGCGGGTATATTCAAAGAGTGAGTGAATGTCCAGTTTTAAACGCTTTCGTTTGGCAAGCATTCCTTTCAGCTACTACCTCAATCCTCACAAGGAAACAGTGTGCTAGAACCTCCTGCTGCAATCCATGACATCTGCTTACAAGAGATAGAGTGTCTCTTCCATTCACTTGAAAGTGTCTCTTTTGCCCAAAGATTGTACTCCTCACACTCTGAAATCCTCAGAGGTATGCAGTACTCCTTTCAAAAGCTAACTCCATTGAAATAGCTAAACAAATTGTTAGACCCTCGTTTTTGTAACCTTTCTAGTTCTCCTACAAGACGTACAGTACTTCTTCCCTTCCTTCAAAGGGGCAACCTTGCGCCAAAATGATATTCCTCACACTACAAAACCCTGAGGTAAAGGTGGTATTCCTTCTAAAACCGCCATCTCTTCCCACTGCTAAAGAAGGTGCTAGACCCTCTTGCTTCTATCATTAATGGTCCCATTACAAGAGACCCAGTGCTTCTTCGATTCACTTTAAGGTGGTTATTTTGCCCATAGTGGATATCCCTCACCCATGAAGACACTGAGAGGCAGGCAGTATTCCTTTCAACAAGTATCTCAATTCTCCTAGGAAAACAAAGTTCTTCACCCTCCTGCTTCTACCATCCACAGTTCTCTTACAATCTATGCAGTGCTGGTTGCATTCACTTGAAAGAGGTGATTTTGCACAAAGGTGATGTTCCACATGCACTCATTGCTAGGCAGTATTAACTTAAACAGCTAAGTCAATTCACAGTGCTAAAAAGGTGCCTGAACCTTTTCCTTCTAACTTTCATGATTCTCTTAAAAGAGAAACAGAGCTTCTTCCATCCATGTGAAAAGGGCTATTTTGCACCAAGATATATTCTTCATACTTTAAAACCTTTGAGACAGGCAGTATTCTTTTTAAAAGTTAACTCAATTCTCAGCTCTAAACAAAGTGCTGCTAACATTAATGGTTTCCTTACATGATAAATTGGGCATGTTCCATTTACTTGAAGTTACCTATATGGCACAAGGGTGATGTTCTTGACTCACAAAAAATCTCAGTAATAGGCAGTATTCCTTTCACCAGGTAACTCATTTCTCTTCGGAGAGAAGTTGGAATACATCCCTACCTCTAACACATTGCATCCAGCCATCAGATAAAAGTGTTTGTCCCTTTTGTTTGAAGTGCATGTTTTTCAAAGAGTGAGTGATTCTCCACTGCAAAAGGCTTTTGTTTGGCAAGCGTTTCTTTCACATGGTAACTGAATGATCTCAGAGAAACAATGCTCTAGAACCTCCTGCTGCAAGCCTTGACATCTGCTTCCAAGACAGAGAGGGCATCTTCCATACCTTTCAAATGGTCTCTTTTGCACACAGCTTGTATGCCTCACACTTTAAAACCCTGAGAGGTACGCAGTACTCTTTCTAAAAGCTAACTCAACTTCAACAGTGAAACAAAGTGCTAGACCCCTCTTACTTGTAAGCTTTTTAGTTCTCCTCTAAAACGTACAGTAATTCTTCCCTTCACTGAAAGCAGAGTTCCTTTCAAAAGTTAACTCAATTCCCTCTGCTTAACAAGGTGTGCAATTCTGTGACTGGTAACATTAATTGTTTCCTTGCAGGAGATACACTGCTCCTTCCATTCACTTGAATGGGGCTATGTTGCACACAGAATACGTTCTTCACACTTCAAAAGAATGAGAAGTACTCAGTATTTCTTAGGAAAGTTAACTCCGTTCTCACTGCTAAACAAACTGCTAGATTCTAACATTAATGATTTTCTTACATGATAAACGGGGCCTGATCCATTTACTTGAAGGCAACTATTTGGCACAAGGGTGATGTTCCTCACACCTAAAAAACCTTAGTGTGTGGCACGAATCCTTTCAACAGAGCACTCATTTCTCATAGGGAGACAAGGTGCAAGACACTCCTGCTGCCTTGCACACATTGCATCTTGCCGTCACATAAGAGTGTGTGTCCATTTCGTCTGAAGCGTGTATATTCAAAGAGTGAGTGATTCTCCACTTTAAAACGCTTTCGTTTGGCAAGCATTCCTTTCACCTACTACCTCAATCTTCAAAGAGAAACAGTGTGCTAGAACCTCTTGCTGAAAACCTTGACATCTGCTTACAAGCATTGAGTGCCTCTTATATTCACTTGAAAGGGTCTCTTTCGCCCAAAGATTGTACTCCTCACACTCTGAAATCCTCAGAGGTATGCACTACTCCTTTTAAAAGCTAACTCCATTGAAATAGCTAAACAAAGTGTTAGACCCTCGTTTTTGTAACCTTTCTGGTTCTCCTACAAGACATACAGTAATTCTTCCCTTCCTTGAAAGGGGCAACCTTGCACCAAAATGATATTCCTCATACTACAAAACCCTGAGGTAAAGGTCCTATTCTTTTTAAAACTGCAATCTATTCCCACTGCTAAACAAGGTGCCAGACCCATTGCTTTTATCATTAATGGTCCCATTCTAAGAGACCCAGTGCTTCTTGAATTCACTTTAAGGTGGTTATTTTGCCCACAGTTGATATTCCTCACCCATGAAGATGCTGAGAGGCAGGCACTATTCCTTTCAACAAGTATCTCAGTTTTCCTAGGAAAACAAAATGCTTCAGCCTCCTGCTTCTACCATCCACAGTTCTCTTACAATCTGTGCAGTGCTTGTTGCATTCACTTGAAACAGGTGATTTTGCTCAAAGGTGATGTTCCTCATGCACTCAGAGCTAGGCAGTAGTCCTTTAAACAGCTAAGTCAATTCACAATGCTAAGCAAGGGGCTAGACCCTCTTGCTTCCAACAGTAATGATTCTCTCGCAAGATCTGCAGTACTTCTTTGATTCACTTGAAAGGTTGATTTTGCAAAAAGCTGATGTTCCTCTCCCATGAAAACACTGAGAGGTAAGCAGTATTCCTTTAAAGAGCTAAATGAATTGACAAGGCTAAACAACTTGCTAGACCGTCTTGCTTCTAACATTCACGATTCTCTTACAAGAGCTACAGTGCTTCTCCCATTCACTTGTAAGGGCGACTTGGAACAATGGTGATGTTCCTGACCCTTGAAAACACTGAGAGGTAGACAGCATTCCTTTCAACAGCTAACTCAATTCAAAGTGCTAAACAAGGTGCATGTCCCTGTTGCTTCTAACACTTCTGATTCTCTTCCAAGAGCTTCAGTGCTTCTGCATTCACTTCAAAAGGCCACTTTTCCACAAGGTTTCTGTTCCTCAGGCATGCAAAGGCTGAGAGATAGGCCGTATTCCTTTAAGCAGCTAAGTCATTTCACAATGCTAAAGAAGGTGCTTGACTCTCTTGCTTTTAACATGAATGGTTCTCTTACAGGAGAAACAGTGCTTCTTCCATTCACTTGAAAAGGGCTATGTTGCCCAGAGGTAAAGGTCTTTACCCCTTCAAAGCCTGAGGGACAGGCAGTATTTCCTTTAAAAGTTAACTCAATTCTCACTGGTATACAACATGCTAGTCCCTCTTCCTTCCAGCAATCATGGTTTTATTAAAAAAGAAACAGTGCTTCTTCTTCCTCTTGCCTTTAACAAGTTTGTAAAAAGGTGATGTTTCACCCACTTGAAAACACTGAGGCTACCCAGTGTCTCGTTCAGTGAGTAACCCAATTCTCACTGAGAAACAAGGTGCTAGGCCCTCCTGATCCTACCATTGATAGTTTTCTTCCAAACATACAGTGCTTGTTCCACCATTGAATTGAACTCTTTGACACAAAGGTGATGTTCCTTACACTTGAAAACCCTGAGGGATAAGGAGTGTTCCTTCCAAAAGCTAACTCAATTCCCTCTGCTTAACAAGGTGCGAAAATCTGTGGCTGGTAATGTTAATAGTTTCCTTGCAGGAGATACACTGCTCCTTCCATTCACTCGAATGGGGCTATTTTGCACACAGAATATGTTCTTCACACTTTCAAAGAATGAGAAATAGGCAGTATTCCTTTGGAAAGTTAACTCGTTCTCACTGCTAAACAAACTGCTAGCTTCTAACATTAATGATTTCCTTACATGATAAACGGGGCGTGATCCATTCACTTGAAGGCATCTAGTTGACACAAGGGTGATGTTCCTTACACCTGACAAAACTCAGTGTTGGGCACTAATCCTGTCAACAGGGAACTCATTTCTCATAGGGAGACAAGGTGCAAGAAATTCCTGCTGCCTTGCATACATTGCATCCTGCCATCAGATAAGAGTGTGTGCCCATTTCGTCTGAAGCGGGTATATTCAAAGAGTGAGTGAATGTGCAGTTTTAAACGCTTTCGTTTGGCAAGCATTCCTTTCAGCTACTACCTCAATCCTCACAAGGAAACAGTGTGCTAGAACCTCCTGCTGCAATCCATGACATCTGCTTACAAGAGATAGAGTGTCTCTTCCATTCACTTGAAAGTGTCTCTTTTGCCCAAAGATTGTACTCCTCACACTCTGAAATCCTCAGAGGTATGCAGTACTCCTTTCAAAAGCTAACTCCATTGAAATAGCTAAACAAATTGTTAGACCCTCGTTTTTGTAACCTTTCTAGTTCTCCTACAAGACGTACAGTACTTCTTCCCTTCCTTCAAAGGGGCAACCTTGCGCCAAAATGATATTCCTCACACTACAAAACCCTGAGGTAAAGGTGGTATTCCTTCTAAAACCGCCATCTCTTCCCACTGCTAAAGAAGGTGCTAGACCCTCTTGCTTCTATCATTAATGGTCCCATTACAAGAGACCCAGTGCTTCTTCGATTCACTTTAAGGTGGTTATTTTGCCCATAGTGGATATCCCTCACCCATGAAGACACTGAGAGGCAGGCAGTATTCCTTTCAACAAGTATCTCAATTCTCCTAGGAAAACAAAGTTCTTCACCCTCCTGCTTCTACCATCCACAGTTCTCTTACAATCTATGCAGTGCTGGTTGCATTCACTTGAAAGAGGTGATTTTGCACAAAGGTGATGTTCCACATGCACTCATTGCTAGGCAGTATTAACTTAAACAGCTAAGTCAATTCACAGTGCTAAAAAGGTGCCTGAACCTTTTCCTTCTAACTTTCATGATTCTCTTAAAAGAGAAACAGAGCTTCTTCCATCCATGTGAAAAGGGCTATTTTGCACCAAGATATATTCTTCATACTTTAAAACCTTTGAGACAGGCAGTATTCTTTTTAAAAGTTAACTCAATTCTCAGTTCTAAACAAAGTGCTGCTAACATTAATGGTTTCCTTACATGATAAATTGGGCATGTTCCATTTACTTGAAGTTACCTATATGGCACAAGGGTGATGTTCTTGACTCACAAAAAATCTCAGTAATAGGCAGTATTCCTTTCACCAGGTAACTCATTTCTCTTCGGAGAGAAGTTGGAATACATCCCTACCTCTAACACATTGCATCCAGCCATCAGATAAAAGTGTTTGTCCCTTTTGTTTGAAGTGCATGTTTTTCAAAGAGTGAGTGATTCTCCACTGCAAAAGGCTTTTGTTTGGCAAGCGTTTCTTTCACATGGTAACTGAATGATCTCAGGGAAACAATGCTCTAGAACCTCCTGCTGCAAGCCTTGACATCTGCTTCCAAGACAGAGAGGGCATCTTCCATACCTTTCAAATGGTCTCTTTTGCACACAGCTTGTATGCCTCACACTTTAAAACCCTGAGAGGTACGCAGTACTCTTTCTAAAAGCTAACTCAACTTCAACAGTGAAACAAAGTGCTAGACCCCTCTTACTTGTAAGCTTTTTAGTTCTCCTCTAAAACGTACAGTAATTCTTCCCTTCACTGAAAGCAGAGTTCCTTTCAAAAGTTAACTCAATTCCCTCTGCTTAACAAGGTGCGCAATTCTGTGACTGGTAACATTAATTGTTTCCTTGCAGGAGATACACTGCTCCTTCCATTCACTTGAATGGGGCTATGTTGCACACAGAATACGTTCTTCACACTTCAAAAGAATGAGAAGTACTCAGTATTTCTTAGGAAAGTTAACTCCGTTCTCACTGCTAAACAAACTGCTAGATTCTAACATTAATGATTTTCTTACATGATAAACGGGGCCTGATCCATTTACTTGAAGGCAACTATTTGGCACAAGGGTGATGTTCCTCACACCTAAAAAACCTTAGTGTGTGGCACGAATCCTTTCAACAGAGCACTCATTTCTCATAGGGAGACAAGGTGCAAGACACTCCTGCTGCCTTGCACACATTGCATCTTGCCGTCACATAAGAGTGTGTGTCCATTTCGTCTGAAGCGTGTATATTCAAAGAGTGAGTGATTCTCCACTTTAAAACGCTTTCGTTTGGCAAGCATTCCTTTCACCTACTACCTCAATCTTCAAAGAGAAACAGTGTGCTAGAACCTCTTGCTGAAAACCTTGACATCTGCTTACAAGCATTGAGTGCCTCTTATATTCACTTGAAAGGGTCTCTTTCGCCCAAAGATTGTACTCCTCACACTCTGAAATCCTCAGAGGTATGCACTACTCCTTTTAAAAGCTAACTCCATTGAAATAGCTAAACAAAGTGTTAGACCCTCGTTTTTGTAACCTTTCTGGTTCTCCTACAAGACATACAGTAATTCTTCCCTTCCTTGAAAGGGGCAACCTTGCACTAAAATGATATTCCTCATACTACAAAACCCTGAGGTAAAGGTCCTATTCTTTTTAAAACTGCAATCTATTCCCACTGCTAAACAAGGTGCCAGACCCATTGCTTTTATCATTAATGGTCCCATTCTAAGAGACCCAGTGCTTCTTGAATTCACTTTAAGGTGGTTATTTTGCCCACAGTTGATATTCCTCACCCATGAAGATGCTGAGAGGCAGGCACTATTCCTTTCAACAAGTATCTCAGTTTTCCTAGGAAAACAAAATGCTTCAGCCTCCTGCTTCTACCATCCACAGTTCTCTTACAATCTGTGCAGTGCTTGTTGCATTCACTTGAAACAGGTGATTTTGCTCAAAGGTGATGTTCCTCATGCACTCAGAGCTAGGCAGTAGTCCTTTAAACAGCTAAGTCAATTCACAATGCTAAGCAAGGGGCTAGACCCTCTTGCTTCCAACAGTAATGATTCTCTCGCAAGATCTGCAGTACTTCTTTGATTCACTTGAAAGGTTGATTTTGCAAAAAGCTGATGTTCCTCTCCCATGAAAACACTGAGAGGTAAGCAGTATTCCTTTAAAGAGCTAAATGAATTGACAAGGCTAAACAACTTGCTAGACCGTCTTGCTTCTAACATTCACGATTCTCTTACAAGAGCTACAGTGCTTCTCCCATTCACTTGTAAGGGCGACTTGGAACAATGGTGATGTTCCTGACCCTTGAAAACACTGAGAGGTAGACAGCATTCCTTTCAACAGCTAACTCAATTCAAAGTGCTAAACAAGGTGCATGTCCCTGTTGCTTCTAACACTTCTGATTCTCTTCCAAGAGCTTCAGTGCTTCTGCATTCACTTCAAAAGGCCACTTTTCCACAAGGTTTCTGTTCCTCAGGCATGCAAAGGCTGAGAGATAGGCCGTATTCCTTTAAGCAGCTAAGTCATTTCACAATGCTAAAGAAGGTGCTTGACTCTCTTGCTTTTAACATGAATGGTTCTCTTACAGGAGAAACAGTGCTTCTTCCATTCACTTGAAAAGGGCTATGTTGCCCAGAGGTAAAGGTCTTTACCCCTTCAAAGCCTGAGGGACAGGCAGTATTTCCTTTAAAAGTTAACTCAATTCTCACTGGTATACAACATGCTAGTCCCTCTTCCTTCCAGCAATCATGGTTTTATTAAAAAAGAAACAGTGCTTCTTCTTCCTCTTGCCTTTAACAAGTTTGTAAAAAGGTGATGTTTCACCCACTTGAAAACACTGAGGCTACCCAGTGTCTCGTTCAGTGAGTAACCCAATTCTCACTGAGAAACAAGGTGCTAGGCCCTCCTGATCCTACCATTGATAGTTTTCTTCCAAACATACAGTGCTTGTTCCACCATTGAATTGAACTCTTTGACACAAAGGTGATGTTCCTTACACTTTAAAACCCTGAGGGATAAGGAGTGTTCCTTCCAAAAGCTAACTCAATTCCCTCTGCTTAACAAGGTGCGAAAATCTGTGGCTGGTAATGTTAATAGTTTCCTTGCAGGAGATACACTGCTCCTTCCATTCACTCGAATGGGGCTATTTTGCACACAGAATATGTTCTTCACACTTTCAAAGAATGAGAAATAGGCAGTATTCCTTTGGAAAGTTAACTCGTTCTCACTGCTAAACAAACTGCTAGCTTCTAACATTAATGATTTCCTTACATGATAAACGGGGCGTGATCCATTCACTTGAAGGCATCTAGTTGACACAAGGGTGATGTTCCTTACACCTGACAAAACTCAGTGTTGGGCACTAATCCTGTCAACAGGGAACTCATTTCTCATAGGGAGACAAGGTGCAAGAAATTCCTGCTGCCTTGCATACATTGCATCCTGCCATCAGATAAGAGTGTGTGCCCATTTCGTCTGAAGCGGGTATATTCAAAGAGTGAGTGAATGTCCAGTTTTAAACGCTTTCGTTTGGCAAGCATTCCTTTCAGCTACTACCTCAATCCTCACAAGGAAACAGTGTGCTAGAACCTCCTGCTGCAATCCATGACATCTGCTTACAAGAGATAGAGTGTCTCTTCCATTCACTTGAAAGTGTCTCTTTTGCCCAAAGATTGTACTCCTCACACTCTGAAATCCTCAGAGGTATGCAGTACTCCTTTCAAAAGCTAACTCCATTGAAATAGCTAAACAAATTGTTAGACCCTCGTTTTTGTAACCTTTCTAGTTCTCCTACAAGACGTACAGTACTTCTTCCCTTCCTTCAAAGGGGCAACCTTGCGCCAAAATGATATTCCTCACACTACAAAACCCTGAGGTAAAGGTGGTATTCCTTCTAAAACCGCCATCTCTTCCCACTGCTAAAGAAGGTGCTAGACCCTCTTGCTTCTATCATTAATGGTCCCATTACAAGAGACCCAGTGCTTCTTCGATTCACTTTAAGGTGGTTATTTTGCCCATAGTGGATATCCCTCACCCATGAAGACACTGAGAGGCAGGCAGTATTCCTTTCAACAAGTATCTCAATTCTCCTAGGAAAACAAAGTTCTTCACCCTCCTGCTTCTACCATCCACAGTTCTCTTACAATCTATGCAGTGCTGGTTGCATTCACTTGAAAGAGGTGATTTTGCACAAAGGTGATGTTCCACATGCACTCATTGCTAGGCAGTATTAACTTAAACAGCTAAGTCAATTCACAGTGCTAAAAAGGTGCCTGAACCTTTTCCTTCTAACTTTCATGATTCTCTTAAAAGAGAAACAGAGCTTCTTCCATCCATGTGAAAAGGGCTATTTTGCACCAAGATATATTCTTCATACTTTAAAACCTTTGAGACAGGCAGTATTCTTTTTAAAAGTTAACTCAATTCTCAGTTCTAAACAAAGTGCTGCTAACATTAATGGTTTCCTTACATGATAAATTGGGCATGTTCCATTTACTTGAAGTTACCTATATGGCACAAGGGTGATGTTCTTGACTCACAAAAAATCTCAGTAATAGGCAGTATTCCTTTCACCAGGTAACTCATTTCTCTTCGGAGAGAAGTTGGAATACATCCCTACCTCTAACACATTGCATCCAGCCATCAGATAAAAGTGTTTGTCCCTTTTGTTTGAAGTGCATGTTTTTCAAAGAGTGAGTGATTCTCCACTGCAAAAGGCTTTTGTTTGGCAAGCGTTTCTTTCACATGGTAACTGAATGATCTCAGGGAAACAATGCTCTAGAACCTCCTGCTGCAAGCCTTGACATCTGCTTCCAAGACAGAGAGGGCATCTTCCATACCTTTCAAATGGTCTCTTTTGCACACAGCTTGTATGCCTCACACTTTAAAACCCTGAGAGGTACGCAGTACTCTTTCTAAAAGCTAACTCAACTTCAACAGTGAAACAAAGTGCTAGACCCCTCTTACTTGTAAGCTTTTTAGTTCTCCTCTAAAACGTACAGTAATTCTTCCCTTCACTGAAAGCAGAGTTCCTTTCAAAAGTTAACTCAATTCCCTCTGCTTAACAAGGTGTGCAATTCTGTGACTGGTAACATTAATTGTTTCCTTGCAGGAGATACACTGCTCCTTCCATTCACTTGAATGGGGCTATGTTGCACACAGAATACGTTCTTCACACTTCAAAAGAATGAGAAGTACTCAGTATTTCTTAGGAAAGTTAACTCCGTTCTCACTGCTAAACAAACTGCTAGATTCTAACATTAATGATTTTCTTACATGATAAACGGGGCCTGATCCATTTACTTGAAGGCAACTATTTGGCACAAGGGTGATGTTCCTCACACCTAAAAAACCTTAGTGTGTGGCACGAATCCTTTCAACAGAGCACTCATTTCTCATAGGGAGACAAGGTGCAAGACACTCCTGCTGCCTTGCACACATTGCATCTTGCCGTCACATAAGAGTGTGTGTCCATTTCGTCTGAAGCGTGTATATTCAAAGAGTGAGTGATTCTCCACTTTAAAACGCTTTCGTTTGGCAAGCATTCCTTTCACCTACTACCTCAATCTTCAAAGAGAAACAGTGTGCTAGAACCTCTTGCTGAAAACCTTGACATCTGCTTACAAGCATTGAGTGCCTCTTATATTCACTTGAAAGGGTCTCTTTCGCCCAAAGATTGTACTCCTCACACTCTGAAATCCTCAGAGGTATGCACTACTCCTTTTAAAAGCTAACTCCATTGAAATAGCTAAACAAAGTGTTAGACCCTCGTTTTTGTAACCTTTCTGGTTCTCCTACAAGACATACAGTAATTCTTCCCTTCCTTGAAAGGGGCAACCTTGCACCAAAATGATATTCCTCATACTACAAAACCCTGAGGTAAAGGTCCTATTCTTTTTAAAACTGCAATCTATTCCCACTGCTAAACAAGGTGCCAGACCCATTGCTTTTATCATTAATGGTACCATTCTAAGAGACCCAGTGCTTCTTGAATTCACTTTAAGGTGGTTATTTTGCCCACAGTTGATATTCCTCACCCATGAAGATGCTGAGAGGCAGGCACTATTCCTTTCAACAAGTATCTCAGTTTTCCTAGGAAAACAAAATGCTTCAGCCTCCTGCTTCTACCATCCACAGTTCTCTTACAATCTGTGCAGTGCTTGTTGCATTCACTTGAAACAGGTGATTTTGCTCAAAGGTGATGTTCCTCATGCACTCAGAGCTAGGCAGTAGTCCTTTAAACAGCTAAGTCAATTCACAATGCTAAGCAAGGGGCTAGACCCTCTTGCTTCCAACAGTAATGATTCTCTCGCAAGATCTGCAGTACTTCTTTGATTCACTTGAAAGGTTGATTTTGCAAGAAGCTGATGTTCCTCTCCCATGAAAACACTGAGAGGTAAGCAGTATTCCTTTAAAGAGCTAAATGAATTGACAAGGCTAAACAACTTGCTAGACCGTCTTGCTTCTAACATTCACGATTCTCTTACAAGAGCTACAGTGCTTCTCCCATTCACTTGTAAGGGCGACTTGGAACAATGGTGATGTTCCTGACCCTTGAAAACACTGAGAGGTAGACAGCATTCCTTTCAACAGCTAACTCAATTCAAAGTGCTAAACAAGGTGCATGTCCCTGTTGCTTCTAACACTTCTGATTCTCTTCCAAGAGCTTCAGTGCTTCTGCATTCACTTCAAAAGGCCACTTTTCCACAAGGTTTCTGTTCCTCAGGCATGCAAAGGCTGAGAGATAGGCCGTATTCCTTTAAGCAGCTAAGTCATTTCACAATGCTAAAGAAGGTGCTTGACTCTCTTGCTTTTAACATGAATGGTTCTCTTACAGGAGAAACAGTGCTTCTTCCATTCACTTGAAAAGGGCTATGTTGCCCAGAGGTAAAGGTCTTTACCCCTTCAAAGCCTGAGGGACAGGCAGTATTTCCTTTAAAAGTTAACTCAATTCTCACTGGTATACAACATGCTAGTCCCTCTTCCTTCCAGCAATCATGGTTTTATTAAAAAAGAAACAGTGCTTCTTCTTCCTCTTGCCTTTAACAAGTTTGTAAAAAGGTGATGTTTCACCCACTTGAAAACACTGAGGCTACCCAGTGTCTCGTTCAGTGAGTAACCCAATTCTCACTGAGAAACAAGGTGCGAGGCCCTCCTGATCCTACCATTGATAGTTTTCTTCCAAACATACAGTGCTTGTTCCACCATTGAATTGAACTCTTTGACACAAAGGTGATGTTCCTTACACTTTAAAACCCTGAGGGATAAGGAGTGTTCCTTCCAAAAGCTAACTCAATTCCCTCTGCTTAACAAGGTGCGAAAATCTGTGGCTGGTAATGTTAATAGTTTCCTTGCAGGAGATACACTGCTCCTTCCATTCACTCGAATGGGGCTATTTTGCACACAGAATATGTTCTTCACACTTTCAAAGAATGAGAAATAGGCAGTATTCCTTTGGAAAGTTAACTCGTTCTCACTGCTAAACAAACTGCTAGCTTCTAACATTAATGATTTCCTTACATGATAAACGGGGCGTGATCCATTCACTTGAAGGCATCTAGTTGACACAAGGGTGATGTTCCTTACACCTGACAAAACTCAGTGTTGGGCACTAATCCTGTCAACAGGGAACTCATTTCTCATAGGGAGACAAGGTGCAAGAAATTCCTGCTGCCTTGCATACATTGCATCCTGCCATCAGATAAGAGTGTGTGCCCATTTCGTCTGAAGCGGGTATATTCAAAGAGTGAGTGAATGTCCAGTTTTAAACGCTTTCGTTTGGCAAGCATTCCTTTCAGCTACTACCTCAATCCTCACAAGGAAACAGTGTGCTAGAACCTCCTGCTGCAATCCATGACATCTGCTTACAAGAGATAGAGTGTCTCTTCCATTCACTTGAAAGTGTCTCTTTTGCCCAAAGATTGTACTCCTCACACTCTGAAATCCTCAGAGGTATGCAGTACTCCTTTCAAAAGCTAACTCCATTGAAATAGCTAAACAAATTGTTAGACCCTCGTTTTTGTAACCTTTCTAGTTCTCCTACAAGACGTACAGTACTTCTTCCCTTCCTTCAAAGGGGCAACCTTGCGCCAAAATGATATTCCTCACACTACAAAACCCTGAGGTAAAGGTGGTATTCCTTCTAAAACCGCCATCTCTTCCCACTGCTAAAGAAGGTGCTAGACCCTCTTGCTTCTATCATTAATGGTCCCATTACAAGAGACCCAGTGCTTCTTCGATTCACTTTAAGGTGGTTATTTTGCCCATAGTGGATATCCCTCACCCATGAAGACACTGAGAGGCAGGCAGTATTCCTTTCAACAAGTATCTCAATTCTCCTAGGAAAACAAAGTTCTTCACCCTCCTGCTTCTACCATCCACAGTTCTCTTACAATCTATGCAGTGCTGGTTGCATTCACTTGAAAGAGGTGATTTTGCACAAAGGTGATGTTCCACATGCACTCATTGCTAGGCAGTATTAACTTAAACAGCTAAGTCAATTCACAGTGCTAAAAAGGTGCCTGAACCTTTTCCTTCTAACTTTCATGATTCTCTTAAAAGAGAAACAGAGCTTCTTCCATCCATGTGAAAAGGGCTATTTTGCACCAAGATATATTCTTCATACTTTAAAACCTTTGAGACAGGCAGTATTCTTTTTAAAAGTTAACTCAATTCTCAGCTCTAAACAAAGTGCTGCTAACATTAATGGTTTCCTTACATGATAAATTGGGCATGTTCCATTTACTTGAAGTTACCTATATGGCACAAGGGTGATGTTCTTGACTCACAAAAAATCTCAGTAATAGGCAGTATTCCTTTCACCAGGTAACTCATTTCTCTTCGGAGAGAAGTTGGAATACATCCCTACCTCTAACACATTGCATCCAGCCATCAGATAAAAGTGTTTGTCCCTTTTGTTTGAAGTGCATGTTTTTCAAAGAGTGAGTGATTCTCCACTGCAAAAGGCTTTTGTTTGGCAAGCGTTTCTTTCACATGGTAACTGAATGATCTCAGAGAAACAATGCTCTAGAACCTCCTGCTGCAAGCCTTGACATCTGCTTCCAAGACAGAGAGGGCATCTTCCATACCTTTCAAATGGTCTCTTTTGCACACAGCTTGTATGCCTCACACTTTAAAACCCTGAGAGGTACGCAGTACTCTTTCTAAAAGCTAACTCAACTTCAACAGTGAAACAAAGTGCTAGACCCCTCTTACTTGTAAGCTTTTTAGTTCTCCTCTAAAACGTACAGTAATTCTTCCCTTCACTGAAAGCAGAGTTCCTTTCAAAAGTTAACTCAATTCCCTCTGCTTAACAAGGTGTGCAATTCTGTGACTGGTAACATTAATTGTTTCCTTGCAGGAGATACACTGCTCCTTCCATTCACTTGAATGGGGCTATGTTGCACACAGAATACGTTCTTCACACTTCAAAAGAATGAGAAGTACTCAGTATTTCTTAGGAAAGTTAACTCCGTTCTCACTGCTAAACAAACTGCTAGATTCTAACATTAATGATTTTCTTACATGATAAACGGGGCCTGATCCATTTACTTGAAGGCAACTATTTGGCACAAGGGTGATGTTCCTCACACCTAAAAAACCTTAGTGTGTGGCACGAATCCTTTCAACAGAGCACTCATTTCTCATAGGGAGACAAGGTGCAAGACACTCCTGCTGCCTTGCACACATTGCATCTTGCCGTCACATAAGAGTGTGTGTCCATTTCGTCTGAAGCGTGTATATTCAAAGAGTGAGTGATTCTCCACTTTAAAACGCTTTCGTTTGGCAAGCATTCCTTTCACCTACTACCTCAATCTTCAAAGAGAAACAGTGTGCTAGAACCTCTTGCTGAAAACCTTGACATCTGCTTACAAGCATTGAGTGCCTCTTATATTCACTTGAAAGGGTCTCTTTCGCCCAAAGATTGTACTCCTCACACTCTGAAATCCTCAGAGGTATGCACTACTCCTTTTAAAAGCTAACTCCATTGAAATAGCTAAACAAAGTGTTAGACCCTCGTTTTTGTAACCTTTCTGGTTCTCCTACAAGACATACAGTAATTCTTCCCTTCCTTGAAAGGGGCAACCTTGCACCAAAATGATATTCCTCATACTACAAAACCCT
This sequence comes from Castor canadensis, assembly GCF_047511655.1. Taxonomy (NCBI): domain Eukaryota; kingdom Metazoa; phylum Chordata; class Mammalia; order Rodentia; family Castoridae; genus Castor; species Castor canadensis. The sequence goes on from NC_133403.1 coordinate 25,044,226, forward strand.
GAGGTAAAGGTCCTATTCTTTTTAAAACTGCAATCTATTCCCACTGCTAAACAAGGTGCCAGACCCATTGCTTTTATCATTAATGGTCCCATTCTAAGAGACCCAGTGCTTCTTGAATTCACTTTAAGGTGGTTATTTTGCCCACAGTTGATATTCCTCACCCATGAAGATGCTGAGAGGCAGGCACTATTCCTTTCAACAAGTATCTCAGTTTTCCTAGGAAAACAAAATGCTTCAGCCTCCTGCTTCTACCATCCACAGTTCTCTTACAATCTGTGCAGTGCTTGTTGCATTCACTTGAAACAGGTGATTTTGCTCAAAGGTGATGTTCCTCATGCACTCAGAGCTAGGCAGTAGTCCTTTAAACAGCTAAGTCAATTCACAATGCTAAGCAAGGGGCTAGACCCTCTTGCTTCCAACAGTAATGATTCTCTCGCAAGATCTGCAGTACTTCTTTGATTCACTTGAAAGGTTGATTTTGCAAAAAGCTGATGTTCCTCTCCCATGAAAACACTGAGAGGTAAGCAGTATTCCTTTAAAGAGCTAAATGAATTGACAAGGCTAAACAACTTGCTAGACCGTCTTGCTTCTAACATTCACGATTCTCTTACAAGAGCTACAGTGCTTCTCCCATTCACTTGTAAGGGCGACTTGGAACAATGGTGATGTTCCTGACCCTTGAAAACACTGAGAGGTAGACAGCATTCCTTTCAACAGCTAACTCAATTCAAAGTGCTAAACAAGGTGCATGTCCCTGTTGCTTCTAACACTTCTGATTCTCTTCCAAGAGCTTCAGTGCTTCTGCATTCACTTCAAAAGGCCACTTTTCCACAAGGTTTCTGTTCCTCAGGCATGCAAAGGCTGAGAGATAGGCCGTATTCCTTTAAGCAGCTAAGTCATTTCACAATGCTAAAGAAGGTGCTTGACTCTCTTGCTTTTAACATGAATGGTTCTCTTACAGGAGAAACAGTGCTTCTTCCATTCACTTGAAAAGGGCTATGTTGCCCAGAGGTAAAGGTCTTTACCCCTTCAAAGCCTGAGGGACAGGCAGTATTTCCTTTAAAAGTTAACTCAATTCTCACTGGTATACAACATGCTAGTCCCTCTTCCTTCCAGCAATCATGGTTTTATTAAAAAAGAAACAGTGCTTCTTCTTCCTCTTGCCTTTAACAAGTTTGTAAAAAGGTGATGTTTCACCCACTTGAAAACACTGAGGCTACCCAGTGTCTCGTTCAGTGAGTAACCCAATTCTCACTGAGAAACAAGGTGCTAGGCCCTCCTGATCCTACCATTGATAGTTTTCTTCCAAACATACAGTGCTTGTTCCACCATTGAATTGAACTCTTTGACACAAAGGTGATGTTCCTTACACTTGAAAACCCTGAGGGATAAGGAGTGTTCCTTCCAAAAGCTAACTCAATTCCCTCTGCTTAACAAGGTGCGAAAATCTGTGGCTGGTAATGTTAATAGTTTCCTTGCAGGAGATACACTGCTCCTTCCATTCACTCGAATGGGGCTATTTTGCACACAGAATATGTTCTTCACACTTTCAAAGAATGAGAAATAGGCAGTATTCCTTTGGAAAGTTAACTCGTTCTCACTGCTAAACAAACTGCTAGCTTCTAACATTAATGATTTCCTTACATGATAAACGGGGCGTGATCCATTCACTTGAAGGCATCTAGTTGACACAAGGGTGATGTTCCTTACACCTGACAAAACTCAGTGTTGGGCACTAATCCTGTCAACAGGGAACTCATTTCTCATAGGGAGACAAGGTGCAAGAAATTCCTGCTGCCTTGCATACATTGCATCCTGCCATCAGATAAGAGTGTGTGCCCATTTCGTCTGAAGCGGGTATATTCAAAGAGTGAGTGAATGTGCAGTTTTAAACGCTTTCGTTTGGCAAGCATTCCTTTCAGCTACTACCTCAATCCTCACAAGGAAACAGTGTGCTAGAACCTCCTGCTGCAATCCATGACATCTGCTTACAAGAGATAGAGTGTCTCTTCCATTCACTTGAAAGTGTCTCTTTTGCCCAAAGATTGTACTCCTCACACTCTGAAATCCTCAGAGGTATGCAGTACTCCTTTCAAAAGCTAACTCCATTGAAATAGCTAAACAAATTGTTAGACCCTCGTTTTTGTAACCTTTCTAGTTCTCCTACAAGACGTACAGTACTTCTTCCCTTCCTTCAAAGGGGCAACCTTGCGCCAAAATGATATTCCTCACACTACAAAACCCTGAGGTAAAGGTGGTATTCCTTCTAAAACCGCCATCTCTTCCCACTGCTAAAGAAGGTGCTAGACCCTCTTGCTTCTATCATTAATGGTCCCATTACAAGAGACCCAGTGCTTCTTCGATTCACTTTAAGGTGGTTATTTTGCCCATAGTGGATATCCCTCACCCATGAAGACACTGAGAGGCAGGCAGTATTCCTTTCAACAAGTATCTCAATTCTCCTAGGAAAACAAAGTTCTTCACCCTCCTGCTTCTACCATCCACAGTTCTCTTACAATCTATGCAGTGCTGGTTGCATTCACTTGAAAGAGGTGATTTTGCACAAAGGTGATGTTCCACATGCACTCATTGCTAGGCAGTATTAACTTAAACAGCTAAGTCAATTCACAGTGCTAAAAAGGTGCCTGAACCTTTTCCTTCTAACTTTCATGATTCTCTTAAAAGAGAAACAGAGCTTCTTCCATCCATGTGAAAAGGGCTATTTTGCACCAAGATATATTCTTCATACTTTAAAACCTTTGAGACAGGCAGTATTCTTTTTAAAAGTTAACTCAATTCTCAGTTCTAAACAAAGTGCTGCTAACATTAATGGTTTCCTTACATGATAAATTGGGCATGTTCCATTTACTTGAAGTTACCTATATGGCACAAGGGTGATGTTCTTGACTCACAAAAAATCTCAGTAATAGGCAGTATTCCTTTCACCAGGTAACTCATTTCTCTTCGGAGAGAAGTTGGAATACATCCCTACCTCTAACACATTGCATCCAGCCATCAGATAAAAGTGTTTGTCCCTTTTGTTTGAAGTGCATGTTTTTCAAAGAGTGAGTGATTCTCCACTGCAAAAGGCTTTTGTTTGGCAAGCGTTTCTTTCACATGGTAACTGAATGATCTCAGGGAAACAATGCTCTAGAACCTCCTGCTGCAAGCCTTGACATCTGCTTCCAAGACAGAGAGGGCATCTTCCATACCTTTCAAATGGTCTCTTTTGCACACAGCTTGTATGCCTCACACTTTAAAACCCTGAGAGGTACGCAGTACTCTTTCTAAAAGCTAACTCAACTTCAACAGTGAAACAAAGTGCTAGACCCCTCTTACTTGTAAGCTTTTTAGTTCTCCTCTAAAACGTACAGTAATTCTTCCCTTCACTGAAAGCAGAGTTCCTTTCAAAAGTTAACTCAATTCCCTCTGCTTAACAAGGTGTGCAATTCTGTGACTGGTAACATTAATTGTTTCCTTGCAGGAGATACACTGCTCCTTCCATTCACTTGAATGGGGCTATGTTGCACACAGAATACGTTCTTCACACTTCAAAAGAATGAGAAGTACTCAGTATTTCTTAGGAAAGTTAACTCCGTTCTCACTGCTAAACAAACTGCTAGATTCTAACATTAATGATTTTCTTACATGATAAACGGGGCCTGATCCATTTACTTGAAGGCAACTATTTGGCACAAGGGTGATGTTCCTCACACCTAAAAAACCTTAGTGTGTGGCACGAATCCTTTCAACAGAGCACTCATTTCTCATAGGGAGACAAGGTGCAAGACACTCCTGCTGCCTTGCACACATTGCATCTTGCCGTCACATAAGAGTGTGTGTCCATTTCGTCTGAAGCGTGTATATTCAAAGAGTGAGTGATTCTCCACTTTAAAACGCTTTCGTTTGGCAAGCATTCCTTTCACCTACTACCTCAATCTTCAAAGAGAAACAGTGTGCTAGAACCTCTTGCTGAAAACCTTGACATCTGCTTACAAGCATTGAGTGCCTCTTATATTCACTTGAAAGGGTCTCTTTCGCCCAAAGATTGTACTCCTCACACTCTGAAATCCTCAGAGGTATGCACTACTCCTTTTAAAAGCTAACTCCATTGAAATAGCTAAACAAAGTGTTAGACCCTCGTTTTTGTAACCTTTCTGGTTCTCCTACAAGACATACAGTAATTCTTCCCTTCCTTGAAAGGGGCAACCTTGCACTAAAATGATATTCCTCATACTACAAAACCCTGAGGTAAAGGTCCTATTCTTTTTAAAACTGCAATCTATTCCCACTGCTAAACAAGGTGCCAGACCCATTGCTTTTATCATTAATGGTCCCATTCTAAGAGACCCAGTGCTTCTTGAATTCACTTTAAGGTGGTTATTTTGCCCACAGTTGATATTCCTCACCCATGAAGATGCTGAGAGGCAGGCACTATTCCTTTCAACAAGTATCTCAGTTTTCCTAGGAAAACAAAATGCTTCAGCCTCCTGCTTCTACCATCCACAGTTCTCTTACAATCTGTGCAGTGCTTGTTGCATTCACTTGAAACAGGTGATTTTGCTCAAAGGTGATGTTCCTCATGCACTCAGAGCTAGGCAGTAGTCCTTTAAACAGCTAAGTCAATTCACAATGCTAAGCAAGGGGCTAGACCCTCTTGCTTCCAACAGTAATGATTCTCTCGCAAGATCTGCAGTACTTCTTTGATTCACTTGAAAGGTTGATTTTGCAAAAAGCTGATGTTCCTCTCCCATGAAAACACTGAGAGGTAAGCAGTATTCCTTTAAAGAGCTAAATGAATTGACAAGGCTAAACAACTTGCTAGACCGTCTTGCTTCTAACATTCACGATTCTCTTACAAGAGCTACAGTGCTTCTCCCATTCACTTGTAAGGGCGACTTGGAACAATGGTGATGTTCCTGACCCTTGAAAACACTGAGAGGTAGACAGCATTCCTTTCAACAGCTAACTCAATTCAAAGTGCTAAACAAGGTGCATGTCCCTGTTGCTTCTAACACTTCTGATTCTCTTCCAAGAGCTTCAGTGCTTCTGCATTCACTTCAAAAGGCCACTTTTCCACAAGGTTTCTGTTCCTCAGGCATGCAAAGGCTGAGAGATAGGCCGTATTCCTTTAAGCAGCTAAGTCATTTCACAATGCTAAAGAAGGTGCTTGACTCTCTTGCTTTTAACATGAATGGTTCTCTTACAGGAGAAACAGTGCTTCTTCCATTCACTTGAAAAGGGCTATGTTGCCCAGAGGTAAAGGTCTTTACCCCTTCAAAGCCTGAGGGACAGGCAGTATTTCCTTTAAAAGTTAACTCAATTCTCACTGGTATACAACATGCTAGTCCCTCTTCCTTCCAGCAATCATGGTTTTATTAAAAAAGAAACAGTGCTTCTTCTTCCTCTTGCCTTTAACAAGTTTGTAAAAAGGTGATGTTTCACCCACTTGAAAACACTGAGGCTACCCAGTGTCTCGTTCAGTGAGTAACCCAATTCTCACTGAGAAACAAGGTGCTAGGCCCTCCTGATCCTACCATTGATAGTTTTCTTCCAAACATACAGTGCTTGTTCCACCATTGAATTGAACTCTTTGACACAAAGGTGATGTTCCTTACACTTTAAAACCCTGAGGGATAAGGAGTGTTCCTTCCAAAAGCTAACTCAATTCCCTCTGCTTAACAAGGTGCGAAAATCTGTGGCTGGTAATGTTAATAGTTTCCTTGCAGGAGATACACTGCTCCTTCCATTCACTCGAATGGGGCTATTTTGCACACAGAATATGTTCTTCACACTTTCAAAGAATGAGAAATAGGCAGTATTCCTTTGGAAAGTTAACTCGTTCTCACTGCTAAACAAACTGCTAGCTTCTAACATTAATGATTTCCTTACATGATAAACGGGGCGTGATCCATTCACTTGAAGGCATGTAGTTGACACAAGGGTGATGTTCCTTACACCTGACAAAACTCAGTGTTGGGCACTAATCCTGTCAACAGGGAACTCATTTCTCATAGGGAGACAAGGTGCAAGAAATTCCTGCTGCCTTGCATACATTGCATCCTGCCATCAGATAAGAGTGTGTGCCCATTTCGTCTGAAGCGGGTATATTCAAAGAGTGAGTGAATGTCCAGTTTTAAACGCTTTCGTTTGGCAAGCATTCCTTTCAGCTACTACCTCAATCCTCACAAGGAAACAGTGTGCTAGAACCTCCTGCTGCAATCCATGACATCTGCTTACAAGAGATAGAGTGTCTCTTCCATTCACTTGAAAGTGTCTCTTTTGCCCAAAGATTGTACTCCTCACACTCTGAAATCCTCAGAGGTATGCAGTACTCCTTTCAAAAGCTAACTCCATTGAAATAGCTAAACAAATTGTTAGACCCTCGTTTTTGTAACCTTTCTAGTTCTCCTACAAGACGTACAGTACTTCTTCCCTTCCTTCAAAGGGGCAACCTTGCGCCAAAATGATATTCCTCACACTACAAAACCCTGAGGTAAAGGTGGTATTCCTTCTAAAACCGCCATCTCTTCCCACTGCTAAAGAAGGTGCTAGACCCTCTTGCTTCTATCATTAATGGTCCCATTACAAGAGACCCAGTGCTTCTTCGATTCACTTTAAGGTGGTTATTTTGCCCATAGTGGATATCCCTCACCCATGAAGACACTGAGAGGCAGGCAGTATTCCTTTCAACAAGTATCTCAATTCTCCTAGGAAAACAAAGTTCTTCACCCTCCTGCTTCTACCATCCACAGTTCTCTTACAATCTATGCAGTGCTGGTTGCATTCACTTGAAAGAGGTGATTTTGCACAAAGGTGATGTTCCACATGCACTCATTGCTAGGCAGTATTAACTTAAACAGCTAAGTCAATTCACAGTGCTAAAAAGGTGCCTGAACCTTTTCCTTCTAACTTTCATGATTCTCTTAAAAGAGAAACAGAGCTTCTTCCATCCATGTGAAAAGGGCTATTTTGCACCAAGATATATTCTTCATACTTTAAAACCTTTGAGACAGGCAGTATTCTTTTTAAAAGTTAACTCAATTCTCAGTTCTAAACAAAGTGCTGCTAACATTAATGGTTTCCTTACATGATAAATTGGGCATGTTCCATTTACTTGAAGTTACCTATATGGCACAAGGGTGATGTTCTTGACTCACAAAAAATCTCAGTAATAGGCAGTATTCCTTTCACCAGGTAACTCATTTCTCTTCGGAGAGAAATTGGAATACATCCCTACCTCTAACACATTGCATCCAGCCATCAGATAAAAGTGTTTGTCCCTTTTGTTTGAAGTGCATGTTTTTCAAAGAGTGAGTGATTCTCCACTGCAAAAGGCTTTTGTTTGGCAAGCGTTTCTTTCACATGGTAACTGAATGATCTCAGGGAAACAATGCTCTAGAACCTCCTGCTGCAAGCCTTGACATCTGCTTCCAAGACAGAGAGGGCATCTTCCATACCTTTCAAATGGTCTCTTTTGCACACAGCTTGTATGCCTCACACTTTAAAACCCTGAGAGGTACGCAGTACTCTTTCTAAAAGCTAACTCAACTTCAACAGTGAAACAAAGTGCTAGACCCCTCTTACTTGTAAGCTTTTTAGTTCTCCTCTAAAACGTACAGTAATTCTTCCCTTCACTGAAAGCAGAGTTCCTTTCAAAAGTTAACTCAATTCCCTCTGCTTAACAAGGTGTGCAATTCTGTGACTGGTAACATTAATTGTTTCCTTGCAGGAGATACACTGCTCCTTCCATTCACTTGAATGGGGCTATGTTGCACACAGAATACGTTCTTCACACTTCAAAAGAATGAGAAGTACTCAGTATTTCTTAGGAAAGTTAACTCCGTTCTCACTGCTAAACAAACTGCTAGATTCTAACATTAATGATTTTCTTACATGATAAACGGGGCCTGATCCATTTACTTGAAGGCAACTATTTGGCACAAGGGTGATGTTCCTCACACCTAAAAAACCTTAGTGTGTGGCACGAATCCTTTCAACAGAGCACTCATTTCTCATAGGGAGACAAGGTGCAAGACACTCCTGCTGCCTTGCACACATTGCATCTTGCCGTCACATAAGAGTGTGTGTCCATTTCGTCTGAAGCGTGTATATTCAAAGAGTGAGTGATTCTCCACTTTAAAACGCTTTCGTTTGGCAAGCATTCCTTTCACCTACTACCTCAATCTTCAAAGAGAAACAGTGTGCTAGAACCTCTTGCTGAAAACCTTGACATCTGCTTACAAGCATTGAGTGCCTCTTATATTCACTTGAAAGGGTCTCTTTCGCCCAAAGATTGTACTCCTCACACTCTGAAATCCTCAGAGGTATGCACTACTCCTTTTAAAAGCTAACTCCATTGAAATAGCTAAACAAAGTGTTAGACCCTCGTTTTTGTAACCTTTCTGGTTCTCCTACAAGACATACAGTAATTCTTCCCTTCCTTGAAAGGGGCAACCTTGCACCAAAATGATATTCCTCATACTACAAAACCCTGAGGTAAAGGTCCTATTCTTTTTAAAACTGCAATCTATTCCCACTGCTAAACAAGGTGCCAGACCCATTGCTTTTATCATTAATGGTACCATTCTAAGAGACCCAGTGCTTCTTGAATTCACTTTAAGGTGGTTATTTTGCCCACAGTTGATATTCCTCACCCATGAAGATGCTGAGAGGCAGGCACTATTCCTTTCAACAAGTATCTCAGTTTTCCTAGGAAAACAAAATGCTTCAGCCTCCTGCTTCTACCATCCACAGTTCTCTTACAATCTGTGCAGTGCTTGTTGCATTCACTTGAAACAGGTGATTTTGCTCAAAGGTGATGTTCCTCATGCACTCAGAGCTAGGCAGTAGTCCTTTAAACAGCTAAGTCAATTCACAATGCTAAGCAAGGGGCTAGACCCTCTTGCTTCCAACAGTAATGATTCTCTCGCAAGATCTGCAGTACTTCTTTGATTCACTTGAAAGGTTGATTTTGCAAGAAGCTGATGTTCCTCTCCCATGAAAACACTGAGAGGTAAGCAGTATTCCTTTAAAGAGCTAAATGAATTGACAAGGCTAAACAACTTGCTAGACCGTCTTGCTTCTAACATTCACGATTCTCTTACAAGAGCTACAGTGCTTCTCCCATTCACTTGTAAGGGCGACTTGGAACAAAGGTGATGTTCCTGACCCTTGAAAACACTGAGAGGTAGACAGCATTCCTTTCAACAGCTAACTCAATTCAAAGTGCTAAACAAGGTGCATGTCCCTGTTGCTTCTAACACTTCTGATTCTCTTCCAAGAGCTTCAGTGCTTCTGCATTCACTTCAAAAGGCCACTTTTCCACAAGGTTTCTGTTCCTCAGGCATGCAAAGGCTGAGAGATAGGCCGTATTCCTTTAAGCAGCTAAGTCATTTCACAATGCTAAAGAAGGTGCTTGACTCTCTTGCTTTTAACATGAATGGTTCTCTTACAGGAGAAACAGTGCTTCTTCCATTCACTTGAAAAGGGCTATGTTGCCCAGAGGTAAAGGTCTTTACCCCTTCAAAGCCTGAGGGACAGGCAGTATTTCCTTTAAAAGTTAACTCAATTCTCCCTGGTATACAACATGCTAGTCCCTCTTCCTTCCAGCAATCATGGTTTTATTAAAAAAGAAACAGTGCTTCTTCTTCCTCTTGCCTTTAACAAGTTTGTAAAAAGGTGATGTTTCACCCACTTGAAAACACTGAGGCTACCCAGTGTCTCGTTCAGTGAGTAACGCAATTCTCACTGAGAAACAAGGTGCTAGGCCCTCCTGATCCTCCCATTGATAGTTTTCTTCCAAACATACAGTGCTTGTTCCACCATTGAATTGAACTCTTTGACACAAAGGTGATGTTCCTCACACTTTAAAACCCTGAGGGATAAGCAGTGTTCCTTTCAAAAGCTAACTCAATTCCCTCTGCTTAACAAGGTGCGAAAATCTGTGGCTGGTAATGTTAATAGTTTCCTTGCAAGAGATACACTGCTCCTTCCATTCACTCGAATGGGGCTATTTTGCACACAGAATATGTTCTTCACACTTTCAAAGAATGAGAAATAGGCAGTATTCCTTTGGAAAGTTAACTCGTTCTCACTGCTAAACAAACTGCTAGCTTCTAACATTAATGATTTCCTTACATGATAAACGGGGCGTGATCCATTCACTTGAAGGCATCTAGTTGACACAAGGGTGATGTTCCTTACACCTGACAAAACTCAGTGTTGGGCACTAATCCTGTCAACAGGGAACTCATTTCTCATAGGGAGACAAGGTGCAAGAAATTCCTGCTGCCTTGCATACATTGCATCCTGCCATCAGATAAGAGTGTGTGCCCATTTCGTCTGAAGCGGGTATATTCAAAGAGTGAGTGAATGTCCAGTTTTAAACGCTTTCGTTTGGCAAGCATTCCTTTCAGCTACTACCTCAATCCTCACAAGGAAACAGTGTGCTAGAACCTCCTGCTGCAATCCATGACATCTGCTTACAAGAGATAGAGTGTCTCTTCCATTCACTTGAAAGTGTCTCTTTTGCCCAAAGATTGTACTCCTCACACTCTGAAATCCTCAGAGGTATGCAGTACTCCTTTCAAAAGCTAACTCCATTGAAATAGCTAAACAAATTGTTAGACCCTCGTTTTTGTAACCTTTCTAGTTCTCCTACAAGACGTACAGTACTTCTTCCCTTCCTTCAAAGGGGCAACCTTGCGCCAAAATGATATTCCTCACACTACAAAACCCTGAGGTAAAGGTGGTATTCCTTCTAAAACCGCCATCTCTTCCCACTGCTAAAGAAGGTGCTAGACCCTCTTGCTTCTATCATTAATGGTCCCATTACAAGAGACCCAGTGCTTCTTCGATTCACTTTAAGGTGGTTATTTTGCCCATAGTGGATATCCCTCACCCATGAAGACACTGAGAGGCAGGCAGTATTCCTTTCAACAAGTATCTCAATTCTCCTAGGAAAACAAAGTTCTTCACCCTCCTGCTTCTACCATCCACAGTTCTCTTACAATCTATGCAGTGCTGGTTGCATTCACTTGAAAGAGGTGATTTTGCACAAAGGTGATGTTCCACATGCACTCATTGCTAGGCAGTATTAACTTAAACAGCTAAGTCAATTCACAGTGCTAAAAAGGTGCCTGAACCTTTTCCTTCTAACTTTCATGATTCTCTTAAAAGAGAAACAGAGCTTCTTCCATCCATGTGAAAAGGGCTATTTTGCACCAAGATATATTCTTCATACTTTAAAACCTTTGAGACAGGCAGTATTCTTTTTAAAAGTTAACTCAATTCTCAGTTCTAAACAAAGTGCTGCTAACATTAATGGTTTCCTTACATGATAAATTGGGCATGTTCCATTTACTTGAAGTTACCTATATGGCACAAGGGTGATGTTCTTGACTCACAAAAAATCTCAGTAATAGGCAGTATTCCTTTCACCAGGTAACTCATTTCTCTTCGGAGAGAAGTTGGAATACATCCCTACCTCTAACACATTGCATCCAGCCATCAGATAAAAGTGTTTGTCCCTTTTGTTTGAAGTGCATGTTTTTCAAAGAGTGAGTGATTCTCCACTGCAAAAGGCTTTTGTTTGGCAAGCGTTTCTTTCACATGGTAACTGAATGATCTCAGGGAAACAATGCTCTAGAACCTCCTGGTGCAAGCCTTGACATCTGCTTCCAAGACAGAGAGGGCATCTTCCATACCTTTCAAATGGTCTCTTTTGCACACAGCTTGTATGCCTCACACTTTAAAACCCTGAGAGGTACGCAGTACTCTTTCTAAAAGCTAACTCAACTTCAACAGTGAAACAAAGTGCTAGACCCCTCTTACTTGTAAGCTTTTTAGTTCTCCTCTAAAACGTACAGTAATTCTTCCCTTCACTGAAAGCAGAGTTCCTTTCAAAAGTTAACTCAATTCCCTCTGCTTAACAAGGTGTGCAATTCTGTGACTGGTAACATTAATTGTTTCCTTGCAGGAGATACACTGCTCCTTCCATTCACTTGAATGGGGCTATGTTGCACACAGAATACGTTCTTCACACTTCAAAAGAATGAGAAGTACTCAGTATTTCTTAGGAAAGTTAACTCCGTTCTCACTGCTAAACAAACTGCTAGATTCTAACATTAATGATTTTCTTACATGATAAACGGGGCCTGATCCATTTACTTGAAGGCAACTATTTGGCACAAGGGTGATGTTCCTCACACCTAAAAAACCTTAGTGTGTGGCACGAATCCTTTCAACAGAGCACTCATTTCTCATAGGGAGACAAGGTGCAAGACACTCCTGCTGCCTTGCACACATTGCATCTTGCCGTCACATAAGAGTGTGTGTCCATTTCGTCTGAAGCGTGTATATTCAAAGAGTGAGTGATTCTCCACTTTAAAACGCTTTCGTTTGGCAAGCATTCCTTTCACCTACTACCTCAATCTTCAAAGAGAAACAGTGTGCTAGAACCTCTTGCTGAAAACCTTGACATCTGCTTACAAGCATTGAGTGCCTCTTATATTCACTTGAAAGGGTCTCTTTCGCCCAAAGATTGTACTCCTCACACTCTGAAATCCTCAGAGGTATGCACTACTCCTTTTAAAAGCTAACTCCATTGAAATAGCTAAACAAAGTGTTAGACCCTCGTTTTTGTAACCTTTCTGGTTCTCCTACAAGACATACAGTAATTCTTCCCTTCCTTGAAAGGGGCAACCTTGCACCAAAATGATATTCCTCATACTACAAAACCCTGAGGTAAAGGTCCTATTCTTTTTAAAACTGCAATCTATTCCCACTGCTAAACAAGGTGCCAGACCCATTGCTTTTATCATTAATGGTACCATTCTAAGAGACCCAGTGCTTCTTGAATTCACTTTAAGGTGGTTATTTTGCCCACAGTTGATATTCCTCACCCATGAAGATGCTGAGAGGCAGGCACTATTCCTTTCAACAAGTATCTCAGTTTTCCTAGGAAAACAAAATGCTTCAGCCTCCTGCTTCTACCATCCACAGTTCTCTTACAATCTGTGCAGTGCTTGTTGCATTCACTTGAAACAGGTGATTTTGCTCAAAGGTGATGTTCCTCATGCACTCAGAGCTAGGCAGTAGTCCTTTAAACAGCTAAGTCAATTCACAATGCTAAGCAAGGGGCTAGACCCTCTTGCTTCCAACAGTAATGATTCTCTCGCAAGATCTGCAGTACTTCTTTGATTCACTTGAAAGGTTGATTTTGCAAGAAGCTGATGTTCCTCTCCCATGAAAACACTGAGAGGTAAGCAGTATTCCTTTAAAGAGCTAAATGAATTGACAAGGCTAAACAACTTGCTAGACCGTCTTGCTTCTAACATTCACGATTCTCTTACAAGAGCTACAGTGCTTCTCCCATTCACTTGTAAGGGCGACTTGGAACAAAGGTGATGTTCCTGACCCTTGAAAACACTGAGAGGTAGACAGCATTCCTTTCAACAGCTAACTCAATTCAAAGTGCTAAACAAGGTGCATGTCCCTGTTGCTTCTAACACTTCTGATTCTCTTCCAAGAGCTTCAGTGCTTCTGCATTCACTTCAAAAGGCCACTTTTCCACAAGGTTTCTGTTCCTCAGGCATGCAAAGGCTGAGAGATAGGCCGTATTCCTTTAAGCAGCTAAGTCATTTCACAATGCTAAAGAAGGTGCTTGACTCTCTTGCTTTTAACATGAATGGTTCTCTTACAGGAGAAACAGTGCTTCTTCCATTCACTTGAAAAGGGCTATGTTGCCCAGAGGTAAAGGTCTTTACCCCTTCAAAGCCTGAGGGACAGGCAGTATTTCCTTTAAAAGTTAACTCAATTCTCCCTGGTATACAACATGCTAGTCCCTCTTCCTTCCAGCAATCATGGTTTTATTAAAAAAGAAACAGTGCTTCTTCTTCCTCTTGCCTTTAACAAGTTTGTAAAAAGGTGATGTTTCACCCACTTGAAAACACTGAGGCTACCCAGTGTCTCGTTCAGTGAGTAACGCAATTCTCACTGAGAAACAAGGTGCTAGGCCCTCCTGATCCTCCCATTGATAGTTTTCTTCCAAACATACAGTGCTTGTTCCACCATTGAATTGAACTCTTTGACACAAAGGTGATGTTCCTCACACTTTAAAACCCTGAGGGATAAGCAGTGTTCCTTTCAAAAGCTAACTCAATTCCCTCTGCTTAACAAGGTGCGAAAATCTGTGGCTGGTAATGTTAATAGTTTCCTTGCAAGAGATACACTGCTCCTTCCATTCACTCGAATGGGGCTATTTTGCACACAGAATATGTTCTTCACACTTTCAAAGAATGAGAAATAGGCAGTATTCCTTTGGAAAGTTAACTCGTTCTCACTGCTAAACAAACTGCTAGCTTCTAACATTAATGATTTCCTTACATGATAAACGGGGCGTGATCCATTCACTTGAAGGCATCTAGTTGACACAAGGGTGATGTTCCTTACACCTGACAAAACTCAGTGTTGGGCACTAATCCTGTCAACAGGGAACTCATTTCTCATAGGGAGACAAGGTGCAAGAAATTCCTGCTGCCTTGCATACATTGCATCCTGCCATCAGATAAGAGTGTGTGCCCATTTCGTCTGAAGCGGGTATATTCAAAGAGTGAGTGAATGTCCAGTTTTAAACGCTTTCGTTTGGCAAGCATTCCTTTCAGCTACTACCTCAATCCTCACAAGGAAACAGTGTGCTAGAACCTCCTGCTGCAATCCATGACATCTGCTTACAAGAGATAGAGTGTCTCTTCCATTCACTTGAAAGTGTCTCTTTTGCCCAAAGATTGTACTCCTCACACTCTGAAATCCTCAGAGGTATGCAGTACTCCTTTCAAAAGCTAACTCCATTGAAATAGCTAAACAAATTGTTAGACCCTCGTTTTTGTAACCTTTCTAGTTCTCCTACAAGACGTACAGTACTTCTTCCCTTCCTTCAAAGGGGCAACCTTGCGCCAAAATGATATTCCTCACACTACAAAACCCTGAGGTAAAGGTGGTATTCCTTCTAAAACCGCCATCTCTTCCCACTGCTAAAGAAGGTGCTAGACCCTCTTGCTTCTATCATTAATGGTCCCATTACAAGAGACCCAGTGCTTCTTCGATTCACTTTAAGGTGGTTATTTTGCCCATAGTGGATATCCCTCACCCATGAAGACACTGAGAGGCAGGCAGTATTCCTTTCAACAAGTATCTCAATTCTCCTAGGAAAACAAAGTTCTTCACCCTCCTGCTTCTACCATCCACAGTTCTCTTACAATCTATGCAGTGCTGGTTGCATTCACTTGAAAGAGGTGATTTTGCACAAAGGTGATGTTCCACATGCACTCATTGCTAGGCAGTATTAACTTAAACAGCTAAGTCAATTCACAGTGCTAAAAAGGTGCCTGAACCTTTTCCTTCTAACTTTCATGATTCTCTTAAAAGAGAAACAGAGCTTCTTCCATCCATGTGAAAAGGGCTATTTTGCACCAAGATATATTCTTCATACTTTAAAACCTTTGAGACAGGCAGTATTCTTTTTAAAAGTTAACTCAATTCTCAGTTCTAAACAAAGTGCTGCTAACATTAATGGTTTCCTTACATGATAAATTGGGCATGTTCCATTTACTTGAAGTTACCTATATGGCACAAGGGTGATGTTCTTGACTCACAAAAAATCTCAGTAATAGGCAGTATTCCTTTCACCAGGTAACTCATTTCTCTTCGGAGAGAAGTTGGAATACATCCCTACCTCTAACACATTGCATCCAGCCATCAGATAAAAGTGTTTGTCCCTTTTGTTTGAAGTGCATGTTTTTCAAAGAGTGAGTGATTCTCCACTGCAAAAGGCTTTTGTTTGGCAAGCGTTTCTTTCACATGGTAACTGAATGATCTCAGGGAAACAATGCTCTAGAACCTCCTGCTGCAAGCCTTGACATCTGCTTCCAAGACAGAGAGGGCATCTTCCATACCTTTCAAATGGTCTCTTTTGCACACAGCTTGTATGCCTCACACTTTAAAACCCTGAGAGGTACGCAGTACTCTTTCTAAAAGCTAACTCAACTTCAACAGTGAAACAAAGTGCTAGACCCCTCTTACTTGTAAGCTTTTTAGTTCTCCTCTAAAACGTACAGTAATTCTTCCCTTCACTGAAAGCAGAGTTCCTTTCAAAAGTTAACTCAATTCCCTCTGCTTAACAAGGTGCGCAATTCTGTGACTGGTAACATTAATTGTTTCCTTGCAGGAGATACACTGCTCCTTCCATTCACTTGAATGGGGCTATGTTGCACACAGAATACGTTCTTCACACTTCAAAAGAATGAGAAGTACTCAGTATTTCTTAGGAAAGTTAACTCCGTTCTCACTGCTAAACAAACTGCTAGATTCTAACATTAATGATTTTCTTACATGATAAACGGGGCCTGATCCATTTACTTGAAGGCAACTATTTGGCACAAGGGTGATGTTCCTCACACCTAAAAAACCTTAGTGTGTGGCACGAATCCTTTCAACAGAGCACTCATTTCTCATAGGGAGACAAGGTGCAAGACACTCCTGCTGCCTTGCACACATTGCATCTTGCCGTCAGATAAGAGTGTGTGTCCATTTCGTCTGAAGCGTGTATATTCAAAGAGTGAGTGATTCTCAACTTTAAAACGCTTTCGTTTGGCAAGCATTCCTTTCACCTACTACCTCAATCTTCAAAGAGAAACAGTGTGCTAGAACCTCTTGCTGAAAACCTTGACATCTGCTTACAAGCATTGAGTGCCTCTTATATTCACTTGAAAGGGTCTCTTTCGCCCAAAGATTGTACTCCTCACACTCTGAAATCCTCAGAGGTATGCACTACTCCTTTTAAAAGCTAACTCCATTGAAATAGCTAAACAAAGTGTTAGACCCTCGTTTTTGTAACCTTTCTGGTTCTCCTACAAGACATACAGTAATTCTTCCCTTCCTTGAAAGGGGCAACCTTGCACCAAAATGATATTCCTCATACTACAAAACCCTGAGGTAAAGGTCCTATTCTTTTTAAAACTGCAATCTATTCCCACTGCTAAACAAGGTGCCAGACCCATTGCTTTTATCATTAATGGTCCCATTCTAAGAGACCCAGTGCTTCTTGAATTCACTTTAAGGTGGTTATTTTGCCCACAGTTGATATTCCTCACCCATGAAGATGCTGAGAGGCAGGCACTATTCCTTTCAACAAGTATCTCAATTTTCCTAGGAAAACAAAATGCTTCAGCCTCCTGCTTCTACCATCCACAGTTCTCTTACAATCTGTGCAGTGCTTGTTGCATTCACTTGAAACAGGTGATTTTGCTCAAAGGTGATGTTCCTCATGCACTCAGAGCTAGGCAGTAGTCCTTTAAACAGCTAAGTCAATTCACAATGCTAAGCAAGGGGCTAGACCCTCTTGCTTCCAACAGTAATGATTCTCTCGCAAGATCTGCAGTACTTCTTTGATTCACTTGAAAGGTTGATTTTGCAAAAAGCTGATGTTCCTCTCCCATGAAAACACTGAGAGGTAAGCAGTATTCCTTTAAAGAGCTAAATGAATTGACAAGGCTAAACAACTTGCTAGACCGTCTTGCTTCTAACATTCACGATTCTCTTACAAGAGCTACAGTGCTTCTCCCATTCACTTGTAAGGGCGACTTGGAACAATGGTGATGTTCCTGACCCTTGAAAACACTGAGAGGTAGACAGCATTCCTTTCAACAGCTAACTCAATTCAAAGTGCTAAACAAGGTGCATGTCCCTGTTGCTTCTAACACTTCTGATTCTCTTCCAAGAGCTTCAGTGCTTCTGCATTCACTTCAAAAGGCCACTTTTCCACAAGGTTTCTGTTCCTCAGGCATGCAAAGGCTGAGACATAGGCCGTATTCCTTTAAGCAGCTAAGTCATTTCACAATGCTAAAGAAGGTGCTTGACTCTCTTGCTTTTAACATGAATGGTTCTCTTACAGGAGAAACAGTGCTTCTTCCATTCACTTGAAAAGGGCTATGTTGCCCAGAGGTAAAGGTCTTTACCCCTTCAAAGCCTGAGGGACAGGCAGTATTTCCTTTAAAAGTTAACTCAATTCTCACTGGTATACAACATGCTAGTCCCTCTTCCTTCCAGCAATCATGGTTTTATTAAAAAAGAAACAGTGCTTCTTCTTCCTCTTGCCTTTAACAAGTTTGTAAAAAGGTGATGTTTCACCCACTTGAAAACACTGAGGCTACCCAGTGTCTCGTTCAGTGAGTAACCCAATTCTCACTGAGAAACAAGGTGCTAGGCCCTCCTGATCCTACCATTGATAGTTTTCTTCCAAACATACAGTGCTTGTTCCACCATTGAATTGAACTCTTTGACACAAAGGTGATGTTCCTTACACTTTAAAACCCTGAGGGATAAGGAGTGTTCCTTCCAAAAGCTAACTCAATTCCCTCTGCTTAACAAGGTGCGAAAATCTGTGGCTGGTAATGTTAATAGTTTCCTTGCAGGAGATACACTGCTCCTTCCATTCACTCGAATGGGGCTATTTTGCACACAGAATATGTTCTTCACACTTTCAAAGAATGAGAAATAGGCAGTATTCCTTTGGAAAGTTAACTCGTTCTCACTGCTAAACAAACTGCTAGCTTCTAACATTAATGATTTCCTTACATGATAAACGGGGCGTGATCCATTCACTTGAAGGCATGTAGTTGACACAAGGGTGATGTTCCTTACACCTGACAAAACTCAGTGTTGGGCACTAATCCTGTCAACAGGGAACTCATTTCTCATAGGGAGACAAGGTGCAAGAAATTCCTGCTGCCTTGCATACATTGCATCCTGCCATCAGATAAGAGTGTGTGCCCATTTCGTCTGAAGCGGGTATATTCAAAGAGTGAGTGAATGTCCAGTTTTAAACGCTTTCGTTTGGCAAGCATTCCTTTCAGCTACTACCTCAATCCTCACAAGGAAACAGTGTGCTAGAACCTCCTGCTGCAATCCATGACATCTGCTTACAAGAGATAGAGTGTCTCTTCCATTCACTTGAAAGTGTCTCTTTTGCCCAAAGATTGTACTCCTCACACTCTGAAATCCTCAGAGGTATGCAGTACTCCTTTCAAAAGCTAACTCCATTGAAATAGCTAAACAAATTGTTAGACCCTCGTTTTTGTAACCTTTCTAGTTCTCCTACAAGACGTACAGTACTTCTTCCCTTCCTTCAAAGGGGCAACCTTGCGCCAAAATGATATTCCTCACACTACAAAACCCTGAGGTAAAGGTGGTATTCCTTCTAAAACCGCCATCTCTTCCCACTGCTAAAGAAGGTGCTAGACCCTCTTGCTTCTATCATTAATGGTCCCATTACAAGAGACCCAGTGCTTCTTCGATTCACTTTAAGGTGGTTATTTTGCCCATAGTGGATATCCCTCACCCATGAAGACACTGAGAGGCAGGCAGTATTCCTTTCAACAAGTATCTCAATTCTCCTAGGAAAACAAAGTTCTTCACCCTCCTGCTTCTACCATCCACAGTTCTCTTACAATCTATGCAGTGCTGGTTGCATTCACTTGAAAGAGGTGATTTTGCACAAAGGTGATGTTCCACATGCACTCATTGCTAGGCAGTATTAACTTAAACAGCTAAGTCAATTCACAGTGCTAAAAAGGTGCCTGAACCTTTTCCTTCTAACTTTCATGATTCTCTTAAAAGAGAAACAGAGCTTCTTCCATCCATGTGAAAAGGGCTATTTTGCACCAAGATATATTCTTCATACTTTAAAACCTTTGAGACAGGCAGTATTCTTTTTAAAAGTTAACTCAATTCTCAGTTCTAAACAAAGTGCTGCTAACATTAATGGTTTCCTTACATGATAAATTGGGCATGTTCCATTTACTTGAAGTTACCTATATGGCACAAGGGTGATGTTCTTGACTCACAAAAAATCTCAGTAATAGGCAGTATTCCTTTCACCAGGTAACTCATTTCTCTTCGGAGAGAAGTTGGAATACATCCCTACCTCTAACACATTGCATCCAGCCATCAGATAAAAGTGTTTGTCCCTTTTGTTTGAAGTGCATGTTTTTCAAAGAGTGAGTGATTCTCCACTGCAAAAGGCTTTTGTTTGGCAAGCGTTTCTTTCACATGGTAACTGAATGATCTCAGGGAAACAATGCTCTAGAACCTCCTGCTGCAAGCCTTGACATCTGCTTCCAAGACAGAGAGGGCATCTTCCATACCTTTCAAATGGTCTCTTTTGCACACAGCTTGTATGCCTCACACTTTAAAACCCTGAGAGATACGCAGTACTCTTTCTAAAAGCTAACTCAACTTCAACAGTGAAACAAAGTGCTAGACCCCTCTTACTTGTAAGCTTTTTAGTTCTCCTCTAAAACGTACAGTAATTCTTCCCTTCACTGAAAGCAGAGTTCCTTTCAAAAGTTAACTCAATTCCCTCTGCTTAACAAGGTGTGCAATTCTGTGACTGGTAACATTAATTGTTTCCTTGCAGGAGATACACTGCTCCTTCCATTCACTTGAATGGGGCTATGTTGCACACAGAATACGTTCTTCACACTTCAAAAGAATGAGAAGTACTCAGTATTTCTTAGGAAAGTTAACTCCGTTCTCACTGCTAAACAAACTGCTAGATTCTAACATTAATGATTTTCTTACATGATAAACGGGGCCTGATCCATTTACTTGAAGGCAACTATTTGGCACAAGGGTGATGTTCCTCACACCTAAAAAACCTTAGTGTGTGGCACGAATCCTTTCAACAGAGCACTCATTTCTCATAGGGAGACAAGGTGCAAGACACTCCTGCTGCCTCGCACACATTGCATCTTGCCGTCACATAAGAGTGTGTGTCCATTTCGTCTGAAGCGTGTATATTCAAAGAGTGAGTGATTCTCCACTTTAAAACGCTTTTGTTTGGCAAGCATTCCTTTCACCTACTACCTCAATCTTCAAAGAGAAACAGTGTGCTAGAACCTCTTGCTGAAAACCTTGACATCTGCTTACAAGCATTGAGTGCCTCTTATATTCACTTGAAAGGGTCTCTTTCGCCCAAAGATTGTACTCCTCACACTCTGAAATCCTCAGAGGTATGCACTACTCCTTTTAAAAGCTAACTCCATTGAAATAGCTAAACAAAGTGTTAGACCCTCGTTTTTGTAACCTTTCTGGTTCTCCTACAAGACATACAGTAATTCTTCCCTTCCTTGAAAGGGGCAACCTTGCACCAAAATGATATTCCTCATACTACAAAACCCTGAGGTAAAGGTCCTATTCTTTTTAAAACTGCAATCTATTCCCACTGCTAAACAAGGTGCCAGACCCATTGCTTTTATCATTAATGGTCCCATTCTAAGAGACCCAGTGCTTCTTGAATTCACTTTAAGGTGGTTATTTTGCCCACAGTTGATATTCCTCACCCATGAAGATGCTGAGAGGCAGGCACTATTCCTTTCAACAAGTATCTCAGTTTTCCTAGGAAAACAAAATGCTTCAGCCTCCTGCTTCTACCATCCACAGTTCTCTTACAATCTGTGCAGTGCTTGTTGCATTCACTTGAAACAGGTGATTTTGCTCAAAGGTGATGTTCCTCATGCACTCAGAGCTAGGCAGTAGTCCTTTAAACAGCTAAGTCAATTCACAATGCTAAGCAAGGGGCTAGACCCTCTTGCTTCCAACAGTAATGATTCTCTCGCAAGATCTGCAGTACTTCTTTGATTCACTTGAAAGGTTGATTTTGCAAGAAGCTGATGTTCCTCTCCCATGAAAACACTGAGAGGTAAGCAGTATTCCTTTAAAGAGCTAAATGAATTGACAAGGCTAAACAACTTGCTAGACCGTCTTGCTTCTAACATTCACGATTCTCTTACAAGAGCTACAGTGCTTCTCCCATTCACTTGTAAGGGCGACTTGGAACAAAGGTGATGTTCCTGACCCTTGAAAACACTGAGAGGTAGACAGCATTCCTTTCAACAGCTAACTCAATTCAAAGTGCTAAACAAGGTGCATGTCCCTGTTGCTTCTAACACTTCTGATTCTCTTCCAAGAGCTTCAGTGCTTCTGCATTCACTTCAAAAGGCCACTTTTCCACAAGGTTTCTGTTCCTCAGGCATGCAAAGGCTGAGAGATAGGCCGTATTCCTTTAAGCAGCTAAGTCATTTCACAATGCTAAAGAAGGTGCTTGACTCTCTTGCTTTTAACATGAATGGTTCTCTTACAGGAGAAACAGTGCTTCTTCCATTCACTTGAAAAGGGCTATGTTGCCCAGAGGTAAAGGTCTTTACCCCTTCAAAGCCTGAGGGACAGGCAGTATTTCCTTTAAAAGTTAACTCAATTCTCACTGGTATACAACATGCTAGTCCCTCTTCCTTCCAGCAATCATGGTTTTATTAAAAAAGAAACAGTGCTTCTTCTTCCTCTTGCCTTTAACAAGTTTGTAAAAAGGTGATGTTTCACCCACTTGAAAACACTGAGGCTACCCAGTGTCTCGTTCAGTGAGTAACCCAATTCTCACTGAGAAACAAGGTGCTAGGCCCTCCTGATCCTACCATTGATAGTTTTCTTCCAAACATACAGTGCTTGTTCCACCATTGAATTGAACTCTTTGACACAAAGGTGATGTTCCTCACACTTTAAAACCCTGAGGGATAAGCAGTGTTCCTTTCAAAAGCTAACTCAATTCCCTCTGCTTAACAAGGTGCGAAAATCTGTGGCTGGTAATGTTAATAGTTTCCTTGCAGGAGATACACTGCTCCTTCCATTCACTCGAATGGGGCTATTTTGCACACAGAATATGTTCTTCACACTTTCAAAGAATGAGAAATAGGCAGTATTCCTTTGGAAAGTTAACTCGTTCTCACTGCTAAACAAACTGCTAGCTTCTAACATTAATGATTTCCTTACATGATAAACGGGGCGTGATCCATTCACTTGAAGGCATCTAGTTGACACAAGGGTGATGTTCCTTACACCTGACAAAACTCAGTGTTGGGCACTAATCCTGTCAACAGGGAACTCATTTCTCATAGGGAGACAAGGTGCAAGAAATTCCTGCTGCCTTGCATACATTGCATCCTGCCATCAGATAAGAGTGTGTGCCCATTTCGTCTGAAGCGGGTATATTCAAAGAGTGAGTGAATGTCCAGTTTTAAACGCTTTCGTTTGGCAAGCATTCCTTTCAGCTACTACCTCAATCCTCACAAGGAAACAGTGTGCTAGAACCTCCTGCTGCAATCCATGACATCTGCTTACAAGAGATAGAGTGTCTCTTCCATTCACTTGAAAGTGTCTCTTTTGCCCAAAGATTGTACTCCTCACACTCTGAAATCCTCAGAGGTATGCAGTACTCCTTTCAAAAGCTAACTCCATTGAAATAGCTAAACAAATTGTTAGACCCTCGTTTTTGTAACCTTTCTAGTTCTCCTACAAGACGTACAGTACTTCTTCCCTTCCTTCAAAGGGGCAACCTTGCGCCAAAATGATATTCCTCACACTACAAAACCCTGAGGTAAAGGTGGTATTCCTTCTAAAACCGCCATCTCTTCCCACTGCTAAAGAAGGTGCTAGACCCTCTTGCTTCTATCATTAATGGTCCCATTACAAGAGACCCAGTGCTTCTTCGATTCACTTTAAGGTGGTTATTTTGCCCATAGTGGATATCCCTCACCCATGAAGACACTGAGAGGCAGGCAGTATTCCTTTCAACAAGTATCTCAATTCTCCTAGGAAAACAAAGTTCTTCACCCTCCTGCTTCTACCATCCACAGTTCTCTTACAATCTATGCAGTGCTGGTTGCATTCACTTGAAAGAGGTGATTTTGCACAAAGGTGATGTTCCACATGCACTCATTGCTAGGCAGTATTAACTTAAACAGCTAAGTCAATTCACAGTGCTAAAAAGGTGCCTGAACCTTTTCCTTCTAACTTTCATGATTCTCTTAAAAGAGAAACAGAGCTTCTTCCATCCATGTGAAAAGGGCTATTTTGCACCAAGATATATTCTTCATACTTTAAAACCTTTGAGACAGGCAGTATTCTTTTTAAAAGTTAACTCAATTCTCAGTTCTAAACAAAGTGCTGCTAACATTAATGGTTTCCTTACATGATAAATTGGGCATGTTCCATTTACTTGAAGTTACCTATATGGCACAAGGGTGATGTTCTTGACTCACAAAAAATCTCAGTAATAGGCAGTATTCCTTTCACCAGGTAACTCATTTCTCTTCGGAGAGAAGTTGGAATACATCCCTACCTCTAACACATTGCATCCAGCCATCAGATAAAAGTGTTTGTCCCTTTTGTTTGAAGTGCATGTTTTTCAAAGAGTGAGTGATTCTCCACTGCAAAAGGCTTTTGTTTGGCAAGCGTTTCTTTCACATGGTAACTGAATGATCTCAGGGAAACAATGCTCTAGAACCTCCTGCTGCAAGCCTTGACATCTGCTTCCAAGACAGAGAGGGCATCTTCCATACCTTTCAAATGGTCTCTTTTGCACACAGCTTGTATGCCTCACACTTTAAAACCCTGAGAGATACGCAGTACTCTTTCTAAAAGCTAACTCAACTTCAACAGTGAAACAAAGTGCTAGACCCCTCTTACTTGTAAGCTTTTTAGTTCTCCTCTAAAACGTACAGTAATTCTTCCCTTCACTGAAAGCAGAGTTCCTTTCAAAAGTTAACTCAATTCCCTCTGCTTAACAAGGTGCGCAATTCTGTGACTGGTAACATTAATTGTTTCCTTGCAGGAGATACACGGCTCCTTCCATTCACTTGAATGGGGCTATGTTGCACACAGAATACGTTCTTCACACTTCAAAAGAATGAGAAGTACTCAGTATTTCTTAGGAAAGTTAACTCCGTTCTCACTGCTAATCAAACTGCTAGATTCTAACATTAATGATTTTCTTACATGATAAACGGGGCCTGATCCATTTACTTGAAGGCAACTATTTGGCACAAGGGTGATGTTCCTCACACCTAAAAAACCTTAGTGTGTGGCACGAATCCTTTCAACAGAGCACTCATTTCTCATAGGGAGACAAGGTGCAAGACACTCCTGCTGCCTTGCACACATTGCATCTTGCCGTCAGATAAGAGTGTGTGTCCATTTCGTCTGAAGCGTGTATATTCAAAGAGTGAGTGATTCTCCACTTTAAAACGCTTTCGTTTGGCAAGCATTCCTTTCACCTACTACCTCAATCTTCAAAGAGAAACAGTGTGCTAGAACCTCTTGCTGAAAACCTTGACATCTGCTTACAAGCATTGAGTGCCTCTTATATTCACTTGAAAGGGTCTCTTTCGCCCAAAGATTGTACTCCTCACACTCTGAAATCCTCAGAGGTATGCACTACTCCTTTTAAAAGCTAACTCCATTGAAATAGCTAAACAAAGTGTTAGACCCTCGTTTTTGTAACCTTTCTGGTTCTCCTACAAGACATACAGTAATTCTTCCCTTCCTTGAAAGGGGCAACCTTGCACCAAAATGATATTCCTCATACTACAAAACCCTGAGGTAAAGGTCCTATTCTTTTTAAAACTGCAATCTATTCCCACTGCTAAACGAGGTGCCAGACCCATTGCTTTTATCATTAATGGTCCCATTCTAAGAGACCCAGTGCTTCTTGAATTCACTTTAAGGTGGTTATTTTGCCCACAGTTGATATTCCTCACCCATGAAGATGCTGAGAGGCAGGCACTATTCCTTTCAACAAGTATCTCAGTTTTCCTAGGAAAACAAAATGCTTCAGCCTCCTGCTTCTACCATCCACAGTTCTCTTACAATCTGTGCAGTGCTTGTTGCATTCACTTGAAACAGGTGATTTTGCTCAAAGGTGATGTTCCTCATGCACTCAGAGCTAGGCAGTAGTCCTTTAAACAGCTAAGTCAATTCACAATGCTAAGCAAGGGGCTAGACCCTCTTGCTTCCAACAGTAATGATTCTCTCGCAAGATCTGCAGTACTTCTTTGATTCACTTGAAAGGTTGATTTTGCAAGAAGCTGATGTTCCTCTCCCATGAAAACACTGAGAGGTAAGCAGTATTCCTTTAAAGAGCTAAATGAATTGACAAGGCTAAACAACTTGCTAGACCGTCTTGCTTCTAACATTCACGATTCTCTTACAAGAGCTACAGTGCTTCTCCCATTCACTTGTAAGGGCGACTTGGAACAAAGGTGATGTTCCTGACCCTTGAAAACACTGAGAGGTAGACAGCATTCCTTTCAACAGCTAACTCAATTCAAAGTGCTAAACAAGGTGCATGTCCCTGTTGCTTCTAACACTTCTGATTCTCTTCCAAGAGCTTCAGTGCTTCTGCATTCACTTCAAAAGGCCACTTTTCCACAAGGTTTCTGTTCCTCAGGCATGCAAAGGCTGAGAGATAGGCCGTATTCCTTTAAGCAGCTAAGTCATTTCACAATGCTAAAGAAGGTGCT
The DNA here is from genome assembly GCF_047511655.1 of Castor canadensis. Taxonomy (NCBI): domain Eukaryota; kingdom Metazoa; phylum Chordata; class Mammalia; order Rodentia; family Castoridae; genus Castor; species Castor canadensis. The sequence continues at coordinate 25,070,637 of NC_133403.1, forward strand.
TGACTCTCTTGCTTTTAACATGAATGGTTCTCTTACAGGAGAAACAGTGCTTCTTCCATTCACTTGAAAAGGGCTATGTTGCCCAGAGGTAAAGGTCTTTACCCCTTCAAAGCCTGAGGGACAGGCAGTATTTCCTTTAAAAGTTAACTCAATTCTCACTGGTATACAACATGCTAGTCCCTCTTCCTTCCAGCAATCATGGTTTTATTAAAAAAGAAACAGTGCTTCTTCTTCCTCTTGCCTTTAACAAGTTTGTAAAAAGGTGATGTTTCACCCACTTGAAAACACTGAGGCTACCCAGTGTCTCGTTCAGTGAGTAACCCAATTCTCACTGAGAAACAAGGTGCTAGGCCCTCCTGATCCTACCATTGATAGTTTTCTTCCAAACATACAGTGCTTGTTCCACCATTGAATTGAACTCTTTGACACAAAGGTGATGTTCCTTACACTTTAAAACCCTGAGGGATAAGGAGTGTTCCTTCCAAAAGCTAACTCAATTCCCTCTGCTTAACAAGGTGCGAAAATCTGTGGCTGGTAATGTTAATAGTTTCCTTGCAGGAGATACACTGCTCCTTCCATTCACTCGAATGGGGCTATTTTGCACACAGAATATGTTCTTCACACTTTCAAAGAATGAGAAATAGGCAGTATTCCTTTGGAAAGTTAACTCGTTCTCACTGCTAAACAAACTGCTAGCTTCTAACATTAATGATTTCCTTACATGATAAACGGGGCGTGATCCATTCACTTGAAGGCATCTAGTTGACACAAGGGTGATGTTCCTTACACCTGACAAAACTCAGTGTTGGGCACTAATCCTGTCAACAGGGAACTCATTTCTCATAGGGAGACAAGGTGCAAGAAATTCCTGCTGCCTTGCATACATTGCATCCTGCCATCAGATAAGAGTGTGTGCCCATTTCGTCTGAAGCGGGTATATTCAAAGAGTGAGTGAATGTCCAGTTTTAAACGCTTTCGTTTGGCAAGCATTCCTTTCAGCTACTACCTCAATCCTCACAAGGAAACAGTGTGCTAGAACCTCCTGCTGCAATCCATGACATCTGCTTACAAGAGATAGAGTGTCTCTTCCATTCACTTGAAAGTGTCTCTTTTGCCCAAAGATTGTACTCCTCACACTCTGAAATCCTCAGAGGTATGCAGTACTCCTTTCAAAAGCTAACTCCATTGAAATAGCTAAACAAATTGTTAGACCCTCGTTTTTGTAACCTTTCTAGTTCTCCTACAAGACGTACAGTACTTCTTCCCTTCCTTCAAAGGGGCAACCTTGCGCCAAAATGATATTCCTCACACTACAAAACCCTGAGGTAAAGGTGGTATTCCTTCTAAAACCGCCATCTCTTCCCACTGCTAAAGAAGGTGCTAGACCCTCTTGCTTCTATCATTAATGGTCCCATTACAAGAGACCCAGTGCTTCTTCGATTCACTTTAAGGTGGTTATTTTGCCCATAGTGGATATCCCTCACCCATGAAGACACTGAGAGGCAGGCAGTATTCCTTTCAACAAGTATCTCAATTCTCCTAGGAAAACAAAGTTCTTCACCCTCCTGCTTCTACCATCCACAGTTCTCTTACAATCTATGCAGTGCTGGTTGCATTCACTTGAAAGAGGTGATTTTGCACAAAGGTGATGTTCCACATGCACTCATTGCTAGGCAGTATTAACTTAAACAGCTAAGTCAATTCACAGTGCTAAAAAGGTGCCTGAACCTTTTCCTTCTAACTTTCATGATTCTCTTAAAAGAGAAACAGAGCTTCTTCCATCCATGTGAAAAGGGCTATTTTGCACCAAGATATATTCTTCATACTTTAAAACCTTTGAGACAGGCAGTATTCTTTTTAAAAGTTAACTCAATTCTCAGTTCTAAACAAAGTGCTGCTAACATTAATGGTTTCCTTACATGATAAATTGGGCATGTTCCATTTACTTGAAGTTACCTATATGGCACAAGGGTGATGTTCTTGACTCACAAAAAATCTCAGTAATAGGCAGTATTCCTTTCACCAGGTAACTCATTTCTCTTCGGAGAGAAGTTGGAATACATCCCTACCTCTAACACATTGCATCCAGCCATCAGATAAAAGTGTTTGTCCCTTTTGTTTGAAGTGCATGTTTTTCAAAGAGTGAGTGATTCTCCACTGCAAAAGGCTTTTGTTTGGCAAGCGTTTCTTTCACATGGTAACTGAATGATCTCAGGGAAACAATGCTCTAGAACCTCCTGCTGCAAGCCTTGACATCTGCTTCCAAGACAGAGAGGGCATCTTCCATACCTTTCAAATGGTCTCTTTTGCACACAGCTTGTATGCCTCACACTTTAAAACCCTGAGAGATACGCAGTACTCTTTCTAAAAGCTAACTCAACTTCAACAGTGAAACAAAGTGCTAGACCCCTCTTACTTGTAAGCTTTTTAGTTCTCCTCTAAAACGTACAGTAATTCTTCCCTTCACTGAAAGCAGAGTTCCTTTCAAAAGTTAACTCAATTCCCTCTGCTTAACAAGGTGCGCAATTCTGTGACTGGTAACATTAATTGTTTCCTTGCAGGAGATACACGGCTCCTTCCATTCACTTGAATGGGGCTATGTTGCACACAGAATACGTTCTTCACACTTCAAAAGAATGAGAAGTACTCAGTATTTCTTAGGAAAGTTAACTCCGTTCTCACTGCTAATCAAACTGCTAGATTCTAACATTAATGATTTTCTTACATGATAAACGGGGCCTGATCCATTTACTTGAAGGCAACTATTTGGCACAAGGGTGATGTTCCTCACACCTAAAAAACCTTAGTGTGTGGCACGAATCCTTTCAACAGAGCACTCATTTCTCATAGGGAGACAAGGTGCAAGACACTCCTGCTGCCTTGCACACATTGCATCTTGCCGTCAGATAAGAGTGTGTGTCCATTTCGTCTGAAGCGTGTATATTCAAAGAGTGAGTGATTCTCCACTTTAAAACGCTTTCGTTTGGCAAGCATTCCTTTCACCTACTACCTCAATCTTCAAAGAGAAACAGTGTGCTAGAACCTCTTGCTGAAAACCTTGACATCTGCTTACAAGCATTGAGTGCCTCTTATATTCACTTGAAAGGGTCTCTTTCGCCCAAAGATTGTACTCCTCACACTCTGAAATCCTCAGAGGTATGCACTACTCCTTTTAAAAGCTAACTCCATTGAAATAGCTAAACAAAGTGTTAGACCCTCGTTTTTGTAACCTTTCTGGTTCTCCTACAAGACATACAGTAATTCTTCCCTTCCTTGAAAGGGGCAACCTTGCACCAAAATGATATTCCTCATACTACAAAACCCTGAGGTAAAGGTCCTATTCTTTTTAAAACTGCAATCTATTCCCACTGCTAAACAAGGTGCCAGACCCATTGCTTTTATCATTAATGGTCCCATTCTAAGAGACCCAGTGCTTCTTGAATTCACTTTAAGGTGGTTATTTTGCCCACAGTTGATATTCCTCACCCATGAAGATGCTGAGAGGCAGGCACTATTCCTTTCAACAAGTATCTCAGTTTTCCTAGGAAAACAAAATGCTTCAGCCTCCTGCTTCTACCATCCACAGTTCTCTTACAATCTGTGCAGTGCTTGTTGCATTCACTTGAAACAGGTGATTTTGCTCAAAGGTGATGTTCCTCATGCACTCAGAGCTAGGCAGTAGTCCTTTAAACAGCTAAGTCAATTCACAATGCTAAGCAAGGGGCTAGACCCTCTTGCTTCCAACAGTAATGATTCTCTCGCAAGATCTGCAGTACTTCTTTGATTCACTTGAAAGGTTGATTTTGCAAGAAGCTGATGTTCCTCTCCCATGAAAACACTGAGAGGTAAGCAGTATTCCTTTAAAGAGCTAAATGAATTGACAAGGCTAAACAACTTGCTAGACCGTCTTGCTTCTAACATTCACGATTCTCTTACAAGAGCTACAGTGCTTCTCCCATTCACTTGTAAGGGCGACTTGGAACAAAGGTGATGTTCCTGACCCTTGAAAACACTGAGAGGTAGACAGCATTCCTTTCAACAGCTAACTCAATTCAAAGTGCTAAACAAGGTGCATGTCCCTGTTGCTTCTAACACTTCTGATTCTCTTCCAAGAGCTTCAGTGCTTCTGCATTCACTTCAAAAGGCCACTTTTCCACAAGGTTTCTGTTCCTCAGGCATGCAAAGGCTGAGAGATAGGCCGTATTCCTTTAAGCAGCTAAGTCATTTCACAATGCTAAAGAAGGTGCTTGACTCTCTTGCTTTTAACATGAATGGTTCTCTTACAGGAGAAACAGTGCTTCTTCCATTCACTTGAAAAGGGCTATGTTGCCCAGAGGTAAAGGTCTTTACCCCTTCAAAGCCTGAGGGACAGGCAGTATTTCCTTTAAAAGTTAACTCAATTCTCACTGGTATACAACATGCTAGTCCCTCTTCCTTCCAGCAATCATGGTTTTATTAAAAAAGAAACAGTGCTTCTTCTTCCTCTTGCCTTTAACAAGTTTGTAAAAAGGTGATGTTTCACCCACTTGAAAACACTGAGGCTACCCAGTGTCTCGTTCAGTGAGTAACCCAATTCTCACTGAGAAACAAGGTGCTAGGCCCTCCTGATCCTACCATTGATAGTTTTCTTCCAAACATACAGTGCTTGTTCCACCATTGAATTGAACTCTTTGACACAAAGGTGATGTTCCTTACACTTTAAAACCCTGAGGGATAAGGAGTGTTCCTTCCAAAAGCTAACTCAATTCCCTCTGCTTAACAAGGTGCGAAAATCTGTGGCTGGTAATGTTAATAGTTTCCTTGCAGGAGATACACTGCTCCTTCCATTCACTCGAATGGGGCTATTTTGCACACAGAATATGTTCTTCACACTTTCAAAGAATGAGAAATAGGCAGTATTCCTTTGGAAAGTTAACTCGTTCTCACTGCTAAACAAACTGCTAGCTTCTAACATTAATGATTTCCTTACATGATAAACGGGGCGTGATCCATTCACTTGAAGGCATCTAGTTGACACAAGGGTGATGTTCCTCACACCTGACAAAACTCAGTGTTGGGCACTAATCCTGTCAACAGGGAACTCATTTCTCATAGGGAGACAAGGTGCAAGAAATTCCTGCTGCCTTGCATACATTGCATCCTGCCATCAGATAAGAGTGTGTGCCCATTTCGTCTGAAGCGGGTATATTCAAAGAGTGAGTGAATGTCCAGTTTTAAACGCTTTCGTTTGGCAAGCATTCCTTTCAGCTACTACCTCAATCCTCACAAGGAAACAGTGTGCTAGAACCTCCTGCTGCAATCCATGACATCTGCTTACAAGAGATAGAGTGTCTCTTCCATTCACTTGAAAGTGTCTCTTTTGCCCAAAGATTGTACTCCTCACACTCTGAAATCCTCAGAGGTATGCAGTACTCCTTTCAAAAGCTAACTCCATTGAAATAGCTAAACAAATTGTTAGACCCTCGTTTTTGTAACCTTTCTAGTTCTCCTACAAGACGTACAGTACTTCTTCCCTTCCTTCAAAGGGGCAACCTTGCGCCAAAATGATATTCCTCACACTACAAAACCCTGAGGTAAAGGTGGTATTCCTTCTAAAACCGCCATCTCTTCCCACTGCTAAAGAAGGTGCTAGACCCTCTTGCTTCTATCATTAATGGTCCCATTACAAGAGACCCAGTGCTTCTTCGATTCACTTTAAGGTGGTTATTTTGCCCATAGTGGATATCCCTCACCCATGAAGACACTGAGAGGCAGGCAGTATTCCTTTCAACAAGTATCTCAATTCTCCTAGGAAAACAAAGTTCTTCACCCTCCTGCTTCTACCATCCACAGTTCTCTTACAATCTATGCAGTGCTGGTTGCATTCACTTGAAAGAGGTGATTTTGCACAAAGGTGATGTTCCACATGCACTCATTGCTAGGCAGTATTAACTTAAACAGCTAAGTCAATTCACAGTGCTAAAAAGGTGCCTGAACCTTTTCCTTCTAACTTTCATGATTCTCTTAAAAGAGAAACAGAGCTTCTTCCATCCATGTGAAAAGGGCTATTTTGCACCAAGATATATTCTTCATACTTTAAAACCTTTGAGACAGGCAGTATTCTTTTTAAAAGTTAACTCAATTCTCAGTTCTAAACAAAGTGCTGCTAACATTAATGGTTTCCTTACATGATAAATTGGGCATGTTCCATTTACTTGAAGTTACCTATATGGCACAAGGGTGATGTTCTTGACTCACAAAAAATCTCAGTAATAGGCAGTATTCCTTTCACCAGGTAACTCATTTCTCTTCGGAGAGAAGTTGGAATACATCCCTACCTCTAACACATTGCATCCAGCCATCAGATAAAAGTGTTTGTCCCTTTTGTTTGAAGTGCATGTTTTTCAAAGAGTGAGTGATTCTCCACTGCAAAAGGCTTTTGTTTGGCAAGCGTTTCTTTCACATGGTAACTGAATGATCTCAGGGAAACAATGCTCTAGAACCTCCTGCTGCAAGCCTTGACATCTGCTTCCAAGACAGAGAGGGCATCTTCCATACCTTTCAAATGGTCTCTTTTGCACACAGCTTGTATGCCTCACACATTAAAACCCTGAGAGATACGCAGTACTCTTTCTAAAAGCTAACTCAACTTCAACAGTGAAACAAAGTGCTAGACCCCTCTTACTTGTAAGCTTTTTAGTTCTCCTCTAAAACGTACAGTAATTCTTCCCTTCACTGAAAGCAGAGTTCCTTTCAAAAGTTAACTCAATTCCCTCTGCTTAACAAGGTGCGCAATTCTGTGACTGGTAACATTAATTGTTTCCTTGCAGGAGATACACGGCTCCTTCCATTCACTTGAATGGGGCTATGTTGCACACAGAATACGTTCTTCACACTTCAAAAGAATGAGAAGTACTCAGTATTTCTTAGGAAAGTTAACTCCGTTCTCACTGCTAATCAAACTGCTAGATTCTAACATTAATGATTTTCTTACATGATAAACGGGGCCTGATCCATTTACTTGAAGGCAACTATTTGGCACAAGGGTGATGTTCCTCACACCTAAAAAACCTTAGTGTGTGGCACGAATCCTTTCAACAGAGCACTCATTTCTCATAGGGAGACAAGGTGCAAGACACTCCTGCTGCCTTGCACACATTGCATCTTGCCGTCAGATAAGAGTGTGTGTCCATTTCGTCTGAAGCGTGTATATTCAAAGAGTGAGTGATTCTCCACTTTAAAACGCTTTCGTTTGGCAAGCATTCCTTTCACCTACTACCTCAATCTTCAAAGAGAAACAGTGTGCTAGAACCTCTTGCTGAAAACCTTGACATCTGCTTACAAGCATTGAGTGCCTCTTATATTCACTTGAAAGGGTCTCTTTCGCCCAAAGATTGTACTCCTCACACTCTGAAATCCTCAGAGGTATGCACTACTCCTTTTAAAAGCTAACTCCATTGAAATAGCTAAACAAAGTGTTAGACCCTCGTTTTTGTAACCTTTCTGGTTCTCCTACAAGACATACAGTAATTCTTCCCTTCCTTGAAAGGGGCAACCTTGCACCAAAATGATATTCCTCATACTACAAAACCCTGAGGTAAAGGTCCTATTCTTTTTAAAACTGCAATCTATTCCCACTGCTAAACGAGGTGCCAGACCCATTGCTTTTATCATTAATGGTCCCATTCTAAGAGACCCAGTGCTTCTTGAATTCACTTTAAGGTGGTTATTTTGCCCACAGTTGATATTCCTCACCCATGAAGATGCTGAGAGGCAGGCACTATTCCTTTCAACAAGTATCTCAGTTTTCCTAGGAAAACAAAATGCTTCAGCCTCCTGCTTCTACCATCCACAGTTCTCTTACAATCTGTGCAGTGCTTGTTGCATTCACTTGAAACAGGTGATTTTGCTCAAAGGTGATGTTCCTCATGCACTCAGAGCTAGGCAGTAGTCCTTTAAACAGCTAAGTCAATTCACAATGCTAAGCAAGGGGCTAGACCCTCTTGCTTCCAACAGTAATGATTCTCTCGCAAGATCTGCAGTACTTCTTTGATTCACTTGAAAGGTTGATTTTGCAAGAAGCTGATGTTCCTCTCCCATGAAAACACTGAGAGGTAAGCAGTATTCCTTTAAAGAGCTAAATGAATTGACAAGGCTAAACAACTTGCTAGACCGTCTTGCTTCTAACATTCACGATTCTCTTACAAGAGCTACAGTGCTTCTCCCATTCACTTGTAAGGGCGACTTGGAACAAAGGTGATGTTCCTGACCCTTGAAAACACTGAGAGGTAGACAGCATTCCTTTCAACAGCTAACTCAATTCAAAGTGCTAAACAAGGTGCATGTCCCTGTTGCTTCTAACACTTCTGATTCTCTTCCAAGAGCTTCAGTGCTTCTGCATTCACTTCAAAAGGCCACTTTTCCACAAGGTTTCTGTTCCTCAGGCATGCAAAGGCTGAGAGATAGGCCGTATTCCTTTAAGCAGCTAAGTCATTTCACAATGCTAAAGAAGGTGCTTGACTCTCTTGCTTTTAACATGAATGGTTCTCTTACAGGAGAAACAGTGCTTCTTCCATTCACTTGAAAAGGGCTATGTTGCCCAGAGGTAAAGGTCTTTACCCCTTCAAAGCCTGAGGGACAGGCAGTATTTCCTTTAAAAGTTAACTCAATTCTCACTGGTATACAACATGCTAGTCCCTCTTCCTTCCAGCAATCATGGTTTTATTAAAAAAGAAACAGTGCTTCTTCTTCCTCTTGCCTTTAACAAGTTTGTAAAAAGGTGATGTTTCACCCACTTGAAAACACTGAGGCTACCCAGTGTCTCGTTCAGTGAGTAACCCAATTCTCACTGAGAAACAAGGTGCTAGGCCCTCCTGATCCTACCATTGATAGTTTTCTTCCAAACATACAGTGCTTGTTCCACCATTGAATTGAACTCTTTGACACAAAGGTGATGTTCCTTACACTTTAAAACCCTGAGGGATAAGGAGTGTTCCTTCCAAAAGCTAACTCAATTCCCTCTGCTTAACAAGGTGCGAAAATCTGTGGCTGGTAATGTTAATAGTTTCCTTGCAGGAGATACACTGCTCCTTCCATTCACTCGAATGGGGCTATTTTGCACACAGAATATGTTCTTCACACTTTCAAAGAATGAGAAATAGGCAGTATTCCTTTGGAAAGTTAACTCGTTCTCACTGCTAAACAAACTGCTAGCTTCTAACATTAATGATTTCCTTACATGATAAACGGGGCGTGATCCATTCACTTGAAGGCATCTAGTTGACACAAGGGTGATGTTCCTTACACCTGACAAAACTCAGTGTTGGGCACTAATCCTGTCAACAGGGAACTCATTTCTCATAGGGAGACAAGGTGCAAGAAATTCCTGCTGCCTTGCATACATTGCATCCTGCCATCAGATAAGAGTGTGTGCCCATTTCGTCTGAAGCGGGTATATTCAAAGAGTGAGTGAATGTCCAGTTTTAAACGCTTTCGTTTGGCAAGCATTCCTTTCAGCTACTACCTCAATCCTCACAAGGAAACAGTGTGCTAGAACCTCCTGCTGCAATCCATGACATCTGCTTACAAGAGATAGAGTGTCTCTTCCATTCACTTGAAAGTGTCTCTTTTGCCCAAAGATTGTACTCCTCACACTCTGAAATCCTCAGAGGTATGCAGTACTCCTTTCAAAAGCTAACTCCATTGAAATAGCTAAACAAATTGTTAGACCCTCGTTTTTGTAACCTTTCTAGTTCTCCTACAAGACGTACAGTACTTCTTCCCTTCCTTCAAAGGGGCAACCTTGCGCCAAAATGATATTCCTCACACTACAAAACCCTGAGGTAAAGGTGGTATTCCTTCTAAAACCGCCATCTCTTCCCACTGCTAAAGAAGGTGCTAGACCCTCTTGCTTCTATCATTAATGGTCCCATTACAAGAGACCCAGTGCTTCTTCGATTCACTTTAAGGTGGTTATTTTGCCCATAGTGGATATCCCTCACCCATGAAGACACTGAGAGGCAGGCAGTATTCCTTTCAACAAGTATCTCAATTCTCCTAGGAAAACAAAGTTCTTCACCCTCCTGCTTCTACCATCCACAGTTCTCTTACAATCTATGCAGTGCTGGTTGCATTCACTTGAAAGAGGTGATTTTGCACAAAGGTGATGTTCCACATGCACTCATTGCTAGGCAGTATTAACTTAAACAGCTAAGTCAATTCACAGTGCTAAAAAGGTGCCTGAACCTTTTCCTTCTAACTTTCATGATTCTCTTAAAAGAGAAACAGAGCTTCTTCCATCCATGTGAAAAGGGCTATTTTGCACCAAGATATATTCTTCATACTTTAAAACCTTTGAGACAGGCAGTATTCTTTTTAAAAGTTAACTCAATTCTCAGTTCTAAACAAAGTGCTGCTAACATTAATGGTTTCCTTACATGATAAATTGGGCATGTTCCATTTACTTGAAGTTACCTATATGGCACAAGGGTGATGTTCTTGACTCACAAAAAATCTCAGTAATAGGCAGTATTCCTTTCACCAGGTAACTCATTTCTCTTCGGAGAGAAGTTGGAATACATCCCTACCTCTAACACATTGCATCCAGCCATCAGATAAAAGTGTTTGTCCCTTTTGTTTGAAGTGCATGTTTTTCAAAGAGTGAGTGATTCTCCACTGCAAAAGGCTTTTGTTTGGCAAGCGTTTCTTTCACATGGTAACTGAATGATCTCAGGGAAACAATGCTCTAGAACCTCCTGCTGCAAGCCTTGACATCTGCTTCCAAGACAGAGAGGGCATCTTCCATACCTTTCAAATGGTCTCTTTTGCACACAGCTTGTATGCCTCACACTTTAAAACCCTGAGAGATACGCAGTACTCTTTCTAAAAGCTAACTCAACTTCAACAGTGAAACAAAGTGCTAGACCCCTCTTACTTGTAAGCTTTTTAGTTCTCCTCTAAAACGTACAGTAATTCTTCCCTTCACTGAAAGCAGAGTTCCTTTCAAAAGTTAACTCAATTCCCTCTGCTTAACAAGGTGCGCAATTCTGTGACTGGTAACATTAATTGTTTCCTTGCAGGAGATACACGGCTCCTTCCATTCACTTGAATGGGGCTATGTTGCACACAGAATACGTTCTTCACACTTCAAAAGAATGAGAAGTACTCAGTATTTCTTAGGAAAGTTAACTCCGTTCTCACTGCTAATCAAACTGCTAGATTCTAACATTAATGATTTTCTTACATGATAAACGGGGCCTGATCCATTTACTTGAAGGCAACTATTTGGCACAAGGGTGATGTTCCTCACACCTAAAAAACCTTAGTGTGTGGCACGAATCCTTTCAACAGAGCACTCATTTCTCATAGGGAGACAAGGTGCAAGACACTCCTGCTGCCTTGCACACATTGCATCTTGCCGTCAGATAAGAGTGTGTGTCCATTTCGTCTGAAGCGTGTATATTCAAAGAGTGAGTGATTCTCCACTTTAAAACGCTTTCGTTTGGCAAGCATTCCTTTCACCTACTACCTCAATCTTCAAAGAGAAACAGTGTGCTAGAACCTCTTGCTGAAAACCTTGACATCTGCTTACAAGCATTGAGTGCCTCTTATATTCACTTGAAAGGGTCTCTTTCGCCCAAAGATTGTACTCCTCACACTCTGAAATCCTCAGAGGTATGCACTACTCCTTTTAAAAGCTAACTCCATTGAAATAGCTAAACAAAGTGTTAGACCCTCGTTTTTGTAACCTTTCTGGTTCTCCTACAAGACATACAGTAATTCTTCCCTTCCTTGAAAGGGGCAACCTTGCACCAAAATGATATTCCTCATACTACAAAACCCTGAGGTAAAGGTCCTATTCTTTTTAAAACTGCAATCTATTCCCACTGCTAAACGAGGTGCCAGACCCATTGCTTTTATCATTAATGGTCCCATTCTAAGAGACCCAGTGCTTCTTGAATTCACTTTAAGGTGGTTATTTTGCCCACAGTTGATATTCCTCACCCATGAAGATGCTGAGAGGCAGGCACTATTCCTTTCAACAAGTATCTCAGTTTTCCTAGGAAAACAAAATGCTTCAGCCTCCTGCTTCTACCATCCACAGTTCTCTTACAATCTGTGCAGTGCTTGTTGCATTCACTTGAAACAGGTGATTTTGCTCAAAGGTGATGTTCCTCATGCACTCAGAGCTAGGCAGTAGTCCTTTAAACAGCTAAGTCAATTCACAATGCTAAGCAAGGGGCTAGACCCTCTTGCTTCCAACAGTAATGATTCTCTCGCAAGATCTGCAGTACTTCTTTGATTCACTTGAAAGGTTGATTTTGCAAGAAGCTGATGTTCCTCTCCCATGAAAACACTGAGAGGTAAGCAGTATTCCTTTAAAGAGCTAAATGAATTGACAAGGCTAAACAACTTGCTAGACCGTCTTGCTTCTAACATTCACGATTCTCTTACAAGAGCTACAGTGCTTCTCCCATTCACTTGTAAGGGTGACTTGGAACAAAGGTGATGTTCCTGACCCTTGAAAACACTGAGAGGTAGACAGCATTCCTTTCAACAGCTAACTCAATTCAAAGTGCTAAACAAGGTGCATGTCCCTGTTGCTTCTAACACTTCTGATTCTCTTCCAAGAGCTTCAGTGCTTCTGCATTCACTTCAAAAGGCCACTTTTCCACAAGGTTTCTGTTCCTCAGGCATGCAAAGGCTGAGACATAGGCCGTATTCCTTTAAGCAGCTAAGTCATTTCACAATGCTAAAGAAGGTGCTTGACTCTCTTGCTTTTAACATGAATGGTTCTCTTACAGGAGAAACAGTGCTTCTTCCATTCACTTGAAAAGGGCTATGTTGCCCAGAGGTAAAGGTCTTTACCCCTTCAAAGCCTGAGGGACAGGCAGTATTTCCTTTAAAAGTTAACTCAATTCTCACTGGTATACAACATGCTAGTCCCTCTTCCTTCCAGCAATCATGGTTTTATTAAAAAAGAAACAGTGCTTCTTCTTCCTCTTGCCTTTAACAAGTTTGTAAAAAGGTGATGTTTCACCCACTTGAAAACACTGAGGCTACCCAGTGTCTCGTTCAGTGAGTAACCCAATTCTCACTGAGAAACAAGGTGCTAGGCCCTCCTGATCCTACCATTGATAGTTTTCTTCCAAACATACAGTGCTTGTTCCACCATTGAATTGAACTCTTTGACACAAAGGTGATGTTCCTTACACTTTAAAACCCTGAGGGATAAGGAGTGTTCCTTCCAAAAGCTAACTCAATTCCCTCTGCTTAACAAGGTGCGAAAATCTGTGGCTGGTAATGTTAATAGTTTCCTTGCAGGAGATACACTGCTCCTTCCATTCACTCGAATGGGGCTATTTTGCACACAGAATATGTTCTTCACACTTTCAAAGAATGAGAAATAGGCAGTATTCCTTTGGAAAGTTAACTCGTTCTCACTGCTAAACAAACTGCTAGCTTCTAACATTAATGATTTCCTTACATGATAAACGGGGCGTGATCCATTCACTTGAAGGCATCTAGTTGACACAAGGGTGATGTTCCTTACACCTGACAAAACTCAGTGTTGGGCACTAATCCTGTCAACAGGGAACTCATTTCTCATAGGGAGACAAGGTGCAAGAAATTCCTGCTGCCTTGCATACATTGCATCCTGCCATCAGATAAGAGTGTGTGCCCATTTCGTCTGAAGCGGGTATATTCAAAGAGTGAGTGAATGTCCAGTTTTAAACGCTTTCGTTTGGCAAGCATTCCTTTCAGCTACTACCTCAATCCTCACAAGGAAACAGTGTGCTAGAACCTCCTGCTGCAATCCATGACATCTGCTTACAAGAGATAGAGTGTCTCTTCCATTCACTTGAAAGTGTCTCTTTTGCCCAAAGATTGTACTCCTCACACTCTGAAATCCTCAGAGGTATGCAGTACTCCTTTCAAAAGCTAACTCCATTGAAATAGCTAAACAAATTGTTAGACCCTCGTTTTTGTAACCTTTCTAGTTCTCCTACAAGACGTACAGTACTTCTTCCCTTCCTTCAAAGGGGCAACCTTGCGCCAAAATGATATTCCTCACACTACAAAACCCTGAGGTAAAGGTGGTATTCCTTCTAAAACCGCCATCTCTTCCCACTGCTAAAGAAGGTGCTAGACCCTCTTGCTTCTATCATTAATGGTCCCATTACAAGAGACCCAGTGCTTCTTCGATTCACTTTAAGGTGGTTATTTTGCCCATAGTGGATATCCCTCACCCATGAAGACACTGAGAGGCAGGCAGTATTCCTTTCAACAAGTATCTCAATTCTCCTAGGAAAACAAAGTTCTTCACCCTCCTGCTTCTACCATCCACAGTTCTCTTACAATCTATGCAGTGCTGGTTGCATTCACTTGAAAGAGGTGATTTTGCACAAAGGTGATGTTCCACATGCACTCATTGCTAGGCAGTATTAACTTAAACAGCTAAGTCAATTCACAGTGCTAAAAAGGTGCCTGAACCTTTTCCTTCTAACTTTCATGATTCTCTTAAAAGAGAAACAGAGCTTCTTCCATCCATGTGAAAAGGGCTATTTTGCACCAAGATATATTCTTCATACTTTAAAACCTTTGAGACAGGCAGTATTCTTTTTAAAAGTTAACTCAATTCTCAGTTCTAAACAAAGTGCTGCTAACATTAATGGTTTCCTTACATGATAAATTGGGCATGTTCCATTTACTTGAAGTTACCTATATGGCACAAGGGTGATGTTCTTGACTCACAAAAAATCTCAGTAATAGGCAGTATTCCTTTCACCAGGTAACTCATTTCTCTTCGGAGAGAAGTTGGAATACATCCCTACCTCTAACACATTGCATCCAGCCATCAGATAAAAGTGTTTGTCCCTTTTGTTTGAAGTGCATGTTTTTCAAAGAGTGAGTGATTCTCCACTGCAAAAGGCTTTTGTTTGGCAAGCGTTTCTTTCACATGGTAACTGAATGATCTCAGGGAAACAATGCTCTAGAACCTCCTGCTGCAAGCCTTGACATCTGCTTCCAAGACAGAGAGGGCATCTTCCATACCTTTCAAATGGTCTCTTTTGCACACAGCTTGTATGCCTCACACTTTAAAACCCTGAGAGATACGCAGTACTCTTTCTAAAAGCTAACTCAACTTCAACAGTGAAACAAAGTGCTAGACCCCTCTTACTTGTAAGCTTTTTAGTTCTCCTCTAAAACGTACAGTAATTCTTCCCTTCACTGAAAGCAGAGTTCCTTTCAAAAGTTAACTCAATTCCCTCTGCTTAACAAGGTGCGCAATTCTGTGACTGGTAACATTAATTGTTTCCTTGCAGGAGATACACGGCTCCTTCCATTCACTTGAATGGGGCTATGTTGCACACAGAATACGTTCTTCACACTTCAAAAGAATGAGAAGTACTCAGTATTTCTTAGGAAAGTTAACTCCGTTCTCACTGCTAATCAAACTGCTAGATTCTAACATTAATGATTTTCTTACATGATAAACGGGGCCTGATCCATTTACTTGAAGGCAACTATTTGGCACAAGGGTGATGTTCCTCACACCTAAAAAACCTTAGTGTGTGGCACGAATCCTTTCAACAGAGCACTCATTTCTCATAGGGAGACAAGGTGCAAGACACTCCTGCTGCCTTGCACACATTGCATCTTGCCGTCAGATAAGAGTGTGTGTCCATTTCGTCTGAAGCGTGTATATTCAAAGAGTGAGTGATTCTCCACTTTAAAACGCTTTCGTTTGGCAAGCATTCCTTTCACCTACTACCTCAATCTTCAAAGAGAAACAGTGTGCTAGAACCTCTTGCTGAAAACCTTGACATCTGCTTACAAGCATTGAGTGCCTCTTATATTCACTTGAAAGGGTCTCTTTCGCCCAAAGATTGTACTCCTCACACTCTGAAATCCTCAGAGGTATGCACTACTCCTTTTAAAAGCTAACTCCATTGAAATAGCTAAACAAAGTGTTAGACCCTCGTTTTTGTAACCTTTCTGGTTCTCCTACAAGACATACAGTAATTCTTCCCTTCCTTGAAAGGGGCAACCTTGCACCAAAATGATATTCCTCATACTACAAAACCCTGAGGTAAAGGTCCTATTCATTTTAAAACTGCAATCTATTCCCACTGCTAAACGAGGTGCCAGACCCATTGCTTTTATCATTAATGGTCCCATTCTAAGAGACCCAGTGCTTCTTGAATTCACTTTAAGGTGGTTATTTTGCCCACAGTTGATATTCCTCACCCATGAAGATGCTGAGAGGCAGGCACTATTCCTTTCAACAAGTATCTCAGTTTTCCTAGGAAAACAAAATGCTTCAGCCTCCTGCTTCTACCATCCACAGTTCTCTTACAATCTGTGCAGTGCTTGTTGCATTCACTTGAAACAGGTGATTTTGCTCAAAGGTGATGTTCCTCATGCACTCAGAGCTAGGCAGTAGTCCTTTAAACAGCTAAGTCAATTCACAATGCTAAGCAAGGGGCTAGACCCTCTTGCTTCCAACAGTAATGATTCTCTCGCAAGATCTGCAGTACTTCTTTGATTCACTTGAAAGGTTGATTTTGAAAGAAGCTGATGTTCCTCTCCCATGAAAACACTGAGAGGTAAGCAGTATTCCTTTAAAGAGCTAAATGAATTGACAAGGCTAAACAACTTGCTAGACCGTCTTGCTTCTAACATTCACGATTCTCTTACAAGAGCTACAGTGCTTCTCCCATTCACTTGTAAGGGTGACTTGGAACAAAGGTGATGTTCCTGACCCTTGAAAACACTGAGAGGTAGACAGCATTCCTTTCAACAGCTAACTCAATTCAAAGTGCTAAACAAGGTGCATGTCCCTGTTGCTTCTAACACTTCTGATTCTCTTCCAAGAGCTTCAGTGCTTCTGCATTCACTTCAAAAGGCCACTTTTCCACAAGGTTTCTGTTCCTCAGGCATGCAAAGGCTGAGACATAGGCCGTATTCCTTTAAGCAGCTAAGTCATTTCACAATGCTAAAGAAGGTGCTTGACTCTCTTGCTTTTAACATGAATGGTTCTCTTACAGGAGAAACAGTGCTTCTTCCATTCACTTGAAAAGGGCTATGTTGCCCAGAGGTAAAGGTCTTTACCCCTTCAAAGCCTGAGGGACAGGCAGTATTTCCTTTAAAAGTTAACTCAATTCTCACTGGTATACAACATGCTAGTCCCTCTTCCTTCCAGCAATCATGGTTTTATTAAAAAAGAAACAGTGCTTCTTCTTCCTCTTGCCTTTAACAAGTTTGTAAAAAGGTGATGTTTCACCCACTTGAAAACACTGAGGCTACCCAGTGTCTCGTTCAGTGAGTAACCCAATTCTCACTGAGAAACAAGGTGCTAGGCCCTCCTGATCCTACCATTGATAGTTTTCTTCCAAACATACAGTGCTTGTTCCACCATTGAATTGAACTCTTTGACACAAAGGTGATGTTCCTTACACTTTAAAACCCTGAGGGATAAGGAGTGTTCCTTCCAAAAGCTAACTCAATTCCCTCTGCTTAACAAGGTGCGAAAATCTGTGGCTGGTAATGTTAATAGTTTCCTTGCAGGAGATACACTGCTCCTTCCATTCACTCGAATGGGGCTATTTTGCACACAGAATATGTTCTTCACACTTTCAAAGAATGAGAAATAGGCAGTATTCCTTTGGAAAGTTAACTCGTTCTCACTGCTAAACAAACTGCTAGCTTCTAACATTAATGATTTCCTTACATGATAAACGGGGCGTGATCCATTCACTTGAAGGCATCTAGTTGACACAAGGGTGATGTTCCTTACACCTGACAAAACTCAGTGTTGGGCACTAATCCTGTCAACAGGGAACTCATTTCTCATAGGGAGACAAGGTGCAAGAAATTCCTGCTGCCTTGCATACATTGCATCCTGCCATCAGATAAGAGTGTGTGCCCATTTCGTCTGAAGCGGGTATATTCAAAGAGTGAGTGAATGTCCAGTTTTAAACGCTTTCGTTTGGCAAGCATTCCTTTCAGCTACTACCTCAATCCTCACAAGGAAACAGTGTGCTAGAACCTCCTGCTGCAATCCATGACATCTGCTTACAAGAGATAGAGTGTCTCTTCCATTCACTTGAAAGTGTCTCTTTTGCCCAAAGATTGTACTCCTCACACTCTGAAATCCTCAGAGGTATGCAGTACTCCTTTCAAAAGCTAACTCCATTGAAATAGCTAAACAAATTGTTAGACCCTCGTTTTTGTAACCTTTCTAGTTCTCCTACAAGACGTACAGTACTTCTTCCCTTCCTTCAAAGGGGCAACCTTGCGCCAAAATGATATTCCTCACACTACAAAACCCTGAGGTAAAGGTGGTATTCCTTCTAAAACCGCCATCTCTTCCCACTGCTAAAGAAGGTGCTAGACCCTCTTGCTTCTATCATTAATGGTCCCATTACAAGAGACCCAGTGCTTCTTCGATTCACTTTAAGGTGGTTATTTTGCCCATAGTGGATATCCCTCACCCATGAAGACACTGAGAGGCAGGCAGTATTCCTTTCAACAAGTATCTCAATTCTCCTAGGAAAACAAAGTTCTTCACCCTCCTGCTTCTACCATCCACAGTTCTCTTACAATCTATGCAGTGCTGGTTGCATTCACTTGAAAGAGGTGATTTTGCACAAAGGTGATGTTCCACATGCACTCATTGCTAGGCAGTATTAACTTAAACAGCTAAGTCAATTCACAGTGCTAAAAAGGTGCCTGAACCTTTTCCTTCTAACTTTCATGATTCTCTTAAAAGAGAAACAGAGCTTCTTCCATCCATGTGAAAAGGGCTATTTTGCACCAAGATATATTCTTCATACTTTAAAACCTTTGAGACAGGCAGTATTCTTTTTAAAAGTTAACTCAATTCTCAGTTCTAAACAAAGTGCTGCTAACATTAATGGTTTCCTTACATGATAAATTGGGCATGTTCCATTTACTTGAAGTTACCTATATGGCACAAGGGTGATGTTCTTGACTCACAAAAAATCTCAGTAATAGGCAGTATTCCTTTCACCAGGTAACTCATTTCTCTTCGGAGAGAAGTTGGAATACATCCCTACCTCTAACACATTGCATCCAGCCATCAGATAAAAGTGTTTGTCCCTTTTGTTTGAAGTGCATGTTTTTCAAAGAGTGAGTGATTCTCCACTGCAAAAGGCTTTTGTTTGGCAAGCGTTTCTTTCACATGGTAACTGAATGATCTCAGGGAAACAATGCTCTAGAACCTCCTGCTGCAAGCCTTGACATCTGCTTCCAAGACAGAGAGGGCATCTTCCATACCTTTAAAATGGTCTCTTTTGCACACAGCTTGTATGCCTCACACTTTAAAACCCTGAGAGATACGCAGTACTCTTTCTAAAAGCTAACTCAACTTCAACAGTGAAACAAAGTGCTAGACCCCTCTTACTTGTAAGCTTTTTAGTTCTCCTCTAAAACGTACAGTAATTCTTCCCTTCACTGAAAGCAGAGTTCCTTTCAAAAGTTAACTCAATTCCCTCTGCTTAACAAGGTGCGCAATTCTGTGACTGGTAACATTAATTGTTTCCTTGCAGGAGATACACGGCTCCTTCCATTCACTTGAATGGGGCTATGTTGCACACAGAATACGTTCTTCACACTTCAAAAGAATGAGAAGTACTCAGTATTTCTTAGGAAAGTTAACTCCGTTCTCACTGCTAATCAAACTGCTAGATTCTAACATTAATGATTTTCTTACATGATAAACGGGGCCTGATCCATTTACTTGAAGGCAACTATTTGGCACAAGGGTGATGTTCCTCACACCTAAAAAACCTTAGTGTGTGGCACGAATCCTTTCAACAGAGCACTCATTTCTCATAGGGAGACAAGGTGCAAGACACTCCTGCTGCCTTGCACACATTGCATCTTGCCGTCAGATAAGAGTGTGTGTCCATTTCGTCTGAAGCGTGTATATTCAAAGAGTGAGTGATTCTCCACTTTAAAACGCTTTCGTTTGGCAAGCATTCCTTTCACCTACTACCTCAATCTTCAAAGAGAAACAGTGTGCTAGAACCTCTTGCTGAAAACCTTGACATCTGCTTACAAGCATTGAGTGCCTCTTATATTCACTTGAAAGGGTCTCTTTCGCCCAAAGATTGTACTCCTCACACTCTGAAATCCTCAGAGGTATGCACTACTCCTTTTAAAAGCTAACTCCATTGAAATAGCTAAACAAAGTGTTAGACCCTCGTTTTTGTAACCTTTCTGGTTCTCCTACAAGACATACAGTAATTCTTCCCTTCCTTGAAAGGGGCAACCTTGCACCAAAATGATATTCCTCATACTACAAAACCCTGAGGTAAAGGTCCTATTCTTTTTAAAACTGCAATCTATTCCCACTGCTAAACGAGGTGCCAGACCCATTGCTTTTATCATTAATGGTCCCATTCTAAGAGACCCAGTGCTTCTTGAATTCACTTTAAGGTGGTTATTTTGCCCACAGTTGATATTCCTCACCCATGAAGATGCTGAGAGGCAGGCACTATTCCTTTCAACAAGTATCTCAGTTTTCCTAGGAAAACAAAATGCTTCAGCCTCCTGCTTCTACCATCCACAGTTCTCTTACAATCTGTGCAGTGCTTGTTGCATTCACTTGAAACAGGTGATTTTGCTCAAAGGTGATGTTCCTCATGCACTCAGAGCTAGGCAGTAGTCCTTTAAACAGCTAAGTCAATTCACAATGCTAAGCAAGGGGCTAGACCCTCTTGCTTCCAACAGTAATGATTCTCTCGCAAGATCTGCAGTACTTCTTTGATTCACTTGAAAGGTTGATTTTGCAAGAAGCTGATGTTCCTCTCCCATGAAAACACTGAGAGGTAAGCAGTATTCCTTTAAAGAGCTAAATGAATTGACAAGGCTAAACAACTTGCTAGACCGTCTTGCTTCTAACATTCACGATTCTCTTACAAGAGCTACAGTGCTTCTCCCATTCACTTGTAAGGGTGACTTGGAACAAAGGTGATGTTCCTGACCCTTGAAAACACTGAGAGGTAGACAGCATTCCTTTCAACAGCTAACTCAATTCAAAGTGCTAAACAAGGTGCATGTCCCTGTTGCTTCTAACACTTCTGATTCTCTTCCAAGAGCTTCAGTGCTTCTGCATTCACTTCAAAAGGCCACTTTTCCACAAGGTTTCTGTTCCTCAGGCATGCAAAGGCTGAGACATAGGCCGTATTCCTTTAAGCAGCTAAGTCATTTCACAATGCTAAAGAAGGTGCTTGACTCTCTTGCTTTTAACATGAATGGTTCTCTTACAGGAGAAACAGTGCTTCTTCCATTCACTTGAAAAGGGCTATGTTGCCCAGAGGTAAAGGTCTTTACCCCTTCAAAGCCTGAGGGACAGGCAGTATTTCCTTTAAAAGTTAACTCAATTCTCACTGGTATACAACATGCTAGTCCCTCTTCCTTCCAGCAATCATGGTTTTATTAAAAAAGAAACAGTGCTTCTTCTTCCTCTTGCCTTTAACAAGTTTGTAAAAAGGTGATGTTTCACCCACTTGAAAACACTGAGGCTACCCAGTGTCTCGTTCAGTGAGTAACCCAATTCTCACTGAGAAACAAGGTGCTAGGCCCTCCTGATCCTACCATTGATAGTTTTCTTCCAAACATACAGTGCTTGTTCCACCATTGAATTGAACTCTTTGACACAAAGGTGATGTTCCTTACACTTTAAAACCCTGAGGGATAAGGAGTGTTCCTTCCAAAAGCTAACTCAATTCCCTCTGCTTAACAAGGTGCGAAAATCTGTGGCTGGTAATGTTAATAGTTTCCTTGCAGGAGATACACTGCTCCTTCCATTCACTCGAATGGGGCTATTTTGCACACAGAATATGTTCTTCACACTTTCAAAGAATGAGAAATAGGCAGTATTCCTTTGGAAAGTTAACTCGTTCTCACTGCTAAACAAACTGCTAGCTTCTAACATTAATGATTTCCTTACATGATAAACGGGGCGTGATCCATTCACTTGAAGGCATCTAGTTGACACAAGGGTGATGTTCCTTACACCTGACAAAACTCAGTGTTGGGCACTAATCCTGTCAACAGGGAACTCATTTCTCATAGGGAGACAAGGTGCAAGAAATTCCTGCTGCCTTGCATACATTGCATCCTGCCATCAGATAAGAGTGTGTGCCCATTTCGTCTGAAGCGGGTATATTCAAAGAGTGAGTGAATGTCCAGTTTTAAACGCTTTCGTTTGGCAAGCATTCCTTTCAGCTACTACCTCAATCCTCACAAGGAAACAGTGTGCTAGAACCTCCTGCTGCAATCCATGACATCTGCTTACAAGAGATAGAGTGTCTCTTCCATTCACTTGAAAGTGTCTCTTTTGCCCAAAGATTGTACTCCTCACACTCTGAAATCCTCAGAGGTATGCAGTACTCCTTTCAAAAGCTAACTCCATTGAAATAGCTAAACAAATTGTTAGACCCTCGTTTTTGTAACCTTTCTAGTTCTCCTACAAGACGTACAGTACTTCTTCCCTTCCTTCAAAGGGGCAACCTTGCGCCAAAATGATATTCCTCACACTACAAAACCCTGAGGTAAAGGTGGTATTCCTTCTAAAACCGCCATCTCTTCCCACTGCTAAAGAAGGTGCTAGACCCTCTTGCTTCTATCATTAATGGTCCCATTACAAGAGACCCAGTGCTTCTTCGATTCACTTTAAGGTGGTTATTTTGCCCATAGTGGATATCCCTCACCCATGAAGACACTGAGAGGCAGGCAGTATTCCTTTCAACAAGTATCTCAATTCTCCTAGGAAAACAAAGTTCTTCACCCTCCTGCTTCTACCATCCACAGTTCTCTTACAATCTATGCAGTGCTGGTTGCATTCACTTGAAAGAGGTGATTTTGCACAAAGGTGATGTTCCACATGCACTCATTGCTAGGCAGTATTAACTTAAACAGCTAAGTCAATTCATAGTGCTAAAAAGGTGCCTGAACCTTTTCCTTCTAACTTTCATGATTCTCTTAAAAGAGAAACAGAGCTTCTTCCATCCATGTGAAAAGGGCTATTTTGCACCAAGATATATTCTTCATACTTTAAAACCTTTGAGACAGGCAGTATTCTTTTTAAAAGTTAACTCAATTCTCAGTTCTAAACAAAGTGCTGCTAACATTAATGGTTTCCTTACATGATAAATTGGGCATGTTCCATTTACTTGAAGTTACCTATATGGCACAAGGGTGATGTTCTTGACTCACAAAAAATCTCAGTAATAGGCAGTATTCCTTTCACCAGGTAACTCATTTCTCTTCGGAGAGAAGTTGGAATACATCCCTACCTCTAACACATTGCA
Source organism: Castor canadensis (assembly GCF_047511655.1). NCBI lineage: Eukaryota > Metazoa > Chordata > Mammalia > Rodentia > Castoridae > Castor > Castor canadensis. The sequence goes on from NC_133403.1 coordinate 25,093,961, forward strand.
TCCAGCCATCAGATAAAAGTGTTTGTCCCTTTTGTTTGAAGTGCATGTTTTTCAAAGAGTGAGTGATTCTCCACTGCAAAAGGCTTTTGTTTGGCAAGCGTTTCTTTCACATGGTAACTGAATGATCTCAGGGAAACAATGCTCTAGAACCTCCTGCTGCAAGCCTTGACATCTGCTTCCAAGACAGAGAGGGCATCTTCCATACCTTTCAAATGGTCTCTTTTGCACACAGCTTGTATGCCTCACACTTTAAAACCCTGAGAGGTACGCAGTACTCTTTCTAAAAGCTAACTCAACTTCAACAGTGAAACAAAGTGCTAGACCCCTCTTACTTGTAAGCTTTTTAGTTCTCCTCTAAAACGTACAGTAATTCTTCCCTTCACTGAAAGCAGAGTTCCTTTCAAAAGTTAACTCAATTCCCTCTGCTTAACAAGGTGCGCAATTCTGTGACTGGTAACATTAATTGTTTCCTTGCAGGAGATACACGGCTCCTTCCATTCACTTGAATGGGGCTATGTTGCACACAGAATACGTTCTTCACACTTCAAAAGAATGAGATGTACTCAGTATTTCTTAGGAAAGTTAACTCCGTTCTCACTGCTAATCAAACTGCTAGATTCTAACATTAATGATTTTCTTACATGATAAACGGGGCCTGATCCATTTACTTGAAGGCAACTATTTGGCACAAGGGTGATGTTCCTCACACCTAAAAAACCTTAGTGTGTGGCACGAATCCTTTCAACAGAGCACTCATTTCTCATAGGGAGACAAGGTGCAAGACACTCCTGCTGCCTTGCACACATTGCATCTTGCCGTCAGATAAGAGTGTGTGTCCATTTCGTCTGAAGCGTGTATATTCAAAGAGTGAGTGATTCTCCACTTTAAAACGCTTTCGTTTGGCAAGCATTCCTTTCACCTACTACCTCAATCTTCAAAGAGAAACAGTGTGCTAGAACCTCTTGCTGAAAACCTTGACATCTGCTTACAAGCATTGAGTGCCTCTTATATTCACTTGAAAGGGTCTCTTTCGCCCAAAGATTGTACTCCTCACACTCTGAAATCCTCAGAGGTATGCACTACTCCTTTTAAAAGCTAACTCCATTGAAATAGCTAAACAAAGTGTTAGACCCTCGTTTTTGTAACCTTTCTGGTTCTCCTACAAGACATACAGTAATTCTTCCCTTCCTTGAAAGGGGCAACCTTGCACCAAAATGATATTCCTCATACTACAAAACCCTGAGGTAAAGGTCCTATTCTTTTTAAAACTGCAATCTATTCCCACTGCTAAACAAGGTGCCAGACCCATTGCTTTTATCATTAATGGTCCCATTCTAAGAGACCCAGTGCTTCTTGAATTCACTTTAAGGTGGTTATTTTGCCCACAGTTGATATTCCTCACCCATGAAGATGCTGAGAGGCAGGCACTATTCCTTTCAACAAGTATCTCAGTTTTCCTAGGAAAACAAAATGCTTCAGCCTCCTGCTTCTACCATCCACAGTTCTCTTACAATCTGTGCAGTGCTTGTTGCATTCACTTGAAACAGGTGATTTTGCTCAAAGGTGATGTTCCTCATGCACTCAGAGCTAGGCAGTAGTCCTTTAAACAGCTAAGTCAATTCACAATGCTAAGCAAGGGGCTAGACCCTCTTGCTTCCAACAGTAATGATTCTCTCGCAAGATCTGCAGTACTTCTTTGATTCACTTGAAAGGTTGATTTTGCAAGAAGCTGATGTTCCTCTCCCATGAAAACACTGAGAGGTAAGCAGTATTCCTTTAAAGAGCTAAATGAATTAACAAGGCTAAACAACTTGCTAGACCGTCTTGCTTCTAACATTCACGATTCTCTTACAAGAGCTACAGTGCTTCTCCCATTCACTTGTAAGGGCGACTTGGAACAAAGGTGATGTTCCTGACCCTTGAAAACACTGAGAGGTAGACAGCATTCCTTTCAACAGCTAACTCAATTCAAAGTGCTAAACAAGGTGCATGTCCCTGTTGCTTCTAACACTTCTGATTCTCTTCCAAGAGCTTCAGTGCTTCTGCATTCACTTCAAAAGGCCACTTTTCCACAAGGTTTCTGTTCCTCAGGCATGCAAAGGCTGAGACATAGGCCGTATTCCTTTAAGCAGCTAAGTCATTTCACAATGCTAAAGAAGGTGCTTGACTCTCTTGCTTTTAACATGAATGGTTCTCTTACAGGAGAAACAGTGCTTCTTCCATTCACTTGAAAAGGGCTATGTTGCCCAGAGGTAAAGGTCTTTACCCCTTCAAAGCCTGAGGGACAGGCAGTATTTCCTTTAAAAGTTAACTCAATTCTCACTGGTATACAACATGCTAGTCCCTCTTCCTTCCAGCAATCATGGTTTTATTAAAAAAGAAACAGTGCTTCTTCTTCCTCTTGCCTTTAACAAGTTTGTAAAAAGGTGATGTTTCACCCACTTGAAAACACTGAGGCTACCCAGTGTCTCGTTCAGTGAGTAACCCAATTCTCACTGAGAAACAAGGTGCTAGGCCCTCCTGATCCTACCATTGATAGTTTTCTTCCAAACATACAGTGCTTGTTCCACCATTGAATTGAACTCTTTGACACAAAGGTGATGTTCCTTACACTTTAAAACCCTGAGGGATAAGGAGTGTTCCTTCCAAAAGCTAACTCAATTCCCTCTGCTTAACAAGGTGCGAAAATCTGTGGCTGGTAATGTTAATAGTTTCCTTGCAGGAGATACACTGCTCCTTCCATTCACTCGAATGGGGCTATTTTGCACACAGAATATGTTCTTCACACTTTCAAAGAATGAGAAATAGGCAGTATTCCTTTGGAAAGTTAACTCGTTCTCACTGCTAAACAAACTGCTAGCTTCTAACATTAATGATTTCCTTACATGATAAACGGGGCGTGATCCATTCACTTGAAGGCATCTAGTTGACACAAGGGTGATGTTCCTTACACCTGACAAAACTCAGTGTTGGGCACTAATCCTGTCAACAGGGAACTCATTTCTCATAGGGAGACAAGGTGCAAGAAATTCCTGCTGCCTTGCATACATTGCATCCTGCCATCAGATAAGAGTGTGTGCCCATTTCGTCTGAAGCGGGTATATTCAAAGAGTGAGTGAATGTCCAGTTTTAAACGCTTTCGTTTGGCAAGCATTCCTTTCAGCTACTACCTCAATCCTCACAAGGAAACAGTGTGCTAGAACCTCCTGCTGCAATCCAGGACATCTGCTTACAAGAGATAGAGTGTCTCTTCCATTCACTTGAAAGTGTCTCTTTTGCCCAAAGATTGTACTCCTCACACTCTGAAATCCTCAGAGGTATGCAGTACTCCTTTCAAAAGCTAACTCCATTGAAATAGCTAAACAAATTGTTAGACCCTCGTTTTTGTAACCTTTCTAGTTCTCCTACAAGACGTACAGTACTTCTTCCCTTCCTTCAAAGGGGCAACCTTGCGCCAAAATGATATTCCTCACACTACAAAACCCTGAGGTAAAGGTGGTATTCCTTCTAAAACCGCCATCTCTTCCCACTGCTAAAGAAGGTGCTAGACCCTCTTGCTTCTATCATTAATGGTCCCATTACAAGAGACCCAGTGCTTCTTCGATTCACTTTAAGGTGGTTATTTTGCCCATAGTGGATATCCCTCACCCATGAAGACACTGAGAGGCAGGCAGTATTCCTTTCAACAAGTATCTCAATTCTCCTAGGAAAACAAAGTTCTTCACCCTCCTGCTTCTACCATCCACAGTTCTCTTACAATCTATGCAGTGCTGGTCGCATTCACTTGAAAGAGGTGATTTTGCACAAAGGTGATGTTCCACATGCACTCATTGCTAGGCAGTATTAACTTAAACAGCTAAGTCAATTCACAGTGCTAAAAAGGTGCCTGAACCTTTTCCTTCTAACTTTCATGATTCTCTTAAAAGAGAAACAGAGCTTCTTCCATCCATGTGAAAAGGGCTATTTTGCACCAAGATATATTCTTCATACTTTAAAACCTTTGAGACAGGCAGTATTCTTTTTAAAAGTTAACTCAATTCTCAGTTCTAAACAAAGTGCTGCTAACATTAATGGTTTCCTTACATGATAAATTGGGCATGTTCCATTTACTTGAAGTTACCTATATGGCACAAGGGTGATGTTCTTGACTCACAAAAAATCTCAGTAATAGGCAGTATTCCTTTCACCAGGTAACTCATTTCTCTTCGGAGAGAAGTTGGAATACATCCCTACCTCTAACACATTGCATCCAGCCATCAGATAAAAGTGTTTGTCCCTTTTGTTTGAAGTGCATGTTTTTCAAAGAGTGAGTGATTCTCCACTGCAAAAGGCTTTTGTTTGGCAAGCGTTTCTTTCACATGGTAACTGAATGATCTCAGGGAAACAATGCTCTAGAACCTCCTGCTGCAAGCCTTGACATCTGCTTCCAAGACAGAGAGGGCATCTTCCATACCTTTCAAATGGTCTCTTTTGCACACAGCTTGTATGCCTCACACTTTAAAACCCTGAGAGGTACGCAGTACTCTTTCTAAAAGCTAACTCAACTTCAACAGTTAAACAAAGTGCTAGACCCCTCTTACTTGTAAGCTTTTTAGTTCTCCTCTAAAACGTACAGTAATTCTTCCCTTCACTGAAAGCAGAGTTCCTTTCAAAAGTTAACTCAATTCCCTCTGCTTAACAAGGTGCGCAATTCTGTGACTGGTAACATTAATTGTTTCCTTGCAGGAGATACACTGCTCCTTCCATTCACTTGAATGGGGCTATGTTGCACACAGAATACGTTCTTCACACTTCAAAAGAATGAGATGTACTCAGTATTTCTTAGGAAAGTTAACTCCGTTCTCACTGCTAAACAAACTGCTAGATTCTAACATTAATGATTTTCTTACATGATAAACGGGGCCTGATCCATTTACTTGAAGGCAACTATTTGGCACAAGGGTGATGTTCCTCACACCTAAAAAACCTTAGTGTGTGGCACGAATCCTTTCAACAGAGCACTCATTTCTCATAGGGAGACAAGGTGCAAGACACTCCTGCTGCCTTGCACACATTGCATCTTGCCGTCAGATAAGAGTGTGTGTCCATTTCGTCTGAAGCGTGTATATTCAAAGAGTGAGTGATTCTCCACTTTAAAACGCTTTCGTTTGGCAAGCATTCCTTTCACCTACTACCTCAATCTTCAAAGAGAAACAGTGTGCTAGAACTTCTTGCTGAAAACCTTGACATCTGCTTACAAGCATTGAGTGCCTCTTATATTCACTTGAAAGGGTCTCTTTCGCCCAAAGATTGTACTCCTCACACTCTGAAATCCTCAGAGGTATGCACTACTCCTTTTAAAAGCTAACTCCATTGAAATAGCTAAACAAAGTGTTAGACCCTCGTTTTTGTAACCTTTCTGGTTCTCCTACAAGACATACAGTAATTCTTCCCTTCCTTGAAAGGGGCAACCTTGCACCAAAATGATATTCCTCATACTACAAAACCCTGAGGTAAAGGTCCTATTCTTTTTAAAACTGCAATCTATTCCCACTGCTAAACAAGGTGCCAGACCCATTGCTTTTATCATTAATGGTCCCATTCTAAGAGACCCAGTGCTTCTTGAATTCACTTTAAGGTGGTTATTTTGCCCACAGTTGATATTCCTCACCCATGAAGATGCTGAGAGGCAGGCACTATTCCTTTCAACAAGTATCTCAGTTTTCCTAGGAAAACAAAATGCTTCAGCCTCCTGCTTCTACCATCCACAGTTCTCTTACAATCTGTGCAGTGCTTGTTGCATTCACTTGAAACAGGTGATTTTGCTCAAAGGTGATGTTCCTCATGCACTCAGAGCTAGGCAGTAGTCCTTTAAACAGCTAAGTCAATTCACAATGCTAAGCAAGGGGCTAGACCCTCTTGCTTCCAACAGTAATGATTCTCTCGCAAGATCTGCAGTACTTCTTTGATTCACTTGAAAGGTTGATTTTGCAAGAAGCTGATGTTCCTCTCCCATGAAAACACTGAGAGGTAAGCAGTATTCCTTTAAAGAGCTAAATGAATTGACAAGGCTAAACAACTTGCTAGACCGTCTTGCTTCTAACATTCACGATTCTCTTACAAGAGCTACAGTGCTTCTCCCATTCACTTGTAAGGGCGACTTGGAACAAAGGTGATGTTCCTGACCCTTGAAAACACTGAGAGGTAGATTCCTTTCAACAGCTAACTCAATTCAAAGTGCTAAACAAGGTGCATGTCCCTGTTGCTTCTAACACTTCTGATTCTCTTCCAAGAGCTTCAGTGCTTCTGCATTCACTTCAAAAGGCCACTTTTCCACAAGGTTTCTGTTCCTCAGGCATGCAAAGGCTGAGAGATAGGCCGTATTCCTTTAAGCAGCTAAGTCATTTCACAATGCTAAAGAAGGTGCTTGACTCTCTTGCTTTTAACATGAATGGTTCTCTTACAGGAGAAACAGTGCTTCTTCCATTCACTTGAAAAGGGCTATGTTGCCCAGAAGTAAAGGTCTTTATCCCTTCAAAGCCTGAGGGACAGGCAGTATTTCCTTTAAAAGTTAACTCAATTCTCACTGGTATACAACATGCTAGTCCCTCTTCCTTCCAGCAATCATGGTTTTATTAAAAAAGAAACAGTGCTTCTTCTTCCTCTTGCCTTTAACAAGTTTGTAAAAAGGTGATGTTTCACCCACTTGAAAACACTGAGGCTACCCAGTGTCTCGTTCAGTGAGTAACCCAATTCTCACTGAGAAACAAGGTGCTAGGCCCTCCTGATCCTACCATTGATAGTTTTCTTCCAAACATACAGTGCTTGTTCCACCATTGAATTGAACTCTTTGACACAAAGGTGATGTTCCTTACACTTTAAAACCCTGAGGGATAAGGAGTGTTCCTTCCAAAAGCTAACTCAATTCCCTCTGCTTAACAAGGTGCGAAAATCTGTGGCTGGTAATGTTAATAGTTTCCTTGCAGGAGATACACTGCTCCTTCCATTCACTCGAATGGGGCTATTTTGCACACAGAATATGTTCTTCACACTTTCAAAGAATGAGAAATAGGCAGTATTCCTTTGGAAAGTTAACTCGTTCTCACTGCTAAACAAACTGCTAGCTTCTAACATTAATGATTTCCTTACATGATAAACGGGGCGTGATCCATTCACTTGAAGGCATCTAGTTGACACAAGGGTGATGTTCCTTACACCTGACAAAACTCAGTGTTGGGCACTAATCCTGTCAACAGGGAACTCATTTCTCATAGGGAGACAAGGTGCAAGAAATTCCTGCTGCCTTGCATACATTGCATCCTGCCATCAGATAAGAGTGTGTGCCCATTTCGTCTGAAGCGGGTATATTCAAAGAGTGAGTGAATGTCCAGTTTTAAACGCTTTCGTTTGGCAAGCATTCCTTTCAGCTACTACCTCAATCCTCACAAGGAAACAGTGTGCTAGAACCTCCTGCTGCAATCCAGGACATCTGCTTACAAGAGATAGAGTGTCTCTTCCATTCACTTGAAAGTGTCTCTTTTGCCCAAAGATTGTACTCCTCACACTCTGAAATCCTCAGAGGTATGCAGTACTCCTTTCAAAAGCTAACTCCATTGAAATAGCTAAACAAATTGTTAGACCCTCGTTTTTGTAACCTTTCTAGTTCTCCTACAAGACGTACAGTACTTCTTCCCTTCCTTCAAAGGGGCAACCTTGCGCCAAAATGATATTCCTCACACTACAAAACCCTGAGGTAAAGGTGGTATTCCTTCTAAAACCGCCATCTCTTCCCACTGCTAAAGAAGGTGCTAGACCCTCTTGCTTCTATCATTAATGGTCCCATTACAAGAGACCCAGTGCTTCTTCGATTCACTTTAAGGTGGTTATTTTGCCCATAGTGGATATCCCTCACCCATGAAGACACTGAGAGGCAGGCAGTATTCCTTTCAACAAGTATCTCAATTCTCCTAGGAAAACAAAGTTCTTCACCCTCCTGCTTCTACCATCCACAGTTCTCTTACAATCTATGCAGTGCTGGTCGCATTCACTTGAAAGAGGTGATTTTGCACAAAGGTGATGTTCCACATGCACTCATTGCTAGGCAGTATTAACTTAAACAGCTAAGTCAATTCACAGTGCTAAAAAGGTGCCTGAACCTTTTCCTTCTAACTTTCATGATTCTCTTAAAAGAGAAACAGAGCTTCTTCCATCCATGTGAAAAGGGCTATTTTGCACCAAGATATATTCTTCATACTTTAAAACCTTTGAGACAGGCAGTATTCTTTTTAAAAGTTAACTCAATTCTCAGTTCTAAACAAAGTGCTGCTAACATTAATGGTTTCCTTACATGATAAATTGGGCATGTTCCATTTACTTGAAGTTACCTATATGGCACAAGGGTGATGTTCTTGACTCACAAAAAATCTCAGTAATAGGCAGTATTCCTTTCACCAGGTAACTCATTTCTCTTCGGAGAGAAGTTGGAATACATCCCTACCTCTAACACATTGCATCCAGCCATCAGATAAAAGTGTTTGTCCCTTTTGTTTGAAGTGCATGTTTTTCAAAGAGTGAGTGATTCTCCACTGCAAAAGGCTTTTGTTTGGCAAGCGTTTCTTTCACATGGTAACTGAATGATCTCAGGGAAACAATGCTCTAGAACCTCCTGCTGCAAGCCTTGACATCTGCTTCCAAGACAGAGAGGGCATCTTCCATACCTTTCAAATGGTCTCTTTTGCACACAGCTTGTATGCCTCACACTTTAAAACCCTGAGAGGTACGCAGTACTCTTTCTAAAAGCTAACTCAACTTCAACAGTGAAACAAAGTGCTAGACCCCTCTTACTTGTAAGCTTTTTAGTTCTCCTCTAAAACGTACAGTAATTCTTCCCTTCACTGAAAGCAGAGTTCCTTTCAAAAGTTAACTCAATTCCCTCTGCTTAACAAGGTGCGCAATTCTGTGACTGGTAACATTAATTGTTTCCTTGCAGGAGATACACTGCTCCTTCCATTCACTTGAATGGGGCTATGTTGCACACAGAATACGTTCTTCACACTTCAAAAGAATGAGATGTACTCAGTATTTCTTAGGAAAGTTAACTCCGTTCTCACTGCTAAACAAACTGCTAGATTCTAACATTAATGATTTTCTTACATGATAAACGGGGCCTGATCCATTTACTTGAAGGCAACTATTTGGCACAAGGGTGATGTTCCTCACACCTAAAAAACCTTAGTGTGTGGCACGAATCCTTTCAACAGAGCACTCATTTCTCATAGGGAGACAAGGTGCAAGACACTCCTGCTGCCTTGCACACATTGCATCTTGCCGTCAGATAAGAGTGTGTGTCCATTTCGTCTGAAGCGTGTATATTCAAAGAGTGAGTGATTCTCCACTTTAAAACGCTTTCGTTTGGCAAGCATTCCTTTCACCTACTACCTCAATCTTCAAAGAGAAACAGTGTGCTAGAACCTCTTGCTGAAAACCTTGACATCTGCTTACAAGCATTGAGTGCCTCTTATATTCACTTGAAAGGGTCTCTTTCGCCCAAAGATTGTACTCCTCACACTCTGAAATCCTCAGAGGTATGCACTACTCCTTTTAAAAGCTAACTCCATTGAAATAGCTAAACAAAGTGTTAGACCCTCGTTTTTGTAACCTTTCTGGTTCTCCTACAAGACATACAGTAATTCTTCCCTTCCTTGAAAGGGGCAACCTTGCACCAAAATGATATTCCTCATACTACAAAACCCTGAGGTAAAGGTCCTATTCTTTTTAAAACTGCAATCTATTCCCACTGCTAAACAAGGTGCCAGACCCATTGCTTTTATCATTAATGGTCCCATTCTAAGAGACCCAGTGCTTCTTGAATTCACTTTAAGGTGGTTATTTTGCCCACAGTTGATATTCCTCACCCATGAAGATGCTGAGAGGCAGGCACTATTCCTTTCAACAAGTATCTCAGTTTTCCTAGGAAAACAAAATGCTTCAGCCTCCTGCTTCTACCATCCACAGTTCTCTTACAATCTGTGCAGTGCTTGTTGCATTCACTTGAAACAGGTGATTTTGCTCAAAGGTGATGTTCCTCATGCACTCAGAGCTAGGCAGTAGTCCTTTAAACAGCTAAGTCAATTCACAATGCTAAGCAAGGGGCTAGACCCTCTTGCTTCCAACAGTAATGATTCTCTCGCAAGATCTGCAGTACTTCTTTGATTCACTTGAAAGGTTGATTTTGCAAGAAGCTGATGTTCCTCTCCCATGAAAACACTGAGAGGTAAGCAGTATTCCTTTAAAGAGCTAAATGAATTGACAAGGCTAAACAACTTGCTAGACCGTCTTGCTTCTAACATTCACGATTCTCTTACAAGAGCTACAGTGCTTCTCCCATTCACTTGTAAGGGCGACTTGGAACAAAGGTGATGTTCCTGACCCTTGAAAACACTGAGAGGTAGACAGCATTCCTTTCAACAGCTAACTCAATTCAAAGTGCTAAACAAGGTGCATGTCCCTGTTGCTTCTAACACTTCTGATTCTCTTCCAAGAGCTTCAGTGCTTCTGCATTCACTTCAAAAGGCCACTTTTCCACAAGGTTTCTGTTCCTCAGGCATGCAAAGGCTGAGAGATAGGCCGTATTCCTTTAAGCAGCTAAGTCATTTCACAATGCTAAAGAAGGTGCTTGACTCTCTTGCTTTTAACATGAATGGTTCTCTTACAGGAGAAACAGTGCTTCTTCCATTCACTTGAAAAGGGCTATGTTGCCCAGAGGTAAAGGTCTTTATCCCTTCAAAGCCTGAGGGACAGGCAGTATTTCCTTTAAAAGTTAACTCAATTCTCACTGGTATACAACATGCTAGTCCCTCTTCCTTCCAGCAATCATGGTTTTATTAAAAAAGAAACAGTGCTTCTTCTTCCTCTTGCCTTTAACAAGTTTGTAAAAAGGTGATGTTTCACCCACTTGAAAACACTGAGGCTACCCAGTGTCTCGTTCAGTGAGTAACCCAATTCTCACTGAGAAACAAGGTGCTAGGCCCTCCTGATCCTACCATTGATAGTTTTCTTCCAAACATACAGTGCTTGTTCCACCATTGAATTGAACTCTTTGACACAAAGGTGATGTTCCTTACACTTTAAAACCCTGAGGGATAAGGAGTGTTCCTTCCAAAAGCTAACTCAATTCCCTCTGCTTAACAAGGTGCGAAAATCTGTGGCTGGTAATGTTAATAGTTTCCTTGCAGGAGATACACTGCTCCTTCCATTCACTCGAATGGGGCTATTTTGCACACAGAATATGTTCTTCACACTTTCAAAGAATGAGAAATAGGCAGTATTCCTTTGGAAAGTTAACTCGTTCTCACTGCTAAACAAACTGCTAGCTTCTAACATTAATGATTTCCTTACATGATAAACGGGGCGTGATCCATTCACTTGAAGGCATCTAGTTGACACAAGGGTGATGTTCCTTACACCTGACAAAACTCAGTGTTGGGCACTAATCCTGTCAACAGGGAACTCATTTCTCATAGGGAGACAAGGTGCAAGAAATTCCTGCTGCCTTGCATACATTGCATCCTGCCATCAGATAAGAGTGTGTGCCCATTTCGTCTGAAGCGGGTATATTCAAAGAGTGAGTGAATGTCCAGTTTTAAACGCTTTCGTTTGGCAAGCATTCCTTTCAGCTACTACCTCAATCCTCACAAGGAAACAGTGTGCTAGAACCTCCTGCTGCAATCCAGGACATCTGCTTACAAGAGATAGAGTGTCTCTTCCATTCACTTGAAAGTGTCTCTTTTGCCCAAAGATTGTACTCCTCACACTCTGAAATCCTCAGAGGTATGCAGTACTCCTTTCAAAAGCTAACTCCATTGAAATAGCTAAACAAATTGTTAGACCCTCGTTTTTGTAACCTTTCTAGTTCTCCTACAAGACGTACAGTACTTCTTCCCTTCCTTCAAAGGGGCAACCTTGCGCCAAAATGATATTCCTCACACTACAAAACCCTGAGGTAAAGGTGGTATTCCTTCTAAAACCGCCATCTCTTCCCACTGCTAAAGAAGGTGCTAGACCCTCTTGCTTCTATCATTAATGGTCCCATTACAAGAGACCCAGTGCTTCTTCGATTCACTTTAAGGTGGTTATTTTGCCCATAGTGGATATCCCTCACCCATGAAGACACTGAGAGGCAGGCAGTATTCCTTTCAACAAGTATCTCAATTCTCCTAGGAAAACAAAGTTCTTCACCCTCCTGCTTCTACCATCCACAGTTCTCTTACAATCTATGCAGTGCTGGTTGCATTCACTTGAAAGAGGTGATTTTGCACAAAGGTGATGTTCCACATGCACTCATTGCTAGGCAGTATTAACTTAAACAGCTAAGTCAATTCACAGTGCTAAAAAGGTGCCTGAACCTTTTCCTTCTAACTTTCATGATTCTCTTAAAAGAGAAACAGAGCTTCTTCCATCCATGTGAAAAGGGCTATTTTGCACCAAGATATATTCTTCATACTTTAAAACCTTTGAGACAGGCAGTATTCTTTTTAAAAGTTAACTCAATTCTCAGTTCTAAACAAAGTGCTGCTAACATTAATGGTTTCCTTACATGATAAATTGGGCATGTTCCATTTACTTGAAGTTACCTATATGGCACAAGGGTGATGTTCTTGACTCACAAAAAATCTCAGTAATAGGCAGTATTCCTTTCACCAGGTAACTCATTTCTCTTCGGAGAGAAGTTGGAATACATCCCTACCTCTAACACATTGCATCCAGCCATCAGATAAAAGTGTTTGTCCCTTTTGTTTGAAGTGCATGTTTTTCAAAGAGTGAGTGATTCTCCACTGCAAAAGGCTTTTGTTTGGCAAGCGTTTCTTTCACATGGTAACTGAATGATCTCAGGGAAACAATGCTCTAGAACCTCCTGCTGCAAGCCTTGACATCTGCTTCCAAGACAGAGAGGGCATCTTCCATACCTTTCAAATGGTCTCTTTTGCACACAGCTTGTATGCCTCACACTTTAAAACCCTGAGAGGTACGCAGTACTCTTTCTAAAAGCTAACTCAACTTCAACAGTGAAACAAAGTGCTAGACCCCTCTTACTTGTAAGCTTTTTAGTTCTCCTCTAAAACGTACAGTAATTCTTCCCTTCACTGAAAGCAGAGTTCCTTTCAAAAGTTAACTCAATTCCCTCTGCTTAACAAGGTGCGCAATTCTGTGACTGGTAACATTAATTGTTTCCTTGCAGGAGATACACTGCTCCTTCCATTCACTTGAATGGGGCTATGTTGCACACAGAATACGTTCTTCACACTTCAAAAGAATGAGAAGTACTCAGTATTTCTTAGGAAAGTTAACTCCGTTCTCACTGCTAAACAAACTGCTAGATTCTAACATTAATGATTTTCTTACATGATAAACGGGGCCTGATCCATTTACTTGAAGGCAACTATTTGGCACAAGGGTGATGTTCCTCACACCTAAAAAACCTTAGTGTGTGGCACGAATCCTTTCAACAGAGCACTCATTTCTCATAGGGAGACAAGGTGCAAGACACTCCTGCTGCCTTGCACACATTGCATCTTGCCGTCACATAAGAGTGTGTGTCCATTTCGTCTGAAGCGTGTATATTCAAAGAGTGAGTGATTCTCCACTTTAAAACGCTTTCGTTTGGCAAGCATTCCTTTCACCTACTACCTCAATCTTCAAAGAGAAACAGTGTGCTAGAACCTCTTGCTGAAAACCTTGACATCTGCTTACAAGCATTGAGTGCCTCTTATATTCACTTGAAAGGGTCTCTTTCGCCCAAAGATTGTACTCCTCACACTCTGAAATCCTCAGAGGTATGCACTACTCCTTTTAAAAGCTAACTCCATTGAAATAGCTAAACAAAGTGTTAGACCCTCCTTTTTGTAACCTTTCTGGTTCTCCTACAAGACATACAGTAATTCTTCCCTTCCTTGAAAGGGGCAACCTTGCACCAAAATGATATTCCTCATACTACAAAACCCTGAGGTAAAGGTCCTATTCTTTTTAAAACTGCAATCTATTCCCACTGCTAAACAAGGTGCCAGACCCATTGCTTTTATCATTAATGGTCCCATTCTAAGAGACCCAGTGCTTCTTGAATTCACTTTAAGGTGGTTATTTTGCCCACAGTTGATATTCCTCACCCATGAAGATGCTGAGAGGCAGGCACTATTCCTTTCAACAAGTATCTCAGTTTTCCTAGGAAAACAAAATGCTTCAGCCTCCTGCTTCTACCATCCATAGTTCTCTTACAATCTGTGCAGTGCTTGTTGCATTCACTTGAAACAGGTGATTTTGCTCAAAGGTGATGTTCCTCATGCACTCAGAGCTAGGCAGTAGTCCTTTAAACAGCTAAGTCAATTCACAATGCTAAGCAAGGGGCTAGACCCTCTTGCTTCCAACAGTAATGATTCTCTCGCAAGATCTGCAGTACTTCTTTGATTCACTTGAAAGGTTGATTTTGCAAGAAGCTGATGTTCCTCTCCCATGAAAACACTGAGAGGTAAGCAGTATTCCTTTAAAGAGCTAAATGAATTGACAAGGCTAAACAACTTGCTAGACCGTCTTGCTTCTAACATTCACGATTCTCTTACAAGAGCTACAGTGCTTCTCCCATTCACTTGTAAGGGCGACTTGGAACAAAGGTGATGTTCCTGACCCTTGAAAACACTGAGAGGTAGACAGCATTCCTTTCAACAGCTAACTCAATTCAAAGTGCTAAACAAGGTGCATGTCCCTGTTGCTTCTAACACTTCTGATTCTCTTCCAAGAGCTTCAGTGCTTCTGCATTCACTTCAAAAGGCCACTTTTCCACAAGGTTTCTGTTCCTCAGGCATGCAAAGGCTGAGAGATAGGCCGTATTCCTTTAAGCAGCTAAGTCATTTCACAATGCTAAAGAAGGTGCTTGACTCTCTTGCTTTTAACATGAATGGTTCTCTTACAGGAGAAACAGTGCTTCTTCCATTCACTTGAAAAGGGCTATGTTGCCCAGAGGTAAAGGTCTTTACCCCTTCAAAGCCTGAGGGACAGGCAGTATTTCCTTTAAAAGTTAACTCAATTCTCACTGGTATACAACATGCTAGTCCCTCTTCCTTCCAGCAATCATGGTTTTATTAAAAAAGAAACAGTGCTTCTTCTTCCTCTTGCCTTTAACAAGTTTGTAAAAAGGTGATGTTTCACCCACTTGAAAACACTGAGGCTACCCAGTGTCTCGTTCAGTGAGTAACCCAATTCTCACTGAGAAACAAGGTGCTAGGCCCTCCTGATCCTACCATTGATAGTTTTCTTCCAAACATACAGTGCTTGTTCCACCATTGAATTGAACTCTTTGACACAAAGGTGATGTTCCTCACACTTTAAAACCCTGAGGGATAAGCAGTGTTCCTTTCAAAAGCTAACTCAATTCCCTCTGCTTAACAAGGTGCGAAAATCTGTGGCTGGTAATGTTAATAGTTTCCTTGCAGGAGATACACTGCTCCTTCCATTCACTCGAATGGGGCTATTTTGCACACAGAATATGTTCTTCACACTTTCAAAGAATGAGAAATAGGCAGTATTCCTTTGGAAAGTTAACTCGTTCTCACTGCTAAACAAACTGCTAGCTTCTAACATTAATGATTTCCTTACATGATAAACGGGGCGTGATCCATTCACTTGAAGGCATCTAGTTGACACAAGGGTGATGTTCCTTACACCTGACAAAACTCAGTGTTGGGCACTAATCCTGTCAACAGGGAACTCATTTCTCATAGGGAGACAAGGTGCAAGAAATTCCTGCTGCCTTGCATACATTGCATCCTGCCATCAGATAAGAGTGTGTGCCCATTTCGTCTGAAGCGGGTATATTCAAAGAGTGAGTGAATGTCCAGTTATAAACGCTTTGGTTTGGCAAGCATTCCTTTCAGCTACTACCTCAATCCTCACAAGGAAACAGTGTGCTAGAACCTCCTGCTGCAATCCATGACATCTGCTTACAAGAGATAGAGTGTCTCTTCCATTCACTTGAAAGTGTCTCTTTTGCCCAAAGATTGTACTCCTCACACTCTGAAATCCTCAGAGGTATGCAGTACTCCTTTCAAAAGCTAACTCCATTGAAATAGCTAAACAAATTGTTAGACCCTCGTTTTTGTAACCTTTCTAGTTCTCCTACAAGACGTACAGTACTTCTTCCCTTCCTTCAAAGGGGCAACCTTGCGCCAAAATGATATTCCTCACACTACAAAACCCTGAGGTAAAGGTGGTATTCCTTCTAAAACCGCCATCTCTTCCCACTGCTAAAGAAGGTGCTAGACCCTCTTGCTTCTATCATTAATGGTCCCATTACAAGAGACCCAGTGCTTCTTCGATTCACTTTAAGGTGGTTATTTTGCCCATAGTGGATATCCCTCACCCATGAAGACACTGAGAGGCAGGCAGTATTCCTTTCAACAAGTATCTCAATTCTCCTAGGAAAACAAAGTTCTTCACCCTCCTGCTTCTACCATCCACAGTTCTCTTACAATCTATGCAGTGCTGGTTGCATTCACTTGAAAGAGGTGATTTTGCACAAAGGTGATGTTCCACATGCACTCATTGCTAGGCAGTATTAACTTAAACAGCTAAGTCAATTCACAGTGCTAAAAAGGTGCCTGAACCTTTTCCTTCTAACTTTCATGATTCTCTTAAAAGAGAAACAGAGCTTCTTCCATCCATGTGAAAAGGGCTATTTTGCACCAAGATATATTCTTCATACTTTAAAACCTTTGAGACAGGCAGTATTCTTTTTAAAAGTTAACTCAATTCTCAGTTCTAAACAAAGTGCTGCTAACATTAATGGTTTCCTTACATGATAAATTGGGCATGTTCCATTTACTTGAAGTTACCTATATGGCACAAGGGTGATGTTCTTGACTCACAAAAAATCTCAGTAATAGGCAGTATTCCTTTCACCAGGTAACTCATTTCTCTTCGGAGAGAAGTTGGAATACATCCCTACCTCTAACACATTGCATCCAGCCATCAGATAAAAGTGTTTGTCCCTTTTGTTTGAAGTGCATGTTTTTCAAAGAGTGAGTGATTCTCCACTGCAAAAGGCTTTTGTTTGGCAAGCGTTTCTTTCACATGGTAACTGAATGATCTCAGGGAAACAATGCTCTAGAACCTCCTGCTGCAAGCCTTGACATCTGCTTCCAAGACAGAGAGGGCATCTTCCATACCTTTCAAATGGTCTCTTTTGCACACAGCTTGTATGCCTCACACTTTAAAACCCTGAGAGGTACGCAGTACTCTTTCTAAAAGCTAACTCAACTTCAACAGTGAAACAAAGTGCTAGACCCCTCTTACTTGTAAGCTTTTTAGTTCTCCTCTAAAACGTACAGTAATTCTTCCCTTCACTGAAAGCAGAGTTCCTTTCAAAAGTTAACTCAATTCCCTCTGCTTAACAAGGTGCGCAATTCTGTGACTGGTAACATTAATTGTTTCCTTGCAGGAGATACACTGCTCATTCCATTCACTTGAATGGGGCTATGTTGCACACAGAATACGTTCTTCACACTTCAAAAGAATGAGAAGTACTCAGTATTTCTTAGGAAAGTTAACTCCGTTCTCACTGCTAAACAAACTGCTAGATTCTAACATTAATGATTTTCTTACATGATAAACGGGGCCTGATCCATTTACTTGAAGGCAACTATTTGGCACAAGGGTGATGTTCCTCACACCTAAAAAACCTTAGTGTGTGGCACGAATCCTTTCAACAGAGCACTCATTTCTCATAGGGAGACAAGGTGCAAGACACTCCTGCTGCCTTGCACACATTGCATCTTGCCGTCAGATAAGAGTGTGTGTCCATTTCGTCTGAAGCGTGTATATTCAAAGAGTGAGTGATTCTCCACTTTAAAACGCTTTCGTTTGGCAAGCATTCCTTTCACCTACTACCTCAATCTTCAAAGAGAAACAGTGTGCTAGAACCTCTTGCTGAAAACCTTGACATCTGCTTACAAGCATTGAGTGCCTCTTATATTCACTTGAAAGGGTCTCTTTCGCCCAAAGATTGTACTCCTCACACTCTGAAATCCTCAGAGGTATGCACTACTCCTTTTAAAAGCTAACTCCATTGAAATAGCTAAACAAAGTGTTAGACCCTCCTTTTTGTAACCTTTCTGGTTCTCCTACAAGACATACAGTAATTCTTCCCTTCCTTGAAAGGGGCAACCTTGCACCAAAATGATATTCCTCATACTACAAAACCCTGAGGTAAAGGTCCTATTCTTTTTAAAACTGCAATCTATTCCCACTGCTAAACAAGGTGCCAGACCCATTGCTTTTATCATTAATGGTCCCATTCTAAGAGACCCAGTGCTTCTTGAATTCACTTTAAGGTGGTTATTTTGCCCACAGTTGATATTCCTCACCCATGAAGATGCTGAGAGGCAGGCACTATTCCTTTCAACAAGTATCTCAGTTTTCCTAGGAAAACAAAATGCTTCAGCCTCCTGCTTCTACCATCCATAGTTCTCTTACAATCTGTGCAGTGCTTGTTGCATTCACATGAAACAGGTGATTTTGCTCAAAGGTGATGTTCCTCATGCACTCAGAGCTAGGCAGTAGTCCTTTAAACAGCTAAGTCAATTCACAATGCTAAGCAAGGGGCTAGACCCTCTTGCTTCCAACAGTAATGATTCTCTCGCAAGATCTGCAGTACTTCTTTGATTCACTTGAAAGGTTGATTTTGCAAGAAGCTGATGTTCCTCTCCCATGAAAACACTGAGAGGTAAGCAGTATTCCTTTAAAGAGCTAAATGAATTGACAAGGCTAAACAACTTGCTAGACCGTCTTGCTTCTAACATTCACGATTCTCTTACAAGAGCTACAGTGCTTCTCCCATTCACTTGTAAGGGCGACTTGGAACAAAGGTGATGTTCCTGACCCTTGAAAACACTGAGAGGTAGACAGCATTCCTTTCAACAGCTAACTCAATTCAAAGTGCTAAACAAGGTGCATGTCCCTGTTGCTTCTAACACTTCTGATTCTCTTCCAAGAGCTTCAGTGCTTCTGCATTCACTTCAAAAGGCCACTTTTCCACAAGGTTTCTGTTCCTCAGGCATGCAAAGGCTGAGAGATAGGCCGTATTCCTTTAAGCAGCTAAGTCATTTCACAATGCTAAAGAAGGTGCTTGACTCTCTTGCTTTTAACATGAATGGTTCTCTTACAGGAGAAACAGTGCTTCTTCCATTCACTTGAAAAGGGCTATGTTGCCCAGAGGTAAAGGTCTTTATCCCTTCAAAGCCTGAGGGACAGGCAGTATTTCCTTTAAAAGTTAACTCAATTCTCACTGGTATACAACATGCTAGTCCCTCTTCCTTCCAGCAATCATGGTTTTATTAAAAAAGAAACAGTGCTTCTTCTTCCTCTTGCCTTTAACAAGTTTGTAAAAAGGTGATGTTTCACCCACTTGAAAACACTGAGGCTACCCAGTGTCTCGTTCAGTGAGTAACCCAATTCTCACTGAGAAACAAGGTGCTAGGCCCTCCTGATCCTACCATTGATAGTTTTCTTCCAAACATACAGTGCTTGTTCCACCATTGAATTGAACTCTTTGACACAAAGGTGATGTTCCTCACACTTTAAAACCCTGAGGGATAAGCAGTGTTCCTTTCAAAAGCTAACTCAATTCCCTCTGCTTAACAAGGTGCGAAAATCTGTGGCTGGTAATGTTAATAGTTTCCTTGCAGTAGATACACTGCTCCTTCCATTCACTCGAATGGGGCTATTTTGCACACAGAATATGTTCTTCACACTTTCAAAGAATGAGAAATAGGCAGTATTCCTTTGGAAAGTTAACTCGTTCTCACTGCTAAACAAACTGCTAGCTTCTAACATTAATGATTTCCTTACATGATAAACGGGGCGTGATCCATTCACTTGAAGGCATGTAGTTGACACAAGGGTGATGTTCCTTACACCTGACAAAACTCAGTGTTGGGCACTAATCCTGTCAACAGGGAACTCATTTCTCATAGGGAGACAAGGTGCAAGAAATTCCTGCTGCCTTGCATACATTGCATCCTGCCATCAGATAAGAGTGTGTGCCCATTTCGTCTGAAGCGGGTATATTCAAAGAGTGAGTGAATGTCCAGTTTTAAACGCTTTGGTTTATCAAGCATTCCTTTCAGCTACTACCTCAATCCTCACAAGGAAACAGTGTGCTAGAACCTCCTGCTGCAATCCATGACATCTGCTTACAAGAGATAGAGTGTCTCTTCCATTCACTTGAAAGTGTCTCTTTTGCCCAAAGATTGTACTCCTCACACTCTGAAATCCTCAGAGGTATGCAGTACTCCTTTCAAAAGCTAACTCCATTGAAATAGCTAAACAAATTGTTAGACCCTCGTTTTTGTAACCTTTCTAGTTCTCCTACAAGACGTACAGTACTTCTTCCCTTCCTTCAAAGGGGCAACCTTGCGCCAAAATGATATTCCTCACACTACAAAACCCTGAGGTAAAGGTGGTATTCCTTCTAAAACCGCCATCTCTTCCCACTGCTAAAGAAGGTGCTAGACCCTCTTGCTTCTATCATTAATGGTCCCATTACAAGAGACCCAGTGCTTCTTCGATTCACTTTAAGGTGGTTATTTTGCCCATAGTGGATATCCCTCACCCATGAAGACACTGAGAGGCAGGCAGTATTCCTTTCAACAAGTATCTCAATTCTCCTAGGAAAACAAAGTTCTTCACCCTCCTGCTTCTACCATCCACAGTTCTCTTACAATCTATGCAGTGCTGGTTGCATTCACTTGAAAGAGGTGATTTTGCACAAAGGTGATGTTCCACATGCACTCATTGCTAGGCAGTATTAACTTAAACAGCTAAGTCAATTCACAGTGCTAAAAAGGTGCCTGAACCTTTTCCTTCTAACTTTCATGATTCTCTTAAAAGAGAAACAGAGCTTCTTCCATCCATGTGAAAAGGGCTATTTTGCACCAAGATATATTCTTCATACTTTAAAACCTTTGAGACAGGCAGTATTCTTTTTAAAAGTTAACTCAATTCTCAGTTCTAAACAAAGTGCTGCTAACATTAATGGTTTCCTTACATGATAAATTGGGCATGTTCCATTTACTTGAAGTTACCTATATGGCACAAGGGTGATGTTCTTGACTCACAAAAAATCTCAGTAATAGGCAGTATTCCTTTCACCAGGTAACTCATTTCTCTTCGGAGAGAAGTTGGAATACATCCCTACCTCTAACACATTGCATCCAGCCATCAGATAAAAGTGTTTGTCCCTTTTGTTTGAAGTGCATGTTTTTCAAAGAGTGAGTGATTCTCCACTGCAAAAGGCTTTTGTTTGGCAAGCGTTTCTTTCACATGGTAACTGAATGATCTCAGGGAAACAATGCTCTAGAACCTCCTGCTGCAAGCCTTGACATCTGCTTCCAAGACAGAGAGGGCATCTTCCATACCTTTCAAATGGTCTCTTTTGCACACAGCTTGTATGCCTCACACTTTAAAACCCTGAGAGATACGCAGTACTCTTTCTAAAAGCTAACTCAACTTCAACAGTGAAACAAAGTGCTAGACCCCTCTTACTTGTAAGCTTTTTAGTTCTCCTCTAAAACGTACAGTAATTCTTCCCTTCACTGAAAGCAGAGTTCCTTTCAAAAGTTAACTCAATTCCCTCTGCTTAACAAGGTGCGCAATTCTGTGACTGGTAACATTAATTGTTTCCTTGCAGGAGATACACTGCTCCTTCCATTCACTTGAATGGGGCTATGTTGCACACAGAATACGTTCTTCACACTTCAAAAGAATGAGAAGTACTCAGTATTTCTTAGGAAAGTTAACTCCGTTCTCACTGCTAAACAAACTGCTAGATTCTAACATTAATGATTTTCTTACATGATAAACGGGGCCTGATCCATTTACTTGAAGGCAACTATTTGGCACAAGGGTGATGTTCCTCACACCTAAAAAACCTTAGTGTGTGGCACGAATCCTTTCAACAGAGCACTCATTTCTCATAGGGAGACAAGGTGCAAGACACTCCTGCTGCCTTGCACACATTGCATCTTGCCGTCACATAAGAGTGTGTGTCCATTTCGTCTGAAGCGTGTATGTTCAAAGAGTGAGTGATTCTCCACTTTAAAACGCTTTCATTTGGCAAGCATTCCTTTCACCTACTACCTCAATCTTCAAAGAGAAACAGTGTGCTAGAACCTCTTGCTGAAAACCTTGACATCTGCTTACAAGCATTGAGTGCCTCTTATATTCACTTGAAAGGGTCTCTTTCGCCCAAAGATTGTACTCCTCACACTCTGAAATCCTCAGAGGTATGCACTACTCCTTTTAAAAGCTAACTCCATTGAAATAGCTAAACAAAGTGTTAGACCCTCGTTTTTGTAACCTTTCTGGTTCTCCTACAAGACATACAGTAATTCTTCCCTTCCTTGAAAGGGGCAACCTTGCACCAAAATGATATTCCTCATACTACAAAACCCTGAGGTAAAGGTCCTATTCTTTTTAAAACTGCAATCTATTCCCACTGCTAAACAAGGTGCCAGACCCATTGCTTTTATCATTAATGGTCCCATTCTAAGAGACCCAGTGCTTCTTGAATTCACTTTAAGGTGGTTATTTTGCCCACAGTTGATATTCCTCACCCATGAAGATGCTGAGAGGCAGGCACTATTCCTTTCAACAAGTATCTCAATTTTCCTAGGAAAACAAAATGCTTCAGCCTCCTGCTTCTACCATCCACAGTTCTCTTACAATCTGTGCAGTGCTTGTTGCATTCACTTGAAACAGGTGATTTTGCTCAAAGGTGATGTTCCTCATGCACTCAGAGCTAGGCAGTAGTCCTTTAAACAGCTAAGTCAATTCACAATGCTAAGCAAGGGGCTAGACCCTCTTGCTTCCAACAGTAATGATTCTCTCGCAAGATCTGCAGTACTTCTTTGATTCACTTGAAAGGTTGATTTTGCAAGAAGCTGATGTTCCTCTCCCATGAAAACACTGAGAGGTAAGCAGTATTCCTTTAAAGAGCTAAATGAATTGACAAGGCTAAACAACTTGCTAGACCGTCTTGCTTCTAACATTCACGATTCTCTTACAAGAGCTACAGTGCTTCTCCCATTCACTTGTAAGGGCGACTTGGAACAAAGGTGATGTTCCTGACCCTTGAAAACACTGAGAGGTAGACAGCATTCCTTTCAACAGCTAACTCAATTCAAAGTGCTAAACAAGGTGCATGTCCCTGTTGCTTCTAACACTTCTGATTCTCTTCCAAGAGCTTCAGTGCTTCTGCATTCACTTCAAAGGCCACTTTTCCACAAGGTTTCTGTTCCTCAGGCATGCAAAGGCTGAGAGATAGGCCGTATTCCTTTAAGCAGCTAAGTCATTTCACAATGCTAAAGAAGGTGCTTGACTCTCTTGCTTTTAACATGAATGGTTCTCTTACAGGAGAAACAGTGCTTCTTCCATTCACTTGAAAAGGGCTATGTTGCCCAGAGGTAAAGGTCTTTACCCCTTCAAAGCCTGAGGGACAGGCAGTATTTCCTTTAAAAGTTAACTCAATTCTCACTGGTAAACAACATGCTAGTCCCTCTTCCTTCCAGCAATCATGGTTTTATTAAAAAAGAAACAGTGCTTCTTCTTCCTCTTGCCTTTAACAAGTTTGTAAAAAGGTGATGTTTCACCCACTTGAAAACACTGAGGCTACCCAGTGTCTCGTTCAGTGAGTAACCCAATTCTCACTGAGAAACAAGGTGCTAGGCACTCCTGATCCTACCATTGATAGTTTTCTTCCAAACATACAGTGCTTGTTCCACCATTGAATTGAACTCTTTGACACAAAGGTGATGTTCCTTACACTTTAAAACCCTGAGGGATAAGGAGTGTTCCTTCCAAAAGCTAACACAATTCCCTCTGCTTAACAAGGTGCGAAAATCTGTGGCTGGTAATGTTAATAGTTTCCTTGCAGGAGATACACTGCTCCTTCCATTCACTCGAATGGGGCTATTTTGCACACAGAATATGTTCTTCACACTTTCAAAGAATGAGAAATAGGCAGTATTCCTTTGGAAAGTTAACTCGTTCTCACTGCTAAACAAACTGCTAGCTTCTAACATTAATGATTTCCTTACATGATAAACGGGGCGTGATCCATTCACTTGAAGGCATGTAGTTGACACAAGGGTGATGTTCCTTACACCTGACAAAACTCAGTGTTGGGCACTAATCCTGTCAACAGGGAACTCATTTCTCATAGGGAGACAAGGTGCAAGAAATTCCTGCTGCCTTGCATACATTGCATCCTGCCATCAGATAAGAGTGTGTGCCCATTTCGTCTGAAGCGGGTATATTCAAAGAGTGAGTGAATGTCCAGTTTTAAATGCTTTCGTTTGGCAAGCATTCCTTTCAGCTACTACCTCAATCCTCACAAGGAAACAGTGTGCTAGAACCTCCTGCTGCAATCCATGACATCTGCTTACAAGAGATAGAGTGTCTCTTCCATTCACTTGAAAGTGTCTCTTTTGCCCAAAGATTGTACTCCTCACACTCTGAAATCCTCAGAGGTATGCAGTACTCCTTTCAAAAGCTAACTCCATTGAAATAGCTAAACAAATTGTTAGACCCTCGTTTTTGTAACCTTTCTAGTTCTCCTACAAGACGTACAGTACTTCTTCCCTTCCTTCAAAGGGGCAACCTTGCGCCAAAATGATATTCCTCACACTACAAAACCCTGAGGTAAAGGTGGTATTCCTTCTAAAACCGCCATCTCTTCCCACTGCTAAAGAAGGTGCTAGACCCTCTTGCTTCTATCATTAATGGTCCCATTACAAGAGACCCAGTGCTTCTTCGATTCACTTTAAGGTGGTTATTTTGCCCATAGTGGATATCCCTCACCCATGAAGACACTGAGAGGCAGGCAGTATTCCTTTCAACAAGTATCTCAATTCTCCTAGGAAAACAAAGTTCTTCACCCTCCTGCTTCTACCATCCACAGTTCTCTTACAATCTATGCAGTGCTGGTTGCATTCACTTGAAAGAGGTGATTTTGCACAAAGGTGATGTTCCACATGCACTCATTGCTAGGCAGTATTAACTTAAACAGCTAAGTCAATTCACAGTGCTAAAAAGGTGCCTGAACCTTTTCCTTCTAACTTTCATGATT
Source organism: Castor canadensis (assembly GCF_047511655.1). NCBI lineage: Eukaryota > Metazoa > Chordata > Mammalia > Rodentia > Castoridae > Castor > Castor canadensis. Next base: position 25,119,111 of record NC_133403.1, read on the forward strand.
CTCTTAAAAGAGAAACAGAGCTTCTTCCATCCATGTGAAAAGGGCTATTTTGCACCAAGATATATTCTTCATACTTTAAAACCTTTGAGACAGGCAGTATTCTTTTTAAAAGTTAACTCAATTCTCAGTTCTAAACAAAGTGCTGCTAACATTAATGGTTTCCTTACATGATAAATTGGGCATGTTCCATTTACTTGAAGTTACCTATATGGCACAAGGGTGATGTTCTTGACTCACAAAAAATCTCAGTAATAGGCAGTATTCCTTTCACCAGGTAACTCATTTCTCTTCGGAGAGAAGTTGGAATACATCCCTACCTCTAACACATTGCATCCAGCCATCAGATAAAAGTGTTTGTCCCTTTTGTTTGAAGTGCATGTTTTTCAAAGAGTGAGTGATTCTCCACTGCAAAAGGCTTTTGTTTGGCAAGCGTTTCTTTCACATGGTAACTGAATGATCTCAGGGAAACAATGCTCTAGAACCTCCTGCTGCAAGCCTTGACATCTGCTTCCAAGACAGAGAGGGCATCTTCCATACCTTTCAAATGGTCTCTTTTGCACACAGCTTGTATGCCTCACACTTTAAAACCCTGAGAGATACGCAGTACTCTTTCTAAAAGCTAACTCAACTTCAACAGTGAAACAAAGTGCTAGACCCCTCTTACTTGTAAGCTTTTTAGTTCTCCTCTAAAACGTACAGTAATTCTTCCCTTCACTGAAAGCAGAGTTCCTTTCAAAAGTTAACTCAATTCCCTCTGCTTAACAAGGTGCGCAATTCTGTGACTGGTAACATTAATTGTTTCCTTGCAGGAGATACACTGCTCCTTCCATTCACTTGAATGGGGCTATGTTGCACACAGAATACGTTCTTCACACTTCAAAAGAATGAGAAGTACTCAGTATTTCTTAGGAAAGTTAACTCCGTTCTCACTGCTAAACAAACTGCTAGATTCTAACATTAATGATTTTCTTACATGATAAACGGGGCCTGATCCATTTACTTGAAGGCAACTATTTGGCACAAGGGTGATGTTCCTCACACCTAAAAAACCTTAGTGTGTGGCACGAATCCTTTCAACAGAGCACTCATTTCTCATAGGGAGACAAGGTGCAAGACACTCCTGCTGCCTTGCACACATTGCATCTTGCCGTCACATAAGAGTGTGTGTCCATTTCGTCTGAAGCGTGTATGTTCAAAGAGTGAGTGATTCTCCACTTTAAAACGCTTTCATTTGGCAAGCATTCCTTTCACCTACTACCTCAATCTTCAAAGAGAAACAGTGTGCTAGAACCTCTTGCTGAAAACCTTGACATCTGCTTACAAGCATTGAGTGCCTCTTATATTCACTTGAAAGGGTCTCTTTCGCCCAAAGATTGTACTCCTCACACTCTGAAATCCTCAGAGGTATGCACTACTCCTTTTAAAAGCTAACTCCATTGAAATAGCTAAACAAAGTGTTAGACCCTCGTTTTTGTAACCTTTCTGGTTCTCCTACAAGACATACAGTAATTCTTCCCTTCCTTGAAAGGGGCAACCTTGCACCAAAATGATATTCCTCATACTACAAAACCCTGAGGTAAAGGTCCTATTCTTTTTAAAACTGCAATCTATTCCCACTGCTAAACAAGGTGCCAGACCCATTGCTTTTATCATTAATGGTCCCATTCTAAGAGACCCAGTGCTTCTTGAATTCACTTTAAGGTGGTTATTTTGCCCACAGTTGATATTCCTCACCCATGAAGATGCTGAGAGGCAGGCACTATTCCTTTCAACAAGTATCTCAATTTTCCTAGGAAAACAAAATGCTTCAGCCTCCTGCTTCTACCATCCACAGTTCTCTTACAATCTGTGCAGTGCTTGTTGCATTCACTTGAAACAGGTGATTTTGCTCAAAGGTGATGTTCCTCATGCACTCAGAGCTAGGCAGTAGTCCTTTAAACAGCTAAGTCAATTCACAATGCTAAGCAAGGGGCTAGACCCTCTTGCTTCCAACAGTAATGATTCTCTCGCAAGATCTGCAGTACTTCTTTGATTCACTTGAAAGGTTGATTTTGAAAGAAGCTGATGTTCCTCTCCCATGAAAACACTGAGAGGTAAGCAGTATTCCTTTAAAGAGCTAAATGAATTGACAAGGCTAAACAACTTGCTAGACCGTCTTGCTTCTAACATTCACGATTCTCTTACAAGAGCTACAGTGCTTCTCCCATTCACTTGTAAGGGCGACTTGGAACAAAGGTGATGTTCCTGACCCTTGAAAACACTGAGAGGTAGACAGCATTCCTTTCAACAGCTAACTCAATTCAAAGTGCTAAACAAGGTGCATGTCCCTGTTGCTTCTAACACTTCTGATTCTCTTCCAAGAGCTTCAGTGCTTCTGCATTCACTTCAAAGGCCACTTTTCCACAAGGTTTCTGTTCCTCAGGCATGCAAAGGCTGAGAGATAGGCCGTATTCCTTTAAGCAGCTAAGTCATTTCACAATGCTAAAGAAGGTGCTTGACTCTCTTGCTTTTAACATGAATGGTTCTCTTACAGGAGAAACAGTGCTTCTTCCATTCACTTGAAAAGGGCTATGTTGCCCAGAGGTAAAGGTCTTTACCCCTTCAAAGCCTGAGGGACAGGCAGTATTTCCTTTAAAAGTTAACTCAATTCTCACTGGTATACAACATGCTAGTCCCTCTTCCTTCCAGCAATCATGGTTTTATTAAAAAAGAAACAGTGCTTCTTCTTCCTCTTGCCTTTAACAAGTTTGTAAAAAGGTGATGTTTCACCCACTTGAAAACACTGAGGCTACCCAGTGTCTCGTTCAGTGAGTAACCCAATTCTCACTGAGAAACAAGGTGCTAGGCCCTCCTGATCCTACCATTGATAGTTTTCTTCCAAACATACAGTGCTTGTTCCACCATTGAATTGAACTCTTTGACACAAAGGTGATGTTCCTTACACTTTAAAACCCTGAGGGATAAGGAGTGTTCCTTCCAAAAGCTAACACAATTCCCTCTGCTTAACAAGGTGCGAAAATCTGTGGCTGGTAATGTTAATAGTTTCCTTGCAGGAGATACACTGCTCCTTCCATTCACTCGAATGGGGCTATTTTGCACACAGAATATGTTCTTCACACTTTCAAAGAATGAGAAATAGGCAGTATTCCTTTGGAAAGTTAACTCGTTCTCACTGCTAAACAAACTGCTAGCTTCTAACATTAATGATTTCCTTACATGATAAACGGGGCGTGATCCATTCACTTGAAGGCATGTAGTTGACACAAGGGTGATGTTCCTTACACCTGACAAAACTCAGTGTTGGGCACTAATCCTGTCAACAGGGAACTCATTTCTCATAGGGAGACAAGGTGCAAGAAATTCCTGCTGCCTTGCATACATTGCATCCTGCCATCAGATAAGAGTGTGTGCCCATTTCGTCTGAAGCGGGTATATTCAAAGAGTGAGTGAATGTCCAGTTTTAAACGCTTTCGTTTGGCAAGCATTCCTTTCAGCTACTACCTCAATCCTCACAAGGAAACAGTGTGCTAGAACCTCCTGCTGCAATCCATGACATCTGCTTACAAGAGATAGAGTGTCTCTTCCATTCACTTCAAAGTGTCTCTTTTGCCCAAAGATTGTACTCCTCACACTCTGAAATCCTCAGAGGTATGCAGTACTCCTTTCAAAAGCTAACTCCATTGAAATAGCTAAACAAATTGTTAGACCCTCGTTTTTGTAACATTTCTAGTTCTCCTACAAGACGTACAGTACTTCTTCCCTTCCTTCAAAGGGGCAACCTTGCGCCAAAATGATATTCCTCACACTACAAAACCCTGAGGTAAAGGTGGTATTCCTTCTAAAACCGCCATCTCTTCCCACTGCTAAAGAAGGTGCTAGACCCTCTTGCTTCTATCATTAATGGTCCCATTACAAGAGACCCAGTGCTTCTTCGATTCACTTTAAGGTGGTTATTTTGCCCATAGTGGATATCCCTCACCCATGAAGACACTGAGAGGCAGGCAGTATTCCTTTCAACAAGTATCTCAATTCTCCTAGGAAAACAAAGTTCTTCACCCTCCTGCTTCTACCATCCACAGTTCTCTTACAATCTATGCAGTGCTGGTTGCATTCACTTGAAAGAGGTGATTTTGCACAAAGGTGATGTTCCACATGCACTCATTGCTAGGCAGTATTAACTTAAACAGCTAAGTCAATTCACAGTGCTAAAAAGGTGCCTGAACCTTTTCCTTCTAACTTTCATGATTCTCTTAAAAGAGAAACAGAGCTTCTTCCATCCATGTGAAAAGGGCTATTTTGCACCAAGATATATTCTTCATACTTTAAAACCTTTGAGACAGGCAGTATTCTTTTTAAAAGTTAACTCAATTCTCAGTTCTAAACAAAGTGCTGCTAACATTAATGGTTTCCTTACATGATAAATTGGGCATGTTCCATTTACTTGAAGTTACCTATATGGCACAAGGGTGATGTTCTTGACTCACAAAAAATCTCAGTAATAGGCAGTATTCCTTTCACCAGGTAACTCATTTCTCTTCGGAGAGAAGTTGGAATACATCCCTACCTCTAACACATTGCATCCAGCCATCAGATAAAAGTGTTTGTCCCTTTTGTTTGAAGTGCATGTTTTTCAAAGAGTGAGTGATTCTCCACTGCAAAAGGCTTTTGTTTGGCAAGCGTTTCTTTCACATGGTAACTGAATGATCTCAGGGAAACAATGCTCTAGAACCTCCTGCTGCAAGCCTTGACATCTGCTTCCAAGACAGAGAGGGCATCTTCCATACCTTTCAAATGGTCTCTTTTGCACACAGCTTGTATGCCTCACACTTTAAAACCCTGAGAGATACGCAGTACTCTTTCTAAAAGCTAACTCAACTTCAACAGTGAAACAAAGTGCTAGACCCCTCTTACTTGTAAGCTTTTTAGTTCTCCTCTAAAACGTACAGTAATTCTTCCCTTCACTGAAAGCAGAGTTCCTTTCAAAAGTTAACTCAATTCCCTCTGCTTAACAAGGTGCGCAATTCTGTGACTGGTAACATTAATTGTTTCCTTGCAGGAGATACACGGCTCCTTCCATTCACTTGAATGGGGCTATGTTGCACACAGAATACGTTCTTCACACTTCAAAAGAATGAGAAGTACTCAGTATTTCTTAGGAAAGTTAACTCCGTTCTCACTGCTAAACAAACTGCTATATTCTAACATTAATGATTTTCTTACATGATAAACGGGGCCTGATCCATTTACTTGAAGGCAACTATTTGGCACAAGGGTGATGTTCCTCACACCTAAAAAACCTTAGTGTGTGGCACGAATCCTTTCAACAGAGCACTCATTTCTCATAGGGAGACAAGGTGCAAGACACTCCTGCTGCCTTGCACACATTGCATCTTGCCGTCAGATAAGAGTATGTGTCCATTTCGTCTGAAGCGTGTATATTCAAAGAGTGAGTGATTCTCCACTTTAAAACGCTTTCGTTTGGCAAGCATTCCTTTCACCTACTACCTCAATCTTCAAAGAGAAACAGTGTGCTAGAACCTCTTGCTGAAAACCTTGACATCTGCTTACAAGCATTGAGTGCCTCTTATATTCACTTGAAAGGGTCTCTTTCGCCCAAAGATTGTACTCCTCACACTCTGAAATCCTCAGAGGTATGCACTACTCCTTTTAAAAGCTAACTCCATTGAAATAGCTAAACAAAGTGTTAGACCCTCGTTTTTGTAACCTTTCTGGTTCTCCTACAAGATATACAGTAATTCTTCCCTTCCTTGAAAGGGGCAACCTTGCACCAAAATGATATTCCTCATACTACAAAACCCTGAGGTAATGGTCCTATTCTTTTTAAAACTGCAATCTATTCCCACTGCTAAACAAGGTGCCAGACCCATTGCTTTTATCATTAATGGTCCCATTCTAAGAGACCCAGTGCTTCTTGAATTCACTTTAAGGTGGTTATTTTGCCCACAGTTGATATTCCTCACCCATGAAGATGCTGAGAGGCAGGCACTATTCCTTTCAACAAGTATCTCAGTTTTCCTAGGAAAACAAAATGCTTCAGCCTCCTGCTTCTACCATCCATAGTTCTCTTACAATCTGTGCAGTGCTTGTTGCATTCACTTGAAACAGGTGATTTTGCTCAAAGGTGATGTTCCTCATGCACTCAGAGCTAGGCAGTAGTCCTTTAAACAGCTAAGTCAATTCACAATGCTAAGCAAGGGGCTAGACCCTCTTGCTTCCAACAGTAATGATTCTCTCGCAAGATCTGTAGTACTTCTTTGATTCACTTGAAAGGTTGATTTTGAAAGAAGCTGATGTTCCTCTCCCATGAAAACACTGAGAGGTAAGCAGTATTCCTTTAAAGAGCTAAATGAATTGACAAGGCTAAACAACTTGCTAGACCGTCTTGCTTCTAACATTCACGATTCTCTTACAAGAGCTACAGTGCTTCTCCCATTCACTTGTAAGGGCGACTTGGAACAAAGGTGATGTTCCTGACCCTTGAAAACACTGAGAGGTAGACAGCATTCCTTTCAACAGCTAACTCAATTCAAAGTGCTAAACAAGGTGCATGTCCCTGTTGCTTCTAACACTTCTGATTCTCTTCCAAGAGCTTCAGTGCTTCTGCATTCACTTCAAAAGGCCACTTTTCCACAAGGTTTCTGTTCCTCAGGCATGCAAACGCTGAGAGATAGGCCGTATTCCTTTAAGCAGCTAAGTCATTTCACAATGCTAAAGAAGGTGCTTGACTCTCTTGCTTTTAACATGAATGGTTCTCTTACAGGAGAAACAGTGCTTCTTCCATTCACTTGAAAAGGGCTATGTTGCCCAGAGGTAAAGGTCTTTACCCCTTCAAAGCCTGACGACAGGCAGTATTTCCTTTAAAAGTTAACTCAATTCTCACTGGTATACAACATGCTAGTCCCTCTTCCTTCCAGCAATCATGGTTTTATTAAAAAAGAAACAGTGCTTCTTCTTCCTCTTGCCTTTAACAAGTTTGTAAAAAGGTGATGTTTCATCCACTTGAAAACACTGAGGCTACCCAGTGTCTCGTTCAGTGAGTAACCCAATTCTCACTGAGAAACAAGGTGCTAGGCCCTCCTGATCCTACCATTGATAGTTTTCTTCCAAACATACAGTGCTTGTTCCACCATTGAATTGAACTCTTTGACACAAAGGTGATGTTCCTCACACTTTAAAACCCTGAGGGATAAGCAGTGTTCCTTTCAAAAGCTAACTCAATTCCCTCTGCTTAACAAGGTGCGAAAATCTGTGGCTGGTAATGTTAATAGTTTCCTTGCAGGAGATACACTGCTCCTTCCATTCACTCGAATGGGGCTATTTTGCACACAGAATATGTTCTTCACACTTTCAAAGAATGAGAAATAGGCAGTATTCCTTTGGAAAGTTAACTCGTTCTCACTGCTAAACAAACTGCTAGCTTCTAACATTAATGATTTCCTTACATGATAAACGGGGCGTGATCCATTCACTTGAAGGCATGTAGTTGACACAAGGGTGATGTTCCTTACACCTGACAAAACTCAGTGTTGGGCACTAATCCTGTCAACAGGGAACTCATTTCTCATAGGGAGACAAGGTGCAAGAAATTCCTGCTGCCTTGCATACATTGCATCCTGCCATCAGATAAGAGTGTGTGCCCATTTCGTCTGAAGCGGGTATATTCAAAGATTGAGTGAATGTCCAGTTTTAAACGCTTTGGTTTGGCAAGCATTCCTTTCAGCTACTACCTCAATCCTCACAAGGAAACAGTGTGCTAGAACCTCCTGCTGCAATCCATGACATCTGCTTACAAGAGATAGAGTGTCTCTTCCATTCACTTGAAAGTGTCTCTTTTGCCCAAAGATTGTACTCCTCACACTCTGAAATCCTCAGAGGTATGCAGTACTCCTTTCAAAAGCTAACTCCATTGAAATAGCTAAACAAATTGTTAGACCCTCGTTTTTGTAACCTTTCTAGTTCTCCTACAAGACGTACAGTACTTCTTCCCTTCCTTCAAAGGGGCAACCTTGCGCCAAAATGATATTCCTCACACTACAAAACCCTGAGGTAAAGGTGGTATTCCTTCTAAAACCGCCATCTCTTCCCACTGCTAAAGAAGGTGCTAGACCCTCTTGCTTCTATCATTAATGGTCCCATTACAAGAGACCCAGTGCTTCTTCGATTCACTTTAAGGTGGTTATTTTGCCCATAGTGGATATTCCTCACCCATGAAGACACTGAGAGGCAGGCAGTATTCCTTTCAACAAGTATCTCAATTCTCCTAGGAAAACAAAGTTCTTCACCCTCCTGCTTCTACCATCCACAGTTCTCTTACAATCTATGCAGTGCTGGTTGCATTCACTTGAAAGAGGTGATTTTGCACAAAGGTGATGTTCCACATGCACTCATTGCTAGGCAGTATTAACTTAAACAGCTAAGTCAATTCACAGTGCTAAAAAGGTGCCTGAACCTTTTCCTTCTAACTTTCATGATTCTCTTAAAAGAGAAACAGAGCTTCTTCCATCCATGTGAAAAGGGCTATTTTGCACCAAGATATATTCTTCATACTTTAAAACCTTTGAGACAGGCAGTATTCTTTTTAAAAGTTAACTCAATTCTCAGTTCTAAACAAAGTGCTGCTAACATTAATGGTTTCCTTACATGATAAATTGGGCATGTTCCATTTACTTGAAGTTACCTATATGGCACAAGGGTGATGTTCTTGACTCACAAAAAATCTCAGTAATAGGCAGTATTCCTTTCACCAGGTAACTCATTTCTCTTCGGAGAGAAGTTGGAATACATCCCTACCTCTAACACATTGCATCCAGCCATCAGATAAAAGTGTTTGTCCCTTTTGTTTGAAGTGCATGTTTTTCAAAGAGTGAGTGATTCTCCACTGCAAAAGGCTTTTGTTTGGCAAGCGTTTCTTTCACATGGTAACTGAATGATCTCAGGGAAACAATGCTCTAGAACCTCCTGCTGCAAGCCTTGACATCTGCTTCCAAGACAGAGAGGGCATCTTCCATACCTTTCAAATGGTCTCTTTTGCACACAGCTTGTATGCCTCACACTTTAAAACCCTGAGAGATACGCAGTACTCTTTCTAAAAGCTAACTCAACTTCAACAGTGAAACAAAGTGCTAGACCCCTCTTACTTGTAAGCTTTTTAGTTCTCCTCTAAAACGTACAGTAATTCTTCCCTTCACTGAAAGCAGAGTTCCTTTCAAAAGTTAACTCAATTCCCTCTGCTTAACAAGGTGCGCAATTCTGTGACTGGTAACATTAATTGTTTCCTTGCAGGAGATACACGGCTCCTTCCATTCACTTGAATGGGGCTATGTTGCACACAGAATATGTTCTTCACACTTGAAAAGAATGAGAAGTACTCAGTATTTCTTAGGAAAGTTAACTCCGTTCTCACTGCTAAACAAACTGCTAGATTCTAACATTAATGATTTTCTTACATGATAAACGGGGCCTGATCCATTTACTTGAAGGCAACTATTTGGCACAAGGGTGATGTTCCTCACACCTAAAAAACCTTAGTGTGTGGCACGAATCCTTTCAACAGAGCACTCATTTCTCATAGGGAGACAAGGTGCAAGACACTCCTGCTGCCTTGCACACATTGCATCTTGCCGTCAGATAAGAGTGTGTGTTAATTTCGTCTGAAGCGTGTATATTCAAAGAGTGAGTGATTCTCCACTTTAAAACGCTTTCGTATGGCAAGCATTCCTTTCACCTACTACCTCAATCTTCAAAGAGAAACAGTGTGCTAGAACCTCTTGCTGAAAACCTTGACATCTGCTTACAAGCATTGAGTGCCTCTTATATTCACTTGAAAGGGTCTCTTTCGCCCAAAGATTGTACTCCTCACACTCTGAAATCCTCAGAGGTATGCACTACTCCTTTTAAAAGCTAACTCCATTGAAATAGCTAAACAAAGAGTTAGACCCTCGTTTTTGTAACCTTTCTGGTTCTCCTACAAGACATACAGTAATTCTTCCCTTCCTTGAAAGGGGCAACCTTGCACCAAAATGATATTCCTCATACTACAAAACCCTGAGGTAAAGGTCCTATTCTTTTTAAAACTGCAATCTATTCCCACTGCTAAACAAGGTGCCAGACCCATTGCTTTTATCATTAATGGTCCCATTCTAAGAGACCCAGTGCTTCTTGAATTCACTTTAAGGTGGTTATTTTGCCCACAGTTGATATTCCTCACCCATGAAGATGCTGAGAGGCAGGCACTATTCCTTTCAACAAGTATCTCAGTTTTCCTAGGAAAACAAAATGCTTCAGCCTCCTGCTTCTACCATCCACAGTTCTCTTACAATCTGTGCAGTGCTTGTTGCATTCACTTGAAACAGGTGATTTTGCTCAAAGGTGATGTTCCTCATGCACTCAGAGCTAGGCAGTAGTCCTTTAAACAGCTAAGTCAATTCACAATGCTAAGCAAGGGGCTAGACCCTCTTGCTTCCAACAGTAATGATTCTCTCGCAAGATCTGCAGTACTTCTTTGATTCACTTGAAAGGTTGATTTTGAAAGAAGCTGATGTTCCTCTCCCATGAAAACACTGAGAGGTAAGCAGTATTCCTTTAAAGAGCTAAATGAATTGACAAGGCTAAACAACTTGCTAGACCGTCTTGCTTCTAACATTCACGATTCTCTTACAAGAGCTACAGTGCTTCTCCCATTCACTTGTAAGGGCGACTTGGAACAAAGGTGATGTTCCTGACCCTTGAAAACACTGAGAGGTAGACAGCATTCCTTTCAACAGCTAACTCAATTCAAAGTGCTAAACAAGGTGCATGTCCCTGTTGCTTCTAACACTTCTGATTCTCTTCCAAGAGCTTCAGTGCTTCTGCATTCACTTCAAAAGGCCACTTTTCCACAAGGTTTCTGTTCCTCAGGCATGCAAAGGCTGAGAGATAGGCCGTATTCCTTTAAGCAGCTAAGTCATTTCACAATGCTAAAGAAGGTGCTTGACTCTCTTGCTTTTAACATGAATGGTTCTCTTACAGGAGAAACAGTGCTTCTTCCATTCACTTGAAAAGGGCTATGTTGCCCAGAGGTAAAGGTCTTTACCCCTTCAAAGCCTGAGGGACAGGCAGTATTTCCTTTAAAAGTTAACTCAATTCTCACTGGTATACAACATGCTAGTCCCTCTTCCTTCCAGCAATCATGGTTTTATTAAAAAAGGAACAGTGCTTCTTCTTCCTCTTGCCTTTAACAAGTTTGTAAAAAGGTGATGTTTCACCCACTTGAAAACACTGAGGCTACCCAGTGTCTCGTTCAGTGAGTAACCCAATTCTCACTGAGAAACAAGGTGCTAGGCCCTCCTGATCCTACCATTGATAGTTTTCTTCCAAACATACAGTGCTTGTTCCACCATTGAATTGAACTCTTTGACACAAAGGTGATGTTCCTCACACTTTAAAACCCTGAGGGATAAGCAGTGTTCCTTTCAAAAGCTAACTCAATTCCCTCTGCTTAACAAGGTGCGAAAATCTGTGGCTGGTAATGTTAATAGTTTCCTTGCAGGAGATACACTGCTCCTTCCATTCACTCGAATGGGGCTATTTTGCACACAGAATATGTTCTTCACACTTTCAAAGAATGAGAAATAGGCAGTATTCCTTTGGAAAGTTAACTCGTTCTCACTGCTAAACAAACTGCTAGCTTCTAACATTAATGATTTCCTTACATGATAAACGGGGCGTGATCCATTCACTTGAAGGCATGTAGTTGACACAAGGGTGATGTTCCTTACACCTGACAAAACTCAGTGTTGGGCACTAATCCTGTCAACAGGGAACTCATTTCTCATAGGGAGACAAGGTGCAAGAAATTCCTGCTGCCTTGCATACATTGCATCCTGCCATCAGATAAGAGTGTGTGCCCATTTCGTCTGAAGCGGGTATATTCAAAGATTGAGTGAATGTCCAGTTTTAAACGCTTTGGTTTGGCAAGCATTCCTTTCAGCTACTACCTCAATCCTCACAAGGAAACAGTGTGCTAGAACCTCCTGCTGCAATCCATGACATCTGCTTACAAGAGATAGAGTGTCTCTTCCATTCACTTGAAAGTGTCTCTTTTGCCCAAAGATTGTACTCCTCACACTCTGAAATCCTCAGAGGTATGCAGTACTCCTTTCAAAAGCTAACTCCATTGAAATAGCTAAACAAATTGTTAGACCCTCGTTTTTGTAACCTTTCTAGTTCTCCTACAAGACGTACAGTACTTCTTCCCTTCCTTCAAAGGGGCAACCTTGCGCCAAAATGATATTCCTCACACTACAAAACCCTGAGGTAAAGGTGGTATTCCTTCTAAAACCGCCATCTCTTCCCACTGCTAAAGAAGGTGCTAGACCCTCTTGCTTCTATCATTAATGGTCCCATTACAAGAGACCCAGTGCTTCTTCGATTCACTTTAAGGTGGTTATTTTGCCCATAGTGGATATTCCTCACCCATGAAGACACTGAGAGGCAGGCAGTATTCCTTTCAACAAGTATCTCAATTCTCCTAGGAAAACAAAGTTCTTCACCCTCCTGCTTCTACCATCCACAGTTCTCTTACAATCTATGCAGTGCTGGTTGCATTCACTTGAAAGAGGTGATTTTGCACAAAGGTGATGTTCCACATGCACTCATTGCTAGGCAGTATTAACTTAAACAGCTAAGTCAATTCACAGTGCTAAAAAGGTGCCTGAACCTTTTCCTTCTAACTTTCATGATTCTCTTAAAAGAGAAACAGAGCTTCTTCCATCCATGTGAAAAGGGCTATTTTGCACCAAGATATATTCTTCATACTTTAAAACCTTTGAGACAGGCAGTATTCTTTTTAAAAGTTAACTCAATTCTCAGTTCTAAACAAAGTGCTGCTAACATTAATGGTTTCCTTACATGATAAATTGGGCATGTTCCATTTACTTGAAGTTACCTATATGGCACAAGGGTGATGTTCTTGACTCACAAAAAATCTCAGTAATAGGCAGTATTCCTTTCACCAGGTAACTCATTTCTCTTCGGAGAGAAGTTGGAATACATCCCTACCTCTAACACATTGCATCCAGCCATCAGATAAAAGTGTTTGTCCCTTTTGTTTGAAGTGCATGTTTTTCAAAGAGTGAGTGATTCTCCACTGCAAAAGGCTTTTGTTTGGCAAGCGTTTCTTTCACATGGTAACTGAATGATCTCAGGGAAACAATGCTCTAGAACCTCCTGCTGCAAGCCTTGACATCTGCTTCCAAGACAGAGAGGGCATCTTCCATACCTTTCAAATGGTCTCTTTTGCACACAGCTTGTATGCCTCACACTTTAAAACCCTGAGAGATACGCAGTACTCTTTCTAAAAGCTAACTCAACTTCAACAGTGAAACAAAGTGCTAGACCCCTCTTACTTGTAAGCTTTTTAGTTCTCCTCTAAAACGTACAGTAATTCTTCCCTTCACTGAAAGCAGAGTTCCTTTCAAAAGTTAACTCAATTCCCTCTGCTTAACAAGGTGCGCAATTCTGTGACTGGTAACATTAATTGTTTCCTTGCAGGAGATACACGGCTCCTTCCATTCACTTGAATGGGGCTATGTTGCACACAGAATATGTTCTTCACACTTGAAAAGAATGAGAAGTACTCAGTATTTCTTAGGAAAGTTAACTCCGTTCTCACTGCTAAACAAACTGCTAGATTCTAACATTAATGATTTTCTTACATGATAAACGGGGCCTGATCCATTTACTTGAAGGCAACTATTTGGCACAAGGGTGATGTTCCTCACACCTAAAAAACCTTAGTGTGTGGCACGAATCCTTTCAACAGAGCACTCATTTCTCATAGGGAGACAAGGTGCAAGACACTCCTGCTGCCTTGCACACATTGCATCTTGCCGTCAGATAAGAGTGTGTGTCCATTTCGTCTGAAGCGTGTATATTCAAAGAGTGAGTGATTCTCCACTTTAAAACGCTTTCGTATGGCAAGCATTCCTTTCACCTACTACCTCAATCTTCAAAGAGAAACAGTGTGCTAGAACCTCTTGCTGAAAACCTTGACATCTGCTTACAAGCATTGAGTGCCTCTTATATTCACTTGAAAGGGTCTCTTTCGCCCAAAGATTGTACTCCTCACACTCTGAAATCCTCAGAGGTATGCACTACTCCTTTTAAAAGCTAACTCCATTGAAATAGCTAAACAAAGAGTTAGACCCTCGTTTTTGTAACCTTTCTGGTTCTCCTACAAGACATACAGTAATTCTTCCCTTCCTTGAAAGGGGCAACCTTGCACCAAAATGATATTCCTCATACTACAAAACCCTGAGGTAAAGGTCCTATTCTTTTTAAAACTGCAATCTATTCCCACTGCTAAACAAGGTGCCAGACCCATTGCTTTTATCATTAATGGTCCCATTCTAAGAGACCCAGTGCTTCTTGAATTCACTTTAAGGTGGTTATTTTGCCCACAGTTGATATTCCTCACCCATGAAGATGCTGAGAGGCAGGCACTATTCCTTTCAACAAGTATCTCAGTTTTCCTAGGAAAACAAAATGCTTCAGCCTCCTGCTTCTACCATCCACAGTTCTCTTACAATCTGTGCAGTGCTTGTTGCATTCACTTGAAACAGGTGATTTTGCTCAAAGGTGATGTTCCTCATGCACTCAGAGCTAGGCAGTAGTCCTTTAAACAGCTAAGTCAATTCACAATGCTAAGCAAGGGGCTAGACCCTCTTGCTTCCAACAGTAATGATTCTCTCGCAAGATCTGCAGTACTTCTTTGATTCACTTGAAAGGTTGATTTTGCAAGAAGCTGATGTTCCTCTCCCATGAAAACACTGAGAGGTAAGCAGTATTCCTTTAAAGAGCTAAATGAATTGACAAGGCTAAACAACTTGCTAGACCGTCTTGCTTCTAACATTCACGATTCTCTTACAAGAGCTACAGTGCTTCTCCCATTCACTTGTAAGGGCGACTTGGAACAAAGGTGATGTTCCTGACCCTTGAAAACACTGAGAGGTAGACAGCATTCCTTTCAACAGCTAACTCAATTCAAAGTGCTAAACAAGGTGCATGTCCCTGTTGCTTCTAACACTTCTGATTCTCTTCCAAGAGCTTCAGTGCTTCTGCATTCACTTCAAAAGGCCACTTTTCCACAAGGTTTCTGTTCCTCAGGCATGCAAAGGCTGAGAGATAGGCCGTATTCCTTTAAGCAGCTAAGTCATTTCACAATGCTAAAGAAGGTGCTTGACTCTCTTGCTTTTAACATGAATGGTTCTCTTACAGGAGAAACAGTGCTTCTTCCATTCACTTGAAAAGGGCTATGTTGCCCAGAGGTAAAGGTCTTTACCCCTTCAAAGCCTGAGGGACAGGCAGTATTTCCTTTAAAAGTTAACTCAATTCTCACTGGTATACAACATGCTAGTCCCTCTTCCTTCCAGCAATCATGGTTTTATTAAAAAAGGAACAGTGCTTCTTCTTCCTCTTGCCTTTAACAAGTTTGTAAAAAGGTGATGTTTCACCCACTTGAAAACACTGAGGCTACCCAGTGTCTCGTTCAGTGAGTAACCCAATTCTCACTGAGAAACAAGGTGCTAGGCCCTCCTGATCCTACCATTGATAGTTTTCTTCCAAACATACAGTGCTTGTTCCACCATTGAATTGAACTCTTTGACACAAAGGTGATGTTCCTTACACTTTAAAACCCTGAGGGATAAGCAGTGTTCCTTCCAAAAGCTAACTCAATTCCCTCTGCTTAACAAGGTGCGAAAATCTGTGGCTGGTAATGTTAATAGTTTCCTTGCAGGAGATACACTGCTCCTTCCATTCACTCGAATGGGGCTATTTTGCACACAGAATATGTTCTTCACACTTTCAAAGAATGAGAAATAGGCAGTATTCCTTTGGAAAGTTAACTCGTTCTCACTGCTAAACAAACTGCTAGCTTCTAACATTAATGATTTCCTTACATGATAAACGGGGCGTGATCCATTCACTTGAAGGCATCTAGTTGACACAAGGGTGATGTTCCTTACACCTGACAAAACTCAGTGTTGGGCACTAATCCTGTCAACAGGGAACTCATTTCTCATAGGGAGACAAGGTGCAAGAAATTCCTGCTGCCTTGCATACATTGCATCCTGCCATCAGATAAGAGTGTGTGCCCATTTCGTCTGAAGCGGGTATATTCAAAGAGTGAGTGAATGTCCAGTTTTAAACGCTTTCGTTTGGCAAGCATTCCTTTCAGCTACTACCTCAATCCTCACAAGGAAACAGTGTGCTAGAACCTCCTGCTGCAATCCATGACATCTGCTTACAAGAGATAGAGTGTCTCTTCCATTCACTTCAAAGTGTCTCTTTTGCCCAAAGATTGTACTCCTCACACTCTGAAATCCTCAGAGGTATGCAGTACTCCTTTCAAAAGCTAACTCCATTGAAATAGCTAAACAAATTGTTAGACCCTCGTTTTTGTAACCTTTCTAGTTCTCCTACAAGACGTACAGTACTTCTTCCCTTCCTTCAAAGGGGCAACATTGCGCCAAAATGATATTCCTCACACTACAAAACCCTGAGGTAAAGGTGGTATTCCTTCTAAAACCGCCATCTCTTCCCACTGCTAAAGAAGGTGCTAGACCCTCTTGCTTCTATCATTAATGGTCCCATTACAAGAGACCCAGTGCTTCTTCGATTCACTTTAAGGTGGTTATTTTGCCCATAGTGGATATCCCTCACCCATGAAGACACTGAGAGGCAGGCAGTATTCCTTTCAACAAGTATCTCAATTCTCCTAGGAAAACAAAGTTCTTCACCCTCCTGCTTCTACCATCCACAGTTCTCTTACAATCTATGCAGTGCTGGTTGCATTCACTTGAAAGAGGTGATTTTGCACAAAGGTGATGTTCCACATGCACTCATTGCTAGGCAGTATTAACTTAAACAGCTAAGTCAATTCACAGTGCTAAAAAGGTGCCTGAACCTTTTCCTTCTAACTTTCATGATTCTCTTAAAAGAGAAACAGAGCTTCTTCCATCCATGTGAAAAGGGCTATTTTGCACCAAGATATATTCTTCATACTTTAAAACCTTTGAGACAGGCAGTATTCTTTTTAAAAGTTAACTCAATTCTCAGTTCTAAACAAAGTGCTGCTAACATTA